>NC_037676.1:122939745-123282295 GCF_003255815.1 Theropithecus gelada
CTCCCTCCCTCCCTCCCTCCCTTCCTTCCTTCCTTCCTTCCTACCTAATGTAACAATGTTCCTCCTTATAACTCACAATCATCCATCCCAGCTGTATCTTCTACAGCTATTACTGGAGGTCATCAACCAAAAACCTCAAAACCAGTACTTTAAAGCTGAGAAGATAATGTACAAAAAAGTCCTAAGAAAATTGCAAAGCACAATACAAATATAAGCTATCTAACCTCAGATTGCATGTATCACCATTAAGGTTTCTGGGGATTTTTCTTTTTAAGCAAAATGGCATGGTTTTTATTTCTATTTTTCACTATACACGTGGCAGCCTCAAGAATTCCTGAATCTATTCTCTGCTCTGTTCCAATAAACAGTCACTAAAACAACTTCAGTCATCAACCATGTCTGCAATTTAGAAATAAACTAAAACTGCAAAGCAAATCACTGTTAATAAGAATTGTTCTTCTGTTTGACAGTTGAAGTGGGTGTGAGATGGGCATAGCAATGAACAGTGGGAGCCAATGAGGTCCTCAGAATGTGGCAAACTCCTCTGTGAAAATGTATCCAGGCAAATGTTTACTGAAAAACTCTAGTAATTTCAAGAGAAAACAGAGTTACTCTGGAAAAACCCCAATGCATTATTTAAAAGCCTTTTTTTTCCACCCATTTATTTATACTCAATTTACCTAGACCCCTCCTATCAACCAGCAAACCTTCATCAGGGGAACAGTATAAAATCTGCTTAGTTTCAAGGGCCCAGTAGGGTTGTGAAGTTGAAAGAAAATTATTTGAGCCTTTCTGTAGAAATGAGCTAGCCTAATGAGAAGCGAGGACTTCCAACAATGGGGGTTGTTCTCAGACAATGGCATTCAGTCCTCTTCAAATACAAAGAGGTGTTTTTGTCCAGAAAGGGAATTTCCCAAGAAACCTAAGTTTTTCTGTACAAGCATTTAGGAACTCAAAGTGGAGAGCAGCCCATCAAGGATCCTAATAAACTAAAAGTATCTTTTGTGGAGGAATTCCAATGAACTGTCATTTAATGGCAAATGGGAAATATTTGGGCATAGTAGAAGCAGGAAAATAAGACAAGGGGAAACGGTCAGAAAAGTTCAGGTTTCCCTGTGTTTGGACTGGGGAATTAAACACATCTAAAGAGCTGTCATAACAAAAAGATTCATGGTGGGCTCCACACTCTCCTGACATTTACCTTAACTACTCAGTAAGTATTAAATATTTACAAAGCACTTGGGCTTGGGGAGTGCTTTTTAACTCTTCTTTACATTTTTGCCTTCTGCCCAGGTGGGGAAGTGTCGCTATTACTCCCATTTTATTGGTGAGGAAGAGGAGGATCATAAATACCATGTGGCATATTCAAATTACAAACTTAATGGAAGAGTCAGAGCTGGCATGATTAAAAATGACACAGCCATACATGACCCCATGTTCTTGGAGTAACCCATCTATACCCAGGGGAAATCAGTCAATGGCCCTAAGAGAAATTCAGTAGGAAAGCAGTTACTTGCTTCTTTTCCATGATCTGTTTTTGCCAGAGGGTGGATACTTAGATTCTTTAATTTTAGTGACAGGAGGACAGCTGGAAGAAAAGTGATGCACCTCTTATGTATTCGGCTGAAGACAAGATGGTCCATAGCAGCTGCTGCCCTCATCACTTCCTCCACCTTCTGAGCCATGAAGCTGACACAGTCAAGAACTTGGTAGATGTTATATTTTATATAGAATAAAGCATCCAGGTTCAGATCCTCCATCACCGTGGCATCTTTCTTCTAGAATATGATCTCTCAGAAGAAAATTATCCATTTCCTTTCATTGATTTTGCAGTAAAACAAAAAGAGTAATCACAATAATAATAACTAATATTTATGGAGCATTTCCATCTGTCAGGCATATTTTAAGCACTTGAGGTAGAAGAAAAGAGGGCGCCAGAAGAAATTTTAGCTTCTGACATCTACAGTTACAGCAAACAATCAACACAGCCTAACTCCCAGGCAAATAAAGAAAAAAGAGGTGGGGAACTGGAACTGGCTCACAGGCCATAGGTAATTAAGCCTTATGTTAAGCAGCTCCAGGCATTCCACAACAGTCTCCATAGCAGCAAATAGGAAGCTCAGGCCCAAATGGAAAAACTGATTTAGACTTTGTCCGGAAGGGAGAATGATGGGCGGCCTGTAGGCACATCCAAACACAGTTCTTTTCTTCTTTTTTTTTTTTTAAATCACTTTTTATTATTTTTTTTTACAGCACATAAAATTGAAAAAGAAAAAGAAAAAACTTTAACACATTCTATTACCCAAACGTATCAAGCATTTTTAATCTTCTCAACAGCACACAACCACTAGGAAGTGGTTACAATGATGACAGTCATTTCACAGATGTGGAAACTGAAGCCCAGAGAGCTTAAGACTGGTTACATCCCAGCTAGCCAGTGGTTGAGCAAGGATTTGATCCCACAGCCCGCGATTTTAATCACTAGCACGATAACATCACATCAGTCTTGTCCACACCCTAGTGTCAGGCAGTGAGTTTGCACAGAAGGATGCATCTTCTTGGTGTCCAGTATATCCACTTCTACTTTATACAGCTCTCTTCCTTTTGGATGAAACATTAACCTCACATGATCATATCAGAGATTCATGTCCAGGTTTACTAAGTGGCAACTAGTCATTGATTTTCTTTCCTTGTTTTAAGCATTTCTAGGCAATTTTGATTCATGTTCTATGAATTCAGACTCAGACATATGTGGTTAGAAGTATAGTGTTTTGTGGCCAGTTGTGGTGGCTCACACCTGTAATCCCAGCACTGTGGGAGGCCGAGGTGGGCAGATCACCTGGGGTTGGTAGTTCAAGACCAGCCTGGCCAACATGGCGAAACCCTGTCTCTACTAAAAATAAAAAATTAGTTGGGTCCAGTGGCGAGCCCCTGTAGTCCCAGCTACTCGGCGGGGTTGAGGTGGGAGAATTGCTTGAACTTGGGAGGCAGAGGTTGCAGTGAGCTGAGATCACGCCACTGCACTCCCGCCTGGGTGACAGAGCCAGACTCCCTCTCAAAACAAACACACACACACACACACACACACACACAAACACCCAAGAAGTATGGTATTTTACCTCCTCCTAATTTTTTAAAACATGAATCTAAGTGTCTTCTCAACTTTCGTTTCTCTGTATCAGTGGTCAGCAAACTATAGCCAATCCAGCTCTTGGCCTATTTTTGTAGGACCTACATGCTAAGAATAGTTTTTACATTTTTCAAGGTTGTAAAAAGAAAAATAAGGAGAAGAAGGAGAAATAGAGAAGGAAGAGGAGAAAGTGGGGAGAAGGAGGTGGAGTATGCCGTAAAGACTGTATGTGACACGCAAAGCCTTCAGCTCTATTCTCCAAAGTATTCCAGGGTCAGTATTGAGGTAGGGTATATGTGAGGCATACAGAAATAGCCATATAAATATTGTGTTTTATAAACAAAGTTGAGAGAGTAAAAGTTTAATCCATAGGGGATGGGCAGGTAGAATACACATGTGAATGGTCTGGATGAACAACTGTAGGAAATAATAGGGCCCATGAAAACAGGAGAACAGAAGCAAAGACGTTCAACTTAAAAAGAAAAGTCAATTCCTCTGACAGCCAAGCAAAGCACTGCCTGCCATCTTATGGCCCCTGGCTTAAGTAAAACCATTTTGAGAGGCCAGGCGCGGTGGCTCAAGCCTGTAATCCCAGCACTTTGGGAGGCCGAGACGGGCGGATCACGAGGTCAGGAGATCGAGACCATCCTGGCTAACATGATGAAACCCCGTCTCTACTAAAAAATACAAAAAACTAGCTGGGCGGGGTGGCGGGCGCCTGTAGTCCCAGCTACTCGGGAGGCTGAGGCAGGAGAATGTCGTAAACCCGGGAGGCGGAGCTTGCAGTGAGCTGAGATCCCGCCACTATGCTCCAGACTGGGTGACAGAGCGAGACTCCGTCTCAAAAAAAAAAGAAAAAATTTGAGGTGGAAAGCTGTGCCTTTCAAAAAGATTTTCTTGATTATGTTGGATGTTGTGTTCCATTGATTCAAAAAGCAATAAAAAGGATTTTCATGAAATATCAGTAAAAGTGTACCAACCCAGAATGACTCAGGGATAAGTTACTGGGGCAGGTGACTGGCTCGCCTGTTCTGGAGGATGTAAGCAACTGAAAGCATCAGATTTGTCTGAGGCGATTTATTTATGATTTATTTCTTACGGGAAGCAAAAAGATCGAGTCACAGGATGGCACCTGAGCATCCCTGTCTCAGCTCAGGACTGCTTGCTGAGCTTCCTCCTACAGTTGAGGGTACAGCATAAGTTCTCCACCTTTCACGTTGGTGAACTCTTCTAAGATGTATGCGCAGTGTTTCATTCAGCTGTTCCTCTCAGGAGCTTTATTTAAATGGTCCCTTTACAGATTGGAATCATGAATATGCCTCTTTATAGTAAGACATTTCCTTTCTCTTTCCAGAAATTAACAGACTGATAGGTGTTTTCTAGATAGGGAAGTTTACACAAAGAAGGTGCTAAACACTGCATGCATCTCTAAACACTAAACCAGGGCTCTCTTCTGGGTCTCAGTGGGGAGGACAGATGAACTCACACCTTGGGAGTGTTGGGGAGGGACAAGTGAAACCAGTAGTGATCCCTGGGGACCAGCAAAAAGCCAGATATGAATTTCAAAAATTCATATTTTTGAAAATGAGAAGAGAGAAGGTACAGAGACTTTCAAGTGTGCAAAAGTAAGATTTTTAGCAAAAAGTGAAGTGAGGTAGGAGTCTACTACAGGGCGCTCTCTGGAGGACCTTTAGAGGCCACCACAGGGACTACCATTTCTCTGAAAGCAAGTCAGTGACTACTATAGAACAGAAATTCTTCTTTATGGGTTTTTCTGCTCAGTTGTTCCACAAGGAAACTTCTGATTGGTAGGGCCCAAATATGTGAGGACAATCCTAGTGAAGTTACATCTTCAAAGGACACAGATCTCGTAGACTGGCTGACTGTGTAATTGGATGACTGTGTTTTATTATCATTTGGGGTCAGGAAATTGCACATAGCACAGAGGTAATTATAAAACACGGTTTCATAATTACCAAACACCCTTTCCTTGGTTTCTTGATTGACATTCTTGATACCTGGCCAGCATTACTCGTGTTAATTGATATCTGCAATGCAGGCGGGTGTGATCGGACTATATTAATGGAAAGTTGAGTAAAGGGTCATGCAAAGACCTGTGTTTAAAGGGTTGTGCATCAGTGAAGGAAGATGATAATCTAATGGAGTTTGATTTGCAGCAAAGGTAGAAGTAGTAATTCCCTGTTTCCTGATAAAGTAAAACCCCCTTTCAAGCTATGAATAAAACATTCAATAAAAAGCAGGTGGTCTAATGACAGAGGCACTTTTAGAGGTGTGGGGTTTTTCTGGGTGTCATCATTACAATGTTGGCAGGTGGCAATGAAATAGCCTAAATCTCTTCCTAAACTTGTGTGTCTCACACTAAAGTACAGAGCCCACCACCATTATATCACAGGGCCCAATACAAGAAAACGTCATTTTTTTTTAATACAAATTTAATTTGGGGCTGGGTGCAGTGGCCCATGCCTGTAATCCTAACAGGTTGGGAAGATGAGGCAGGAGGATCGCTTGAAGCCAGGAGTTCAAGACCAGCCTGGGCAACATAGGATACTTTGTCTCTACACAAAATAAAAATTAGTTAGCCGGCCATGGTGGCATTTGCTTGTGGTCCCAGTTACTTGGGAGGCTGAGGCAGGAGGATCGCTCGAGCCCAGCAGTTTGAGGCTGCAGTGAGCTATGATTGTGCCACTGCACTCCAGCCTGGGTGGCCCTTTTTTGCAAGGGAATCCCTCATACAAGAAGTTAATGGGATGGGGAAATCAGGTCTTCACTTCGATTTATTTCCAGTTCCACTGGGAAGAGAAGCTGATTAAATCAATCCTTGGAAGAGTGCGTCTACATCTCTTACACTAAAAATTAACTAGCACCTCTCATTTCCTTCTAAAAACTAATGCATACATTTAAGCAAATGAAGGTCAATGTTAGCAATGCAATTTGCTGCAACGGAAAAATGTACAAAGATTCCTTGAGCTCCACAAGAAAACAATCACGAGCTGTCATTTGTCTTGGCCCCTCTACCAAACCTGGAAGCTGATTCATCTGCAGAAGATGGATCATTCTCACCCCCTCAGAATACAAATGCAAACCTTTCAGTTACTCTTAGTATGTTTGACGTGGCATAAATTCAACTTCATTTTTACCAGTGAATATGACGCATTGCTATAATTGCAGAGGAACTCAGTGGGAATCATTTTTCCTTCTATTTTAATATTTTATTATTTTTAAGTGTTGGTAGGGTTTTTCTGGACAAAAGAAACTTTGAATAGATACTACACATGGATTAAACTGGAGAATATTTCAGACTCCTAAAACCAAAACAAGCGGCAACTGCAAATCACATTTGTATGATTTGTATTTGTATCGCTGTCTCTTCCTCTATGTCCAAAGCACCTAATATTGTTGCCACATTAAAAATAATAATACAATCATATATTACATGAAATAATATAATACCATAATTTGGTAGATTTTAATAATATAGATATCCCAAGTTCCACAGCTTTCTTTTATTATCCAAATAAAATGGCTGGTTGCTCTCCATGACAACTTCTTGCCCCCAAATCCATCGTCTTTCTTGAAGTCCTAAGAGACTGACCTCTGTGGGCTCCATTAACCAGTCTCACTTGTGCTCTGACTTCTATTTGGTCCAGACATTAGGACCATAGGCAGAAGAACTAACGTGGAATAAAAAGAGGTCTCAGTGGTTATTTTAACTGTCCTTCCCAGCTACGTGTCCTCTCTGGTCTTGGCTGCACAGAGCTACACATGTTAGCAGTGGGGCAGAGTGGAGAGTCTTTGCTGCCTGCAGCTTTCATCAGCCCCTGGTGATGCATCTCCCTCTCTGGCCTCCCATGCTTGGGGTGCTGATGGCTCCCCACTGTCACTAGTCCCTGACATCATCCCCATCGTGGTTGGTTACCTAACCTGGGTCACACCTCTACTCCAGCACTCCATCCATTTCCTGCCAGAACCTTGCCCGCTAGAGCCCCATCCTACAGATGAAGAGAAGCCAGCATTCCCCGGGGGACTTCCGAAAATTCCAGAAGAGAAGCAGAATTACATTCTCCTGTCACAGTTTGTCTGGATTCCCTCACCTAGATTAATTCTCAGACACTCCATTCACCATGACGCCTCCTGGGGGTGTTTCTCTGTCCACCTACTCCATGGGAGGAGCCCTTCCTAGCTCCCTCATTCGTCAGTAACATTTTACTGAAGGCTTTAGAAACATGGAAGAGAACTCCTATTTGGAGCAAAACAGGAAATATCTTGAAATTAATTTTAGACATGATGCAATTCCTCAGCTGAATTTCTTCAGCCACCCACCCACACCATAGGGAATTTCTCTCTGGAAGGTTTTTTCTGTAATCCTTACCAGCTGCCATGACGCTGGACACTCTCTCTCTCACCCCAAAGTCCTGTCCCACTGCCCCCGTATCTTTACTGCCTCTAACTGCTGCCTCTCCTCCCAAGAGTTACTCCATCATGTACCCTATTATTGCTCTGTTTTGGTCTGAATCTAATCCTTACAGACCATGCCCAGTGGTCTATCCCAGGGGATGGGGCACCCCAGCTCTGTGGGTTCAATCCACCTGTGTTTGTAAATAAAGTTTTATTGGAACACAGGCACACTCATTATTCACGAAGGCTTGGTGCCACTGCAGAGTTGGGCAGAGTTGAGCCTTGACATAGGTTTGAAATGCGTAAGTTCACTTATACTTGGACTTTCTTTCATCTCTGCCACCCCAATACAGCAACACCAACCCCTCTTCTTCCTCCTCCTCGTCAGCCTACTCAACATGAAGATGACGAGGATGAAGACCTGCATGATGATCTACTTTCATTTAATGATAGTAAATATATTTTCTCTTCCATATGATTTTCTTAATAACATTTTTTCTCTAGCTTACTTCATTGTAAAAATACAGTATATAATATATATAACATACAAAATAAATGTTAATTGATTATGCTATTGGTAAGGCTTTGGTCAACAGTAGGCTATTAGTGGTTAAGTGAGTGGGAAGTCAAAAGTTACATGTGAATTTTCAATAGTGCAGAGATCACTGCCCCAAGCCCCATGTTGTTCAAGGATCAACTGTGGCTGCAACAGAGATCTTATAACCCACAAAGCCTAAAATATTTACTCTTTGGCTCTTTACGGAAAAAATTTACCTACCCCAGCTTTAGCTTTTCACATCTAAATAAGCCAAGCGGGCATTTTTCTAAATAAAACTTACAGTCTTTCCTTAAGATTAATTGTGCCATTTACTATGATATCAAGATGAATAGACAGGCAGCTTTCAAAATAATGATTTCTTTCTGTTATTCAGTATCATAAACATTCAGTATTACTGGAGATGGGAGAAATGGCATTTCCTATATTCAGGCTATAGACTGAAACCATGTTTCCAGGGACAGTTTAATCATCTTGAAAATGTGCATGGTGTTTAGTCCATTCTTGCAGGTTTAATTAATTTATCCTAAGGAAGTCAGTGGACTCAGGCTGGAGTGCAGTGAACAAGGGTTCAGTCAGTCACACGGATGCCATTATGAATGGTTTGTAATAGGAAGCAACATGCATAGCCAACAATTGTTGTAGATCTAGGCACAGAATACTCAGAAGCAATGAATTGCTTTTTCAGAGAAAAATGTCCATGGTGTATTTTTAAGTAAAAAGAAAAAAAAGGCAGGTTAAAATACAGAATATATCATATGGTCTTATTTATTATTATTTTTAAAATAGGCATACCCCATATATACCATGGGATACTATGCAGCCATAAAAAAGAATGAGATCAATGTCCCTTGCAGGGACATGGATGGAGTTGAAGGCCATTATCCTTAGCAAACTAATGCAGGAACAGAAAACCAAATACTGCATGTTCTCACTTATTTATTGATTTATTTTCGAGACAGGGTCTTGCTCTGTCACACAGGCTGGAGTGCAGTGGAACAATCTTGGCTTACTGCAACCTCCGTCTCCTGGGTTCAAGCGACTCTCATACCTCAGCCCCCTGAGTAGCTAGGACTACAGGTGTGCACCACCATGCCTGGCTCATTCTTGTATTTTTAGGAGAGATGGGGTTTCACCATGTTGGCCAAGCTGGTCTCAAACTCCTGACCTCAATTGATCCTCCCACCTCAGCCTCCGAAAGTGCGGGGATTACAGGCATGAGCCATCACACCCAGCCCATGTTCTCACTTATGAATGGGAACTAAATGAGAACACATTCACACACAGAGGAGAACAGCACATACTGGGGCCTTTGGGAGCGTGGAGAGTGGGAGGAAGGAGAGGGTCAGAAAAAGTAACTAATGGTTACTAGGCTTACTAGGTTACTAGGTAACTAATGGTTACTAGGTTACTAGGCTTCACCTGGGTGAAGAAATAATCTATACAGCAAACCCCATGACACAAGTTTACCTATAAAACAAACCTGCCTATGCACCCATGAACTTAACATAAATTTAAAATTAAAATATAAAAAAAGGCATACCCATACACACATATGTGCATACACACAAAATAATCTAGAACAATGTACTAATTTTTAAACATGGTTGTCTCTGGGTAGATATAAAAATTATTTTTTTTCTTCTTTCTTCCTCTACTGTTTCCTCATAGAAAAGATACATTATGCATTGCTAGTTATTTTCTATGTGATGAGCTCTTGAATGGACTTGTTTGCCAGAGTTAAAGTGTTTGATGCCTGCTAAAGAATAACTGTTTGCTTTTCTAAATAACTCAAACCTTTCACTCCCCTTTCTCTTGTGCAACCAGGCATCCTCTCAGATAAATTAGTTTGACTCTACTCAAATAAGCTCTGTTGTGGCAACAGTGGATATCCTGTCCATTCCACTGACGGCAAAGTCTCCTGCATCCTCTGTATTAGATCAGGAAGTCGTTTGTTTTGGAGTGAGCTTTTTTTTTTTTTTCCTCCCTCCTTTTTAACTTGTTCTAAATATATATCTATCCACATAAATAGAGATGACAAAATACAAAAAATTTGGTCTTCATCCTTCCGTGGTCTGGGAACTGCAGTGTGGAAATTCAATACAAAGGATCTGTTTTCTAAAGCATCTGGCTCATGCAGGAATTGTAAAGACTAGAGGGAAAGGGATGGTGAAGTTATTTGCTGTCTGGAAAAGCCAGATTCATGGATCAGGGGGCCTTTGACTTCACAGGACCCAGAATACAGTATATAATATATATAACATACAAAATATGTATGTTATAAATCTGCCCATAGAAGAAGAAACGTGTAAGCCCTTCAGTTTACTATGGACCTTCAAGGCAGATAATTCCAAAGGAAAATAAAAAATGGAAATTTCTTCCAGGGGTTATGCTGTTAATGCTTCATTACCCAGCAAAAGACTAGAATGGCACTAAAGATATATCCTTGTTTTATTGTGTAGGGCAGTGTTCTAGTTTCATTAAACATGGTGTGGTAAGAAATAGCCCAGGCATTGCAGCCAGACAGACTCACGCATTTAAGTCCCTGGCCATGCAACTTCACAGCTGTGGGACTTCGAGTAAGTCATTTGCACTTGTCTGAGTCTAAATTTTTCTCTTCTACAAATTATAGGAAGAATGCTACCAACCTTGCAGTGATTTTTGTTACTGTTAGTAATTATACAGGCAACAGGCAGTACGACACCTGGCACCCAATAAGAACATAATACAAGTGAATCAGTAATCATGTAAATCTAAATTATAAACAATTATAATGACTTATAACAGTGGTTATAATAATAATCTTCTAGTTTGCCTGATTTTTCAAACACTGAATCAAAGGAAAGCCTGGAAAAGAATGAGAAGACATCCTTCAACGGATTAGTTAGGAGGTCTGGCTGTAGCCTATTTCTAGCTAGTTCTTCCAAAGACCCGTTTTTTCCAATTTTTAAAATTTGGCTGGGCAAACCACTGATTGCAGGAGGCAGTAAAAAGGAAAGGGAAAGCATTCTGTTTCTTCTGTACATGTTTGCAGAATCAAGTTGTGGCCAAGGTTAAATCTTAAATTATTCCTTTCACTGTACGCTAGCAGTTGGCCAAACTGCTTACTGAAAAGTCAACTTATTTTAAGGAGGCTACTTAAATATGTTGATTTTTGCATGTCTAGGAGTTGGATCAATGTACTCTGCATAAACCACTACAGCCCCTCTATGCATCTACTTGATGTATCTTATTCTATTTTTTTCTGGTGGTATCTTGTGGCTGTCTATGCTGTGAAGAGGCCATCTCTTCTGGCTGCCTGTTGCGTTTTTTGGTTATTGAGAAAGTCTTATGAACAACTGTTGATAAACGTTTGCAAAAAAGGAAACTGAAACAGACTCAGGGGAAGTTAGAAGCCAAATATCTTTCTCGTCTTTACATTTCCGCTGAAAGTCTAGGCGGCTCAGAAACTGCAATATGTGGGTTGGCTTGAAACATTAGTACAGAAAGGTCTGTGCTGCTCTTGGAATTCCTGTCTGCTAATTCCTGTGAACTTACCTAACTCCTCATGAGTCTAGATTCTGTTTTTTCAGGTGAAAAAACTGTCCAAGTCTTTGACTCAAAGCCATAACATGGTTCTTTCTAAGTTTTAAAATTTTTGCTTTATACACCTATAGCAATCACAGAACATGAACAGAAATTTCCACTTGCAAATTTTTAGTCATACAGCTCAATTATTTTAATTATTGAGAAGTACTAAGAAAGCTTGGTTGAGCTTGCAAGGCCAGCCCTTCCTGTCAGAGACAAATTATTCAATTACTAAAGCTAACAATCCCTCCCTCCTTCCCTCCGTCCCTCCTTCCCTCCCTCCTTGCTTCCCTCCCTCCTTGCTTCCCTCCCTCCCTTCCTTCATTCCTTCCTTTTCACCATTGCCAGCTTCCTTCATTTATTCACTTAAACTTTTGTATCTCCAGCACCCTGTGCCCAGGGTTCTGGCGATAGCCAAAGCTCAACAAGTATCTTGAATTAGTGCATTTATATAATTAATCATTTGATGGAGAGTGTGAAATGAATTGCTGAGCTCCTAACTGCCCCAACACCAACTGACTTGCCTGAAATTCCTTCACTGGTGATGTACTTGTTGAACTGGTTTCTCTAGGTGTCACCGTATGTTGATAACACACAAAATTCTTATCATTCATTCATCAAAATCAAATTTGTCTTTTCATATTCACTGTCTCTTAAATCACTGTCCTCAGATGCAGGTCACTGTGCTCTGACTTGCAATAATGTTGCCAATACAGTTTGTAAAGTGATCTCTGACTCTTGGGAGAAAGATGCTGCCGAAAAGGGAATTGATGATAAAATAATTGAATACACTGGGGTGTATCTGGCCTTCTGTTTAAATGAAATTGACTCACCAAGGGTCACGAATGCTCATTTGTTCAGAGAAGAAGGATGCTGAGAGATAAGAAAGAGAAGAGGAAGGGACATTTCCATCTATCATGAGGTGTCAGGTGGAAAATAAAAGGCCGGCTTCCCTCTTCCAAACAGAATCAGCCTTATGCATTAGGAAGGGAAACCGTGATTTAAGTATGGGGAAAAGCTCCTGCAGAATCTAAAAGAATCCCCCTCCCCCAAACTACCCTCCATCTGGATATACTACAATTCAGGTGATGAAAACACATGCAATCAGCCTGCTGCTTAACTATCATGACACTGTCTTCTAAGAAGCAGAAAAATCATATCATCTACGGCTAAAGGATTCCTTCTGATAACTGACCTGTGATCACCCACTGTCAGCTTTAGAGAACAAAGTATCAAGGAACAGAGAGTCACAGAATGGAGAAGTTCTGATGAAGGAGAGATAATGAAGTGAGATTCAGTGCTTAAGTAAAGAGTGGAGTGAGGACACTAAGTTATCTCAGGAGAGGGAAGAAGGGGGAGTAAATGTGAAAAGACAAACTCAATTTTGATGAAATCTGGTATGTGACAAAATCTGATATGTGATGAATGTTGTCCACATTAAGATGACACCTAAAAAAAACTACGCAAGGATATTAATTACTAAGGAAGGAATTTCTGACATGACAACTGGGTAGAGGATATCCTTTCAGACAGGAGGGTTTTGTGAAGGCTCTGAAGTTACTTCTTCTATGTGTGTATTTCTACTTCTTTTTATTACTGCACATTCAAATAGCCATACAAATTAAATCTTAAAAGATACTTTTTTTTGGTGCAAGAAATCTGTCCCCACAATCATTTCTATACCTGCTATGGTGACAATATTGATTGGCACTGGAAGTAAATGTCTGGTCTTACAGCTGGTCTCCAATTTTTCTTTACCCATAAGCATTTGACTCGTGATGAAAGCTTTCTTCCAATGAACTATTATATATACATTTATATATATAAATTCCTGACCACCAGCTCCATCACTTACTAGTTATATCTTCTTGAGCCACCTACTTAACCTCTACAGGCTTCCATTTATTTTTCTGTAAAATGGTGATAATAATAGTATGAGGTTTAAATGAAAAAAAAATATGTAAGGATTGAGTACAGTGTCTGCACACAATGGGTGCCCAATAAATAGCAGACATTATGATCAGGTCGCTTTCTCAACCCATTCTTACTTGTTCATCTTGTTCTGGCTGAAAGCAATTAATGGAAAATGGTGCAATTCAGCACACAGTTCAGCATGTCATTTAAAATGTTGTAGACGATCTTGGCATTATAACCTGCTGCCAGTCGTTAGTGATCGTCTTATTTTTCTTCTTGCCCATAAACCTCTCCCAAACACTGGTTTGTCTCATTAAAAATGACATACACAGTGAGAAGAGAAGAACATCAAATTGAGAGAGATAATTAGCAAGAGCCAAGTCTAAGAGAAGGGCAGGTGTATGTGGTTCATTAGGCCAAAAGGTAATGAAAATCCAATTTGATCTCAGATCAGGCACCTTGGCTAGGTTAAAGCTTGCAGAAATGCTGAAGTTAGCACATTATAATATATCTGTGTGTGTGTATATATGCATATATAATATATATTGTTTCATACCTATTATATATGTAATATTTTAAAAATCACATCTTTGTGTCTTAGCACATGAACATCAATTTCCTCTTCAGTAAAGTGAGAATAACTTCCCTGACCATCCTCATGAGAATTTGATCCATCAGTCTCATTACTGAGTATATACCTAAAGGAATATCAATTGTTCTAGGGAAAAGACACACACACAGCTATGTTCATTGTAGCACCATTCACAGTAGCAAATAAATAAAATCAACCTAGAAACTCATCAATGGAGAACTGGATAAAGAAACTATGATACAATGTTACTCCATACACACCATGGAATACTACACAGCCATAATAAGAAGGAAATCATGTTCTTTGTAGCAACATGGATGCAGCTGGAGGCTATTATCCTAAGCTAATTAATGCAGAAAACCAAATACCACATGTTCTCACTTATAATTGAGAGCTAAACACTGAGTACACATGGACATAAATAAAGGAACAATAGACACAGGGGCCTACTTGAGGATGGAGGGTGGGAGGAAGGTGAGGATTGGTAAACTACCTATTGGGTACTATACTTGCTACCTGGGTAATGAAATAATTTGTACACAAAACCGCAGCAATATGCAATTTCCCCCTGTAACAAACCTGGATATGCACTCCCTGAGCCTAAAATAAAAGCTGGAAGGAAAAAAAAACAGACTTGTTTTTACTGGAAAAGAAGCAATATGTGCTCCCTTCCAAGGTTTTCCTTGGGGTTGCTAAGCCTGATGGCACAGGGTGTTTCAGAGGCCCTGGAGGAACATCACAGTTGGGCCATCACTGGCAGTGTGGGAATAGAAATCACCTGTGTCAATCCTGAGGCGCCACATTAAACTACTGTTTGAAACTCATATAATATACACCAAGGAAAAATGGTAAGTGTATCAGACCAGTCCACCCACATGCTAGGTTCCTCCCAGCATCATGCCTTCAAGATGGTTTGAAACATGGTAGGATATAATTGGATAACTTTAAAAAGTTCTTCCTTTATGCTGTCTTTGGTCTTCCAGTGCCTGCTCCACCTCCCAGACTTGTAAACCCATCCATTTACTCCACCAACCAAATCCAATCTCCAGTTCAAGTCCTTCACCTCCTCTGAAAAGTCTATTCTAAATCCTCCTCTTAAGACCTGCCCTATTTCTCAATAGCACTACTGTGTAGTTCCAAATTGTCAAACAATCCCATGTGTATAATCTTGTCACCTCAACAAAATGGGAAGTTCCCTGAGGGCAGGAACAGAACTTCAGTCCCACAGTGCTTGGTACATTTTCCCTGTGAACAGTAAGGGGAGAATAAGCAAGGCAGCGAGTAGCAGCAGATAAGATCAGAGAAGCGTCAGGTGTGTGCGGTTGGCAGAACAACGATCAGATCAAATTCTTCTGGGAAGCAAATAAATGCGTATTAGAGGGACTTTAATGATGAAACAAGCCACACATTTAATGTTTTAACCAGTGGATCCACATATATATCTTATCTTATGCCTTAGATATGTGCCTAAAAATTTGTGTATGCAATGAATTTTTCCTAATCAAACTGAACTATCAAAAGATAGGAGAGAATTTTTGTATCAAGGAAACCCTATGACTGATCCTACAATCATAGATACATTTGTTCTAATTTGTCTCATCCATCTTAATTTGGGAGTATGATGCCTACTTAAATCAGGGTCTAAACTTTGTAAACTAATATCATAGATAAAAGAAATTTCCCAAAGTCTTCTATTTCTGGCCTGCTGACAGTAACTCACTTTCTACTTGAAACTATAAATGAACACATGGCCAGAGGCTGCATCACAGAGAAAAGAACCTGAAAAATTATCTCACTGTCACACAGGTCCTGATGGAATCATACGGGGGAGTAGTTAAGAAATATAGTTCTTGGGCCTGGCACTGTGGCTCACACCTGTAATCCCAGCACTTTGGGAGGCCAAGGCGGGTGGATTGCTGGATTGCTTGAGTCCAGGAGTTTGAGACCAGCCTGGGCAACATGGTGAAAAAAGGTCTCTACAAAAAAAAAAAAAAAAAAGTCAAGAAAAATATTAGCTGGGTGTGGTGGCATATGCCTGTAGTACCAGTTACTGGGGAAGTTGAGGTAGGAGGATCGCTTGAGCTATATAGTGAGCTATGATTGTGCCACTGTACTCCAACATGGGCAACAGAGTGAGACCCTGTCTCAGAAAGAAGAAGAAAAAGAAATCTAGTTCTGGGATTGAGATTCCTTGTCTAAGTCTCAATTTTCTTATCCCTAAAGTGGAGATAAGAATTGTTCCAAATTCAGAGGGTGATTCTGAAGATTAAATGACATCATGCATGTGAAGTGTAGATGTAGAGAATATACGAAGGCAAAGTGAATGTTTAATAAATGTTACTCACTCTTATCATTAGAAAAGCAATGGGAGAAGCTGGTTTGAAGGCCAGTCCTTCAATGTACTCTCTGTGCCCAGGGCAAAAACAACATCATAAGCAAAGGCTACAGAAAGGTGCATGAGTTTAAGAATTCAATTACTACTTTTCTTCCCTAATATTAGGCCGCGATCTTGCATCATTTAATACATTGTGGATTGTAGAGTCGTAAATGAGGAGGAAAAGACGACAAGCAAGATTATGAGTCAGCAGGAACATTTTAAAAAGACTCAATTTTGACTTGCACATGGAAGAAACTGGCATAATAATAGATGCTCCAGCGAAACACAAGCAACCTTTGTATCCGAGGCAATGGTGTTGGTTCTCATGTCACCCAGTGTGGTTGCAGTGTTCTTCACACAGTAGTGACACAGTGGCCTTGACACTGTGTAAATGTTGAGTCTATGCTACGCTGTGGTGTGTTGTGTGTGTGTGTGTGTGTGTGAGAGAGAGAGAGAGAGAGAGAAGAAAGAGAGAGGGGGTTCCATCCAAGGGGATTATAAAAAGAAAAGGTAGGACAATATCCTGCCCTAGAGCACTTTTGTTCTGGGTATAGATTGAACTAAATACTAACATAATAAGGCAATAGCTATCAGAACAATAAAGGGTAAGGTCAAGTGAGTGGTATTAACAAAAGTGGCTTGGGGATTTCAGAGGAGGAGAGCGTGCCATGGGCTGTCATGATCAGGGAGAGCCAAACTATGTTGGTCTGGATGCTTAGCTCTGGAGGTTATGATTGACAGGTCCATCTGGGACCACAAACTAAATATTTATGTGAAGTACGTTCGGGTTCAACATGAAAAGGGGCAATTTGGTGAACAGACTGTCAAAAAAGGAAACTCATAAGACAAGGAACTTCCCATCTTAAAAGTCTTCTGTCACTAGAAAACAATAATAAAAATAACAATCACAATAGTAGTAGTAGTAGTGATGGTGGTGATACCAGGAACCATGCCAAATACATTATCTCACTTGTTGCTTATGCTAACTATATGAAGTAATAAAGGTAACAACAGGTAACACATATTAAGCACTATGTTCCAAGTTATGTTGTAATAGCTTTACAGACGTAACTTCATTTAATCCTCCCAGCAACCAACAACTGGAACAAATAGTGCTATTCTAATCCCCATTTGCCAGATAAGGAATAAGAAGCCTCTAAGATGGTAAGTCAGTCAGCCAAGGTCACATCATTGAGCTGAATTCCAGCAAGTGGTTGAGCTGGAATTCAAACCAAGGTCAATCCAGCTCCAGGGCCTGTGCTCTTAAGATCAACAGTGCATTGTCTCCGTGGATTGCTGTCTTTCAGAGGTATTGGAGCATTTTGGACAAGATGACTTTCCCTTCTATGAACCATAATGAGCATATCCAACATAGCCAATCTCTACCCTTCCTAACTCTAACATCATTTTCTCTTTCCTTATTTTTTTTAATTTTTAGTACAACACTTAATACACCTGGCATTAGAGCATCTATTTATATCTTTGTTGTCTGTTTCTTACACTGGAATGTAAATTCCATGAGGCCAGGGACTTGGTCTTGTTTACATCTGTATCCTCGATGCCTAAAATAGCAATTTTCTTCAATGGATGGATGGATAGATGTAAAGCAATGAATGGACAGCTAAGGTGGTAAAGATGGGTAGGATTTATTTAGTTTAGTGCAGGTCACTCACTGGGGTAACAATGTGATAAAATATTCAGATGTGCTTATTCACAGAGTGGGCTTTGGGAGGGGGAATTAACCTGTTCTGGATGGGTAGAAGGTGAGTACAACAGAGTAAGGGGAGTTAAAGCTGGAAAAGTAGACTACAGTCAAAATGTAGGGAACCTCAAATGCCAAGACATTTAGCCAGAGTAAGAATATGAAAACTATGTTTCTTCGATGGAGTTGAATGAGTTGAGCTAGCACTTTTGGTAAAGCCCCCGGACAGGAGTCATCTCTACCTATGTAGCCTCTAAGAGCTGACCTGGACAGAATCAACATTCTAATTCCCTAGCTTGGGATAACGGGCCTTTTATATCCCTCAAGACAATTGGCTTAAAACTTGAGGTAGAAAACAAGAGAAAAGCCACTGCTACATTCCCAGTGGCCTAAGTGCTGGGACTGACACCTAAGGCCTGCAAGAAAAAGAAATTGAAGTCCCAAGGTCCAATTTTTGCCTATGTGGTCAAGTCACCTCTTCATGCTGGCTTTTCCAGGATAGGAAGAACCTGGCCTTTTGCTTCATGGGCACGAGATGGAGTATAAATTCTCTAACCACATGTTTCTTTACTATGGGATGCCAGCAATTGATATAAGAATAATGATGACGGTAACCACAGCTACTGTTTATTGTATATCTGCTATATGCCAGGCCTTGGGCTAAGGACTGTGTATAACTAGTCCCTAATCCTTACAACAACACTGCAAGAGGCTGAGTCAATTTCTCAAGGTCATACTTTTACTCAGTAGGAGAGACACAGGCATCAAAACAGATCTATCAGGTTCCTCAACCTGTTTGCTGCTGAAAGGACTGCATTCCTACATGATACTGGGTGATTGGTCTGCAAAGGCCAGGCTAGCTGAGCAACGATTAAGGGGAACTATGGGGACTAGAGCAGGGTGAGAGATGGCAAGGCGATTACAGAGGTTAAAGAAAAGGAGGAAACAAGAAGTCTACAAGGGTCCTGTCAGAGCTGAAAATTGGAGTAAAAGTAACTCAGAGACAGGAGACCTGGGTCAGTAGAATGTTGTAATGTGCCAAGTAGTCAGACATGGCAGCTGCATTTAAATATCTGAAAGGTCACAAAGGAGAAAGAACTGATTCATTTCGTGTTTCAGGAGAAGAGCAAACTACTCTTAAACGGAAGTACAAGTATTCCGTTTAAATTTATGAAAGCCCTCCTAATCACCCCAGATGTCTCTAATAGCTTTCTAGTTGTGTCAGCTTAACAAGTCTTCCCTTCTTCTGTGAAAAACTTCCCTCTAGTCCAACTGTACTGTTCTAGTGAGGGCATCCTTCCTTCCTGGCCACTGCGACCACAGAGGTATGCACACTGGATTAAAGTTAAGCTAATCAGATTTCTCCCTAACATGGGGAACGTAAGAAACTGAAAGAAATCCCAAATGCTTTCTAATTGTGAAGCAGGGACATGTGAGTTTGGAAGTTACTGATGGCCATGTTTTCCACTAAGTGGGAAAGACTCTGAAAGATTAAAGGAGAAGAACAGAGAAAATTGGAAAGAGAAGTAGTAACAGCGGTGGTGGTGGTGGTGATACCAGGAACCATGCTAAACGCATTATCTCATTTATTGCTTCTGCTAACCCTATGAAGTAATAAAGGTAACAACAAGTAACACATATTGGGCACTTACTGTGTTCCAGGTGATGTTGTAATAGCTTTACATATATGTATATGAAAGAGAAAAGGAAGGAGGGAAAGAGATGAAAAATTAATTATTGATTTCCAATATTTAAACCTTATTTATATTCACTTTTGAAATGTGCCCTTCTCAAATTTTGTCAAGAGAGCTAATAAATCTTGTTTTTTGCTTAAACAAATTGATGTGTCACTTGCAACCCCCAGATCCCTGACTAATGCAGTGTCTAACACTGACATACATGGGTTGAGGGGAGGATATGAGTTCCTCACCTCCGGACATATTCAGTAAGGGCCTGGATGACGACAGTAAGAGACAGATTTCATTAAGGCAACCTTTACATTGAGTTAGAGGTCCTCATCAAATCTACACTCTGTGAGAGATTCAAGAGAGTCAATATCATGTTCCTTATTTGTGCTTTAGTTACTTTTGCATGGGTTATTTGCTTCACTATTTCTCCAGCTCCATTAACATGCCATGTAATATGCTGATGCCCCACGGACAAGAGCTGCTGGGTGGATTTCACAATCACTCTGATAAAAAGTATAAGGCAGCAAGGGAATATGCCTGTTTCCGGGCCAAACCACAACATAGTGTACAGTCAGAATTGCAGTTTGGGGACATAGCCAGAAAGACTCAAGGACACTACTCAATTTGCAGCCTAGACACATCTTAATACACTGTGGCCAACACAGGGGGCCCAAGAGTGGTCACCTAACTTTTCTGAGGAATCTGGACCTCAGGGAAGTTGTGATTAATTAATAAGGAACTCCATATTGTGTATCTCCTCGTTTTCTGCATCCATCCTATCATATAAGTCCAGCATGGACCCTCCTCAGCATCAACCAACTTATTTATTTATTTATTATTGTTATTTTATAGAGACGGTTTCTTGCCATGTTGCCTAGGCTGGTCTTGAACTCCTGGGCTCAAGCAATCCTCCTGCCTCAGCCTCCCAAAGCACAAGGATTACAGGCATAAACCACCTTGTCCGGCCCCAACCCACTTTAGCTAAGGAGGCATTTCTGACATCTTATAGCTGTTGTAAATAACAACAAGGACTGAAAGAATTTCCATCCAGGCCATAGACAAAGTTCTGAAGTTCTCCTATTATCTACAGAGATAATAACATACATGTATTATAGGATATACATGAACTAAACGGTTTGTGGTTTATCCTTCCTTTTACTCGAAATCTAAGCAGGCTTCAGAGGGCAGAGCAAATGGATAAACACTACTGGCAGAGTTCACAACCAACCCAGAAATGTCCAAGCATTCTACCCTTTATAAATGTTTAGGACTTTCACTGGTCTCTACTTTCTGAAATTAGGTTGATGGTTTGCTTTGAATACTTTTCTGATACATGAGTCCATTCTTTCCTCAAATTAGCATAATTCTTGGTAACTGAAGAATAAAAAAATCACAATGGTAAAATTAAAAATAAAAAAATCAAACATGCGTTTGAAAGTGGCATTATATACTGAAGTGGCCACAGCAGCCATTACTGTTGGAAAGATTGGGGCTGAAACTTCTCAGTTCTCAGAAAGTGCAATACATCAATGTCCACCTGAGCTTGGCACTCCTGAAAAGATCCAGCCCTTGGCCCATCATCAAGAAGTTCCTGTTCTACCAAATAGGATGGACTCCAATGACTCCCTACGGCCCAAGACGAACTTCATAGCCTTTCATTCTGAACTGCTCCAGTTAAATTCTTATTTGGTTGGCCCTCTAGTGTTCCCCACAAGCCTAGAGTCTTCTTGAGAGAAGGCCTATGTCTTCGCTCATCTCTAAATGTGAAGATCCTCTCCAGCCCTTGACATGTGCCCAATCATTTGATTTTCAACTCAAGCACAGTGTCAAGGGATTCAAACTTAACCAGGACCTATGTCTACAGTGTACTAAAAAGCAGCCATTTCTGTAAAGGGCCAGATGATAAATAACTTAAGTTTTGCTGGCCATACAGTCTCTGTCACAAATACTCAATCTGCCATAGACTACATAAATGAATGAGAATGGCCATGTTTCAACAGAATTTTATTTACGAACACAGTATTAAAGTTTGAATTTGATATAATTTTTACATGCCACAAAAAATTATTTACATTTTTTTCAACCATTTGGTAATGCCAAAAAACATGCTTAGCTCACAAGCTATACAAACACAGGTGGTAGACTTTGGTTTCTGGCTCTGTAAATAATCATGGTATTTGTCACTCCTGTCCTCACAATAAGAAACAAGCCATAAAACACCCTGAAAATCAACAATTCTTCTTAGGTCTATCAGAGAAGTGAGGTCACAGATCAAATCACCACTGCTAAAACCGAAAAGAGGCGTAGATACAAAGAATTGTATCTTAGTTGGGGCAGAAATACTGGAGCCAACATTGGGTAGACACATTTAAAGGATAATTTACTAATTACTGGAGACTGAGCCTGGCCTAGCTTCAGAGATTAAAAACTCCTGGAGACCCAGCCTGAGGGAGGTGGGGGAGGCACATCTGTATGAGTTTTACCTGCTGAAGCTGAACTAGGTTTGCACTGTAAAGGTCAAAGAAAAATCCCCTCATCCTTCCTGCAGGGGGAGGGGAAAAGTAACCATTTTTAAATACACCCAGACTGTGCTGTTCTCCTTAACACAACCTGTCTTCGAGGGAAACCATTTTACCAGAGCCTAACCTAGTAAGATTTTATCAGAGAGAGCCCAGTTGACCTGGGAGAAGGGAAATACCCAACTCCAGCCCCATCTAGCCTTCCCATCTCACTTATTAAGGGGTGGGGAAAAAAAACCTGAAGACCTTGTGAAGAATTTTATATAGTAAAATGTATTAATATTAAAAAATTTTTCTGCATGAAAAAATACCATAAACAAAGTCAAAAGACAAATAGGAAACAGATTTGCAACTAACAAGAGGCGAATTTCTTAAAACTATAAAGAACACATGCAAAAGTTAAGTAACCCAACAGGAAAATGAGCAAGACCATAAACAAGGAAAAGAATTAAAAGATTCTTAAATCTATAATGATGGAGTCACTGAAGACTGAGACAAATCGTAGGGTTAGTGAGTGCTTCCCCTTTACCACCACCTCCATTTTAGCACCACGTCAATAGGATTCCAGTATAACAGAGGATGATAGCTGAAAAGAACTGCAAGGCTCAGATTCTATTTATAGAGGAGTCTCTAGGGAAACCCAAGACAACAGGGACCCCCCAAAAACAAGGACACCAGCAGAAATTTCAGCCTCTGACACCTACAGTTACAGCAAACAATAAACACAGACTAACTTCTAGGCAAATAAACAAAAAAGAGATGGTAAGCTGGATTTGACCCACAAGCCACAGTTAACCAACTCCTACATTAGCAAGTCCAAGCATTCGACACTAATCTCTATAATTGCAAATAGGAAGCTCCAGCTCAAATGGAAAAATTGATCTAGACTTTGCCCAGAAGGGAGAATAATGGGTGGTCTGTAGACATACATACCTAACCACAGTTCTTTTATTTTTGATCATTTTTAATTATTCTACAGCAACAAAAATGAAAAAGAAAAAGAGAAAACTTGGAACACGTTGTATTACCCAAATGTATCAAGTATTTTTAATTGGAGAGATCTCTTCCGCACCTTGACCATATACATATGGGGTGATCATCAGGTAGATACCAGCTGGAAGAAAACTGCTTTTTTCAGTCATCACTTCCCAGACATTTTCCTACACTGTGGTATAAGCTCTATGATTATAACATTGAATAGATAGAGAATACTTGGTGGAGCACCCAGAGACTTTTAATAGAAGTGTTTCTTTTTTATTAAAATAGTAACTCAGACTAAGAGGCAGGATTCACATCAAGGCTGGGTTCCAGCAGTCTGTGTATTTCAGCTCATGGATTGCTAGTTCTTAATAAAAATAAAGCCACTGGAAGAGGGCCACTATGATTCTTTACCAAAAATGTCTCTGATACACTTTCAAGAACAACCTGTTTTGCTTAACTTCTCAGTTCTCCATTTCTGATGGGGCAATATGCACGTTTAGAAGCCACCACTGCAATGCATTCCAGACGACTGAATTTGATTACTCATTATGCCCTGGCTTTCCTTTAAAGATTTATTATAGTGTATTTCAAGAGGCACATAAAAGAGCACTAATAGCACCAGCTGGCACAGGGCATGAGACACACCAGCATTTTTATAAATGTCCTCCCTGTCACTACAGCTCTATTCACTGACAAAGGCCCTGCTGTTGTCAACCAACTGCAGGTCCAGCAAATTGCGCTTAAATAGGGTGGCGGTTCTGCAAAGCAGGCAAAATGTTTACCAGGATGAGACCAGCCAGGAAACCCATTTCCTTTATCCTCTAATCAGAATGAAAAGCAGGACTGGAGCCATGAAAGGCTGTGCATTAGGACGTGATCCCTGTGCTGTCATCTCTTGTTACCTGATGAAAGAAGGGGATTGTTTGGGTTCGGAGGGTAGGGGAAAAGCTTCGCCTTGATTTTGCAGTCCGGCTGCTATTTATTCATAGGCTCGTTGCCAACATGTTACTTTGCCATATGTGCCATTCATACTCTAGATTACAAATGCATGGTGCTTTGGGGTCTTATTGATTTAATAAGTACATTTTATTATTATCCTGCCTCCTTACCCCTGTAAAACCTAAGGCTATGGTCTTTGGGAACAGATACCTTGTTTACTCTTGTTTATGCCCCAGAATCCAGTACAGTGTTTAGTACACAGTGTGCACTAAATAAATGCTTGCTGAAATAAAAAAAAAATACTAGGCAATGGAATTGCATCCAAATAGAGTAATAACAAAATAGCCAATATTTATTGAACACTTAAAGTTTTAAAAAATGCATAGAACTTTCGGACTTTTAAGAGTGCCTGACAAGAACCCTATGTAGTAGGTAGTATTACTATCTCCATTTTAAAGATGGGGAAACTGAGGCTCAGAGGTTCACAGCCAGGCACAGATTTGGATCTGAACTAGTCTTTCTGACTTGGAAGCTCAGTCTGTCACCACTATACTGAACTACGTCAAAAAACTTCTTCCTCTAGAACAACTTATATGATTTCCATTAAATTTCTTTTGCTATGTATTAATAGATATCACGAGTCTTATATATCCTATTACTAAATGTGCTTATTTTCCAAGAACTGCCTGGTAATGATGCCCATTGTAAAATGTAAATTTCTTCTTGGAAAGAAGATAGAGGACTGCAGAAATAAGAAATACAGGCTTCCTGGAATACTCTTAGAAATGGTTAGCTTACCAAACCCTGAAGAAAACTACAACAAGAAGGGGATGATTCCACTGTTGGACTAATTGTTTAAAAGTTCTTCCTTCCAGCAGGAGCTGAAATTGGCTTCCTGGTACCTTGTAGTTACACTGGTCTTTGTGCCACCCTTTGGAAAAACAAAACTAGGAAAAAATTGACCTATTAAAACAATCTTAATGTGAGATCTTAACTTTTCTACATATGATGTAAAATCTGCATGCCATTTAAAAGTCAACAAACTTGACTATATAATAGTTAAAAAAAAATTTTCTGCATGAAAAATACTATAAACAAAGTAAAAACCAAATTGGAAACATTTGCAACTAATAAGAGGCTAATTTCCTTAAACTATAAAGACAACCTGTAAGAATTAACCAACCCAGAAGAAAAATGGGCAAAGAATATAAATAGAATTCTTTTTAGCTCTTAAATTTACAATATGATACTCAACCTACGATTTTTTTTTTTTTTTGGTCTATTATATGAGCAAACACCAAAATGTTTGTTTGTTTGTTTTATAGAGATGGGGTCTTGCTATGTTGTCCAGGCTGGTCTGGAACTGCTGGGGTCAAACGATTCTCCTGCCTTGGCCTTTCCAAGAAGACCAAGTGTTTGGTCACACAATGTAATGAGCAAAAATATATTCTCAGTACACTGTTAGTGGAGTAAAAACTGCCACGATACTTATGGAGAGTAATTTGGCAATGTTCTCAAAGTCATGAGGTCAAATGCCTTTTGACTCAGAATAAATTCTAGTTCTTGGAATACTTTTACACATACACAAAATGACATATTTCCAAGGTTATTCATTATAGTCTTATTTATAACAGCAAAATATTGGACTCTTCAAAATGTTCAGCCAAATAAATTATGGTGTATATACAGTTCATCAAGAGAATAAATAATGGTATATATCCATGCAATGATATACTAGCCAGCTGTTAAAAACAATGAGGCAGCTTCTCAAGTATGACTTGGAAAGATATCCAAGAAATACTCTTAAGTGAAATATTCCATGTGCACAGAAGTATGTCTGATATGGTCTCATTTGCTTAAAAAAAAAAAAAAAACTAGATTACATACCCATATATGCATTATATGCAGTGACTTCATCCAGAAGTCTACACAAAATTTAAATAGTGGTTAGTCACAGTGGGTACTTCTAAAAACAGGGGCTGAATAACTGAGAACCAAGGGTGAAGAAAAATTACTTTTTAGTTGTATTTGTTTTGCCCCTGTTGATTTTTTTGGTGTATGTCTTACCAGTCAAATAAATTAATAAATACCCTTCAGGAATCCCTAGCCATTTTCAATTGCCCTACTTTCTAAATTCAATCTCTCACAGAATATATATCAGATAAAACTCACAAAGGAAAGCTCTATCAGTTACTTTAGGACCCCACCCCAGGCCCTGCTCAGTTGAAGTAAACCCACTAGACAGAAAATTATTAAATACATAAGTGTAGAGTTTAATAAGTGATGCAAGAAGTTCCCATCCAAGAAAACCATCCATCATTTTGACAGATTCTTTGTTGCCTCCCTAATATCAATTCTTCCTTTCTTCACTAACATTAGAACCTCTATTGTATATGGAGTGGCTAAGATTCCAGCTTAAAAAAAACTCACGGCTGGGCGCAGTGGCTCATGCCTGTAATCCTAGCACTCTGGGAGGCAGAGGCGGGAGGATCGCCTGAGGTCAGGAGTTTGAGACCAGCCTAACAGGCATGGTGAAACCCCATCTCTACTAAAAATACAAAAAAATTAGACGGACACGGGGGCAGGCGCCTGTAGTCCCAGCTACTGGGGAAACTGAGGCATAAGAATCGCTTGAACCCAGGAGGTGGAGCTTGCAGTGAGCCAAGATCATACCACTGCACTCCAGCCTGGGTGACAGAGCAAGACTCTGTCTCAAAAACAAAACAAAACAAAAAAAACCCGAAAAAACTAAAAAATTCACATTTCTCTATCTTCTTTATAGGGAGTAATGGATGGTATAAGAGATAAGCAGAATTTGTGGGTAGGGATTCCAGGAGAGTTTTTGTGAGAGATAAGTGAAGTGGAAGAAATGTCCTTGACTGTTGCCATTCCTCTTCCTATAACCTAGACTGTGGTTGTCTGAGTCCGTTTCATACTTCTGTAACAGTATATCACAGACTGGGTGATTTTTAAGAAAGGACACTTATTTTCCATGGTTCTGGAGGCTGAGAAGTCCAATATCAAGGTGCTGGCATCTGGTGAGGGCCTTCTTGCTGCATCATCCTATGGTGGGAGACAGACAGGCAAAAAAAAAAAAAAAAAAAAGCATGCATGCAAGAGAGCAAGAAATGGAACTCACAGCCTCAAACTCTTTAATAATTGGCATTAATGCATTCATGAGGATGAAGCCCTTATCACCTAAACACCTCCCACTAGATCCCACCTCCCAACACTGTTGAACTGGGTATTAACTTTCCAAAACACTTTTTTTTTTTTTTTGAGGAGCACATTCAAGTCACGGCAGTGGCCATGATAGTTAGAGTTTCAGAAGCCATTCTGTGACCTGGAACATGGAAAGAAAGTGCTAAGGTTGGTTGAACTGAAGGAGAGAAGGGGGTTGAGTCCTTCATAACTTCATGGAGCCACACCTCATCACCTATGTCTGAACTTTATGTAAGAAAACAAACCTCTAATTTGTAAAGCCACTACAGTTAGATTTCTGTTTTTAAGCAAGGAAGCAGAGTTTATGCTGATCTTCTTTTTAAAATTATTCTATACTCAGCATCTATCTGAATGTTTAATAGAACAAGGCGTTATACTGGCACGAAAGAACTGTGAAAATGACTAGAAGAGGGTTCTCATTCTCGGGATATTTATTGACCAAATGCTGCATAACCAATGAGAACAGGATACATCTCTCCCTCCTTCACTTTTACCTACATTTCCTCACTTAATCCTCACAATGAGGTTAGTCTCATTTTTGTAGATGATGAAAATAAGATTCAGAAAGGATAAATAATTGGCCAACCTACTAAATATCAGAGCCATGATTCAAACCCAGGTATGACCGATTACAAAGCCCACACTCTTACCACCAATTGTCTTTGTATTTCCAACAGTTTTTGCCCCAAGTAGTTTATAGCAATGCTGTTTGGCACATAGGGTTTCCATTTCATTATGTCTTCACTATTGATGGCACATAGGGTTTCCATTTCATTATGTCTTCACTATTGATGGCACATAGGGTTTCCATTTCATTATGTCTTCACTATTGATTATACATTTATAATCACCCATTCTTCTATATATAATATTTTTTCATTAAATACTTTTTTCCTTATATTGTTATCCACTCATTTTTTAAAAATGCATTAAATCATTTAACATATATCTGAGCACCAATCATACAACAATTATACATTGGCAATACCAAATTGAATAAGGCATAGTTTATCTTCCAAGTAATTAGAGAAGATGTTAACCAACAAAATACTGTACAGCACTATAATTGGCTAGAATATTTTTAGTCATTGGGTAATGAATGCAAATCACGCATATCATTGTTAAATCTACTTTGGTGTATTTTATGTTTTAATAGGAAAATGTAAAGCTATGTATTTGCCATGGAGCTTACACATTGGGGTTCCTTGCTATTGTTCACTTGTTTTCTTACTGTTTCTCTTCCACTATTTCTTTTCCTAAATAGGCTATGTTTTATATTCTATATCCATTTAGAAGGCAGGCATCTTGTTTCTAATTATATGAATGATTATCCCAGAGTTTTTTTCACAAACACAAAAATATTTATTTAATCAAAACAAACGAAGTGTTTAACTATGTTTTACAGATGGCCAGAAATCTAGTGTTTATACTTCTCTCACCCTACTCTCCTCCATTTTCCAGTGTTTATTAATTTATTTGGGTTCCCAGCCTAGTCACTACTTTGTGTGTTTATGGTGGATTTCAGTTGTCTTTTTAAAATTCTCTCTTAAGAACCTTTTTTTGTCCTTTGTATTCTAGTTTGTTTCCATAGTTACAGCAATTATTAGCATCAGCGCTTATGTTGACCCTTAGTATTTTTATTCATCTGACCTTAAAGTTCAAGCAAAGCTGAATGATGATTCTCTGGGGACCCCTGCACTGGGTGGGAAGCTGAAATAAACTTCTAAACCCTCTCCTACTCCAAAGTACTTTATAATTGTACACCGTGTATAAAAAGTGTTCATACACACACCATGCATATATATTTCAATAACACAAAGAGTGTGCAAGTTAGTTGGCTTGCTTATACACTCTTTAGACCTTTAATATGTTAACAACAAAAAACCAAAAAGGTAGTAGAAGGATCTGGTGGTATAGCTATTTAGAACATAGGCTCTACAGCCAGACTGTCTTGGTTCAAATCTGGATTCTGACACACATTACTGTGAGACCTTGGGCAAATCACTTAGCCTCTTTGTTCTTCTTCCTCCTCATCTGTGAAATGGAGATTATCATTCCTTAGAGGGTTGTTCTGAGCCTTAAATGCAATTAGACACCTAAAGCCATTGCAAGAGTGCCACAATGAAAAATTCTTTCCATAGTAGTCTTTTATCATGCTCGGTTGTTTCTTCAGCACAGTGACATTTTTATTAATACACTAGTAACTGCCATGTATACCTTTCTGCATATTCTAAGACTCACTCTCTCTCATTCTTGATAATTCCTAAATGATGATTCTGATGGATGAAATGGGAGATGCCACTTCTTTCCTCCCCTCAAAAGTCCTGCAGAGATTACCCAGGGAAGATAGTCACAACCCAGCCAAGTAACAGTATCTTTCTGTGGCTCAGATTGTTAAATTGCAACTGCATTCAATGGGTTGTTGATCTGCCCAAGAGCCAGTTTTTTTGAGGTTCTAAGTGCACTGCTGGAAAGGCGAGCAATTGTTCCTGTCCACAAAACTTGTCACAGAAAACAGCAGCTAAGCCAGGAACATCTTACCTGGAAAACAGACTTATCCCACCTGCACACGATGTTACCACAGTCTCCTATGGAATGCATTGACCTCATGCTGTTCAAGTCCCAGTGAATCTATGCTAGCACCAGAACTTCGCGATGTGCCAGTGCCCTACAGCCAGTAGTGATTGGTGCACGGCAGCCCATATCTTGAGAGCTTCATAAAGGGGACAGCCTGGTCAACAAGAGCAAAACTCTGTCTCAAAAAATTTTTTTAAAAAGTCCAGACCTTTAATGATGGAACCATCTAATTTCAATGGTCTGTGCTTATTTTCTTATGCAGTTTATTTCTGGTACCTATGTTTCCAGACATTTTAATTAGGCTAGGGAATGGGTAGAGGTGCGAAATAATGATCTCATAATACTATAACAAGAAGAGTCACTTTGGATCATCTATTTCCTGGATTGTCATTTTTTTCCAGGAGGTTGATCACTCAGTGGAAGGGTAAAATAAGTTATTACGTGGGAGGAGATGAAGGAGACTTTAGAGATGCAGCAACACTGGATTTGTGGGCTGAATAGAATAAAACTAGCAGCTCAGTATCCCCAGGAAGGGAAACTGCTCTGTCCCAGAGGGAGGTGAACAAGGTTTTGGGAAAAGAGAAAAGTCCAGGGACCCAGACAATAATTAGAATATCCGAATCCAGAGAATGAGATAAAAGATCCAAATTTATAGAATGGAAGAAAATGCTAGGTGTGTGTGCTCTTTTCATTTCTACCATTTCTGTCACCTGAAGAACAGAAAAATAATTATTCTGAAGAAAAACGCACCTGACAAATTTCTGTTTCCATATGAAAATAAAGAAAAAGATTTAGGAAAAATATATTAAAAAATTTCTGTTCCCAGTGGCTCAAGCCTGTAATTCCAGCACTCTGGAGGCTGAGGCGGGCAGATCACGAGGTCAGGAGATTGAGACCATCCTGGCTAACACAGTGAAACCCCGTCTCTACTAAAAATACAAAAAATTAGCCGGGCGTGGTGGCGGGCGCCTGTAGTCCCAGCTACTCGGGAGGCTGAGGCAGGAGAATGGCGGGAACCCGGGAGGCGGAGCTTGCAGTGAGTAGAGATTGCACCACCGCACTCTGGCCTGGGGACGGAACAAGATTCCGTCTCAAAAAAAAAAAAAAAAATTCTGTTCCATTGCATCACAAGTGCTTAAATTTCTTTTCTAAGAAAACAAATGCATTAAGATTGTGTAAATGCAAGTGGAGTATGCTGCAGCTTTTTTCTAGTAATCACTCCATTTGGACTGGAGAAGCCCTTAATTGGTTTCTGTCTTCTCCCTAATCAAGAATCACTTTCAGCTCCAGGGTGTGACATGAAGACAATAGAAAAACATGCTTAAAACAAAACAAAACCATGCCTCATTGTTTTTTGAAACTTAAACCCAAACAGAGAGCTTTAATTTACATCAAGCTCTCTGAGCATCTTTGTAATAGAATTTAGCCCTACTAACTGAAATCTAAAATATACTGCTCTTAAGAATTCTGTTGGGTAACAGTGTTTCAGCACATATTTGGTATCTGTTTTATTTTATTTAATTAATTAATTTATTTATTCATTCATTTATTTATTTTGAGACAGGGTTTCACTCCCCTTGCCCAGGCTGGAGTGCAGTGGCGCACACTTGGCTCACAACAACCTCCACCTCCAGGGCTCAAGCGACCCTCCTGCCTCAGCCTCCCGAGTAACTGGGTCTACAGGCATGCGCCACCACACTAGGCTAATTTTTGTATTTTTAGTAGAGATGAGGTTTCACCATGTTGGTCAGGCTGGTCTTGAACTCCTGACCTCAAGTGATCCGCCCTCCTTGGCCTCCCAAAGTGCTGGGATTACAGGCGTGAGCCGCTGTGCCCGACCTGTATCTGTTTTATGTCTGTCCTGTACAGAACCCTCTAGATTGTCTCTCACATACGGGATTAGGGTGACACAATTGTTTTCTTCTTCTTTTTTTTTTTTTTGAGACAGAGTCTCACTATGTCACCTAGGCTGGAGTGCAGTGGTGTGATCTCGGCTCACTGCACCCGCTGCCTGCTGGGTTCAAACCATTCTCCTGCCTCAGCCTCCTGAGTAGCTAGGATTATAGGCACACACCATCACCCCCAGCTAACTGTTTGTGTTGGACGGGGTTTCACCATGTTCAGGCTAGTCTTGAACTCCTGACTTCAAGTGATCCACCCACCTCAGCCTCCAAAAGCGCTGGGATTACAGGTGTGAGCCACCACGCCCGGCAAGGGGCACACTTTTAAAATGTATGTGTGTGTTTGTGTATGTGTGTAAAATAAACAAGCAAAGGAGGAGGATGTCTCCTGGCATCCAATACCACTGGAGTCAGCTAAGCTGAAATGAGAAGGGTGAGAAACAACCCACATGGTATATGCCTGCCACAGATAGGAAAGAGGAGAGAACAGGTTTTAAATGGATGGACTCTGGGATCCAGGGCAGGAATGGAAGTTCCTCTAGTCTAAAACAGGGATCACAACACTCATTCAAGGCTGGAGGGGCCCTTGGAGAGAACAGAAAGAGAAGAAAAAGAAAAGAAGATGGGGAAAAAAGATGCTACCATGAGAGGCAACCCGACCAGGTAACACTATTCATGGAAAGCCCCACAACAACTGTGCTACTTTGGTGGCAGCAAGACCACTCACAGATCACAGAAAGGAGGTAGTCCAGTCCCCTACCATTTACATGTCAACTATGTAGCCCCCAAAATTAAAATTAAAAATAAACAAATGAAATAATTTAAGAACTGAAAAAAAAAAGCCCACTGAGGACATACATGTGAAATAATAATTTTAAAAAAATCAGTAAAGCAACTGGAACTGAGATTTGAAAGAGAGCTCTGAATGAACTTGGGGTAACATGGAGGAAATATTCTTAGAGAAGCCTACTTTGAAGTGGGTTTTAAAGAGAGGTTGAGGCTGGGCACGATGGTTCATGTCTGTAATCTCATCAGCACTTCGGAAGGCTGAGGTAGGATGATTGCTTAAGCCCAGAGTTTGGGACCAGCCTGGGCAACATAGTAAGACCCCATTTCTATTAAAAATAAATACATAAAAAATAAAAATAGAGATTGGCATGGATGTGAGCGTGGGGTAGTACCCTAGAAGAATTTCGGATTGTGTTGCTGACCACGGTCCAGAAGTAAAACTTCATATGAAACGTGCCAGGCCTTATCCATTTGAAGAAGTAACTTCCGAACACTTACACTGTGTTCCACGGCAGCAGCTGAGGATACAAGTCTGAGTAAGGCACCATCTGGTCCTTTTAGGAATCCTTAGGTTAATAGGGAAAACAATGTGTAAACAAATAATTATGATACCGCAGGGCAAGTATGGGAAAAAAAAGACTACCGCCAAAACCCACTGTGTGATTACTGTGTGCCAAATACAATAACCTTGTATTTATCTCATTTAATATTCCCAAGCACCCTATCAAGTGGGTACTATTATTATAGAGGTAAGGACATTGAAAGGAGAATAATTTGCTCAAGCAAATGTAATCATTCAAGGTCACTCACGTAAGTACGAGGTGGAGCTAGGCTTTAAAGCCACACCTTCTGGATTGAGGGCCACAGTCTCTTAACCACTATGCAATTTTCTATGTAAAATTTGCTATAGAAAGGAAACTAATATTTATCAGAAGCCAAATGCTTCTTTGTTTAATTCCCTCAATAGTTCTGTGAAGTTGGCACTGCGTCTATGTTATGGTTGAAGCAATGACATTCGGAGTGGGGCAGGTTCTTAAGTCTTGTTTGTGAAACTCCAAAGCCCATGTTCCTTCCAGTAAATCAAATCCAAGTGGGAGGATGACACAACCAAGTACCTGAGAGGCCGTGAAAGACTTAAATGTGGGGAGAGTGAGCTAAATCTAGAAGAAAGAACAAAATGTGACCAGTTGTGGAAGAAAGAGAAAGAATATTGCAGGTGGTGTGATTAACTGGAGCAAAGATGCAGGAGGCATTCATGAGCACACCCCATGAAGGTGTGGTCAGACATCCAGTGTGGCTGCAGCATGGGTTATAGCAGGGCTACCTCGTTAAGCTGCAGCCAGAGCCATGTGGCTGTCTCATGCTTAAGAGTGTGCATGTGTAACTCAGTCCGGGGAATGCACAGAGCTTTTCAAGGAGGAGGACGGCACAATCAGATTTGCATTTTAGACAGATCTCCCTGGCAGCTGTGTGCCGTACGGAGTGGAAGGAAGGCAGTAATTGGATTTGTTTAGGTGGCAGAATTGACAGAATGTGGTGAATGAGAGAGGAGTGTAAGATGAATTCAAGGTTTCCAGCTGGGGAGCCTGGTGGCAGATTACAAAAACCAAAGAAGAGCAAGGTTTTCTTGTTTGTTTGTTTGTTTTGAGATGGGTCTTGCTCTCTCGCCCAGGCTGGAGTGCAGTGGCACGACTTTGGCTCACTGCGACCTCTGCCTCTGGGTTCAAGCCATTCTCCTGCCTCAACCTCCCAAGTAGCTGGAACTACAGACACACACCACCATGCCCTGCTAATTTTTGTATTTTTAGTAGAGACAGGGTTTCACCATGTTAGCCAGGCTGGTCTCAAACTCCTGACCTCAAGTGATCCACCTGCCTTAGCCTCCCCAAGTGCTGAGATTACAGGCATGAGCCACCACGCCCAGCCAGAAGAGCGGGTTTCTAGGGGAAAATGTTAAGTTCAGGCTTGTCATGTTGAGTTTGAAGTCTTTGGCACATTGAGCAGTACTATCCATGATGCGGCTCAAAGAATTTTGAAACTCCAGGGAAAATATGGAGTTAAATTTTTGTCATAACATACTTGTCTAAAACTCAAAGAAAAGGAGTAAGAACAGGATGAAACAGGAAAATAGTGAATCTGGTCTAGCTTGTCTTCTTTGTGTTTTGAGGCAAGAAGGGAGATGCTTACTTTATATGGGATTTTTCCCTCTCTCTCTTTCTCATATAGTTGGGACTTACTGAAAAAAAAAACTCATTGCAGGCTTTGAATCCCAGTGACACTCATTCCGCAACATGCTAACCACATCCTGGTGATCCCAGCTTCAGAGAGGAGAACATGGAGACTTGAGTTCACTGTTGCGGTGAAGTCCTGCTCTGGCCCCAGGCAGGAGAAGTCAAGATCAAAGCTCACAATGCAAATATTGTTCTGATTAAAACCAAACTTTCTGCTTTTGATGTGGGCCAACCTCCATTGCTGGTAGGAACAAGGGAGGAGTATAGCAAAAAGACACTGGCAGTAAGTATAAAACCAGGATGCACTCAATTTAAAAGACAGAGAGAGAAAGAAAAAAAGAGAGTGATGAGGATGGGGGTAAGCAAAGAAAGGAAGAACAAAAGAAAGAAGGAAGGAAGGAAGGAAGGAGGGAGGGTGGGAGGGAAAGAAGCTGACATCAGCCCATGCCTAGGGAGGGAAGGAAGGAGGGAGGAAGGGAGGGAGGGAGGGAGGGAAGGAGGAAAGGAGGGGAGGAAGGAAGGGAAGGAGGGAAGGAGGAAGGAATGAAAGAAGGAAGGAAGGAAGGAAAGAAGGAAGGAAGGAAGGAACAGAAAGAAGCTGACATCAGCCCATGCCTAGGGAGTGGTGCAGAGGACCATGTAACAGGGTAAAGCACAGTATAAGTGCCACTCTTTTGTCAAGGGCCCAATTCTTTCCCTCTCTCTCTCTCTCTTTTTTTTTTTTTTTTTTTTTTTTTGTGAGACGGAGTTTCGCTCTTATTGCCCAGGCTGGAGTACAATGGCGTGATCTCAGCTCACCGCAACCTCCACCTCCCGGGTTCAAGTGATTCTCCTGCCTCAGTCTCCTGAGTAGCTGGGATAACAGGTATGAGCTACCACACCCAGCTAATTTTTTTATTTTTAGTAGAGATGGGGGTTCTTCATGTTGGTCAGGTTGGTCTCGAACTCCTGACCTCAGGTGATCCACCCGCCTCGGCCTCCCAAAGTGCTGGGATTACAGGTGTGAGCCACCGCGCCCAGCCTCTCTCTCTTTTTTATTATACTTTAAGTTCTAGGGTACATGTGCACAATGTGCAGGTTTTTTACATATGTATACATCGCCATGTTGGTTTGTTGCACACATTAACTGTAAACTAGTTCAACCATTGTGAAAGACAGTGTGGCGATTCCTCAGGGATCTAGAACTAGAGATTCCATTTGACCCAGCCATCTCATTACTGGGTATACACCCAAAGGATTATAAATCATGCTGCTATAAAGACACATGCACACGTATGTTTATCAAGGGCCCAATTCTATGGAGGAAACAGCAGAGCTCCTCAGATTACCAATCCTCCATTCTAGTCTCACTGTGCCGTGAACTGCCTGTGGGTCTTAGGGATGTCCTGCCACACCTCTTTCAGATCAGTCTCCTTGACTGACACATAAGCACTGGGGGCTCTCTGTGGCTTCTTCCAGCTGTTTAACATTTACATTCCATGGCTGCTTCCGGATGTTCTCTTATTCTGGGGTACCATCTGCATTGTTTCTTGGCGAGAAGGATGCCTGATCTCCTACAGAGTAACGAGACACAAGGAGGGTGTCTGAGCCATTTCTACAAACTCCAAGAGGTTCTAACCAGCCCAGGTCACTTCTACTTTTGAAACCTGTGGACACGTTATGATATTATGAAATGCCAAAGCAGGATTCCCAAAACTCTCACATATTTTTAAATGCTTGTATTTTGCAAATAACCCTTATTTACAACCAAAATAAAACTTCATTTGGGAGCAATGTCAGGAGTCTTAATGTGAGGCCTTTTATGAATATGAGGCCTCCTGCTAAATGGCCCACCTGCTTCCCCCACATAAGCCTGGTCATATCAGTACCCCCAGGAGCTTGGCACATGGTCGTCACATGGTGAATAATGAAAAAGTACTTCCTAAATGAATAAGTGCACACATGGATGAATAAACAATCTACATGTCCTCGGGCTCTGCATTCTTCATTAGGAAAATAATAAGGTGGCAACAGGGCTCTCTAAGAAGCATGCAGATTAAAGTTCCCCTCTATGGTTGGCCAGAACCCAAGAAATCACCTAACCAATAGATCTAAGGAACAGCAATGAGGGCTTTTAATTAGAAGTAGGAATTCACATTCTAGTTTTAGTAGTAAGCATCTAATACCAATCTTTCACTAGGATACATTTCTACCACTCAGATTTAGAATGGGGAAGGACAGAAGCCATAGACTGGGTCCTTTGAAAGAATTCCTACTATGGTTTCATCTGCTGTTGTGTGCTTCATATATGTTTTTGCAAGGATTAGGAGGAAATAGTTGGTTAAACAAATCCTTACCCCATGGATAAATAGGGGCCTCAAAAGACTGACAAACATGTTGAACTTGGAAAAATCCCAAGACCATGCATCACAATCTTGACACTACAAGTATCTGTTCCCCACCCAACTGAGCAGATGTTATTGCTCTCAAAGCTTCATTTTTCAGCCAATGCCTCCTGCTAGATTTACCCACCGAGGATTTCTGATTGATAGCTACAGAGGGGAGAGCCACCTTGAAGTTACAATTTTTAAAAATCAGCTGCTAGATTTTGGGTATGAACATCTCAAAATGATAGGTCCCTTTCTCCCAATTTGCCACGGATATGTCCCAAACAGTCTGTGCAAGTCTGTGCTTCAGGTTCACAGCCCTTAGAAAGAGGAAAACATAACATGACATCTACCTTCCTCACTGGATTCATGAAGAGGATTAATGAGTTAATAAGCATTAAGTACTTTGCAAGCCACAGGTGACTGGAAAACATTATTAGGACCACATTTTTCCTACCAAAGCAGTTCAAGCTTTGAACAGAAGGTTAAATCCCAGGAGAAATGTCTACTTCTAATACGGGAAACTGGATGCCTACTGTCAGGTAATGGGATGCTGTTAAAATGCCCTGGGTTATCCAGTCACTAGTGACAGGGACAGATTTAGACAATATGAGGGCAAGAGTATCCCCCAAAGCACTATTGAAAGTAACTGAAGTAATAAGCAATTCCAATTAACAGTGGCATCTGCAGCAGCAGCAGAAACACTTTGGTTAGACTGATGTTTCTCTGAACTCGCTCCCTTTCTCAAGTCTGAAAACCTTTGCTGTTTTGCAAACTACAGCTCTGTTAACAATGTCTGGTCATTTACTTCTGCCACATCCAGACTTTGTGTGCGCACAAACATGACCTAGTTGAACTGCAATAATCGTATTATTTGATACAACCCAGGTGGGTTCCAAGGCTCTTGTTAGCAGGGAAAACACAAAGTCATTAAGTTCACTTCGGGCTTAGATATGTCTCTTTCCTGTTCCCAGGAACATTTCTTCCTGACTCTATATTTACTCACGCAGTACAAATAATGTGAAATGGCTAAGCAGCTAAAAACTTACAGAAAGATCTCTACTATGCCACAAAATGATATTCTATTTATTTCGCAACCCAGGGCGCCTAAAACTCTAAAACAACTTTAGTCACCAAAAAAGGTGGAAACTTTGGATGCATTTAAGAAGACAATGACCTCTAAATCAGGAATCTTGACCTCTAATTTCATCAATGCTCTGGCATTTCTGCAAACTTTTCATTTTCAGAACAAAAGGATTCGTCTAGTAGGACAATGAGGAGTAGATTTTAGGATGAGAATGGAGGTAGGGAAAACACTTACAAAGCTATTGTAGGACTTCAGGAAAGATATAATATGACTGAAAGAAATTAGTGGTGGTGGGAATTCAAACACGGATTGATTTCCGAAGTGCATCAGGCTTTTTGCTAGCAGCTGAGTCTTCACTGCCATCAAGAGTCCCTGTCTCTGTGAACACCCAACACACATATAAATAACCTTGACATATATTAACTGCTACAACTGTAGCATGAATAAAATGTCTCAGAATCACAAGTGGAGAACAATTGATTGAGACTGGAATAGTCTAAAAAAACTTTAAAAAATGACATATTGAATAGGATTTCACCCGCATCAGAAGGAGGGGAATAGCTTTCTTGGCAGCATGATGCATGCATCTGTTTGGCAGGCTCAATGCCTGGTGAGTAATTTATTCATTTATCCACTCCATCATTCATTTGTTCATTTATTCATTTATTTATCAGGCCTCTGCAGTATGTTATGCTCCACGTGGGGCCCTGGATATATTATATTGAGTAAAGGCCAGTAGGCACAGAGGAAAAAGTATTGGATGTCAGGCTATGAAGTTTCAGTCGTATCCTGATAGTCATAGGATCTAATCAAGGATTTTCGAGCAGGCAAATGACATGATTACCACCTCTATTAAGTAAAATAGCTCTGGCCAAAAATAAAATGTAAGGCTGGGCGTGATGGCTCATGCCTGTAATCCCAGCACTTTGGAAGGCCGAGGTGGGCGGATCACAAGGTCAGGAGCTTGAGATCATCCTGGCCAACACGGTGAAACCCCGTCTCTGCTAAAAATATAAACATTAGCTGAGTGTGGTGGTGTGCACTTGTAGTCCCAGCCACTTGGGAGGCTAAGGCAGGAGAATCGCTTGAACCTGGGAGGCGGAGGCTGCAGTGAGCCCAGATTGTGCCACTGCATTCCAGCCTGGCGACAGAGTGAGACTCTGTCTCAAAATAAAATGAAATAAAATTTTAAAGTGGAGCGTTAGAAAAGCTGATGACTGAGAGCCCAACTATAGAAGATATTGCTGTAATCTAGAAACAGGGTAAGATCTGGCTAGGACAAGGGAAGAGGGCATAAAAAAGGAATAAACATTTGTAAGCTGTGGGTAAAATGAGCTCTGAGAGATAGGAAGGCATGGAGCCAAAGTGTTAGTTTTCTGGCTTGTGTTAATAGATAAAACATGAGGCTGTTACCTAGAAGGGAGTTTGACAGGAGAGTGAAAGATGAGAGTTTTGGTTTGAGGTATGTTACGTCTGAGAAATGTCTGGGTTGTCCATGTAAGGAACATCCAGTGGACATGCCTGTAGTTCAGGATAGAGGCAAGGGCTAGAGAAAGGGATGTGAGGGTTGTCTGCAAAAAAAAAAAAAAAAAAAAAAAACATAATATATCCACGTAGGGCTCTGGATATATTAGATTGAGTAAAGACCAGTGGGGGCCAATGAAAAAGTGGTGGATGTGTTGCAAAAAAGTAACAGTGTATGACACCTTATTAAAAGCCTATTGAAGACATAAGAGGAATGATGACCTAGTTTAAAAAAAAAAAAAAAAAAAAAAGATCTGTGTCAGAGCAGAAGAACCAGGAAAGAGTGCTATGGTGAAGCCAACAAGGCAAGAAAGAATTTCCAGAAAGAGGGCTGGTATGCAGCAGGAAGTGCTGAAAACACAACCCCTTCTACATTTCTTTTCACCCCACCACCTAATTGGATTGCCCCATTTGCAGACATATCCTTGAATATCTCCTCTTACGCTATGCTTTAATATATATCTGTGACTATGGCATATATAATAGCTAAATATGAAACTCCATTAACATCAAGGTTTTCTGACTCCACTTTGGTGAGTCATTCAACGTAATCGGGAGTTAGAAATGAGCAACAGATGTGTCACATTCTTTGCGCAGTGCTCAAAGAAACCCAAAATGGTCAACATGTAAACTTTTCTAAGATATGTTTTCCTGACATTATGGATGATAATGAGGTTTTCGAAATTATAAGTCAAAGTCATTTACTTTATAGCATTTCCAGGAAAATCTGAATTGCAGAAATGCCATGTTTCCAAGAAACAGTAATGATTTCAACTCTGTTTTCCCTCTTATATCTTACTCTTTGGATAACCAGTAGCAAATTTCTGGAAGGGGAAGGGTGGAAAACCAAATCAAACTGGCACCACAGATGATCAACTGACATCTTCATAGCAGTTTAGTTCATGTTTAAAATTGAAGAATAAAGCACCATACCTGTTAAGTATCTCTTAATAAGTGGTACTTCTTAAAGTAATGAGCTATCAGGGTAGATAATTTCCCTTTTTGTAAAAGTAACATACAATATTTTAAGTTCACCTTTTGTTTTAATTTTATTTAAAATAAATGTGGTCAGACAGAATAATATTAAGAGCAAACTCATTACAACTCAGGCCCAATTTGACGTTGAGTAATTAAGCCAAACGCCTTCTTGTCCTGTGCTATGGCCCGTGATCATCTAATCCCTGGTTTCCTTTGAGTGAAGCGAAAGTTCTTTGCTCAAATTAGATCCATAGAGAATGAGACTCCAAAAGAGGTCGATGGACCTGTAGGCAATCGGGAATGTCTGCTGAATCAGTGATTCTTCACTTTAAAAGTAGTAAGTGGTGGGGAGCAAAGAGATAATGTCTAGAGTTGATCATCAAGGAAATGTAGCATAAGCATATTATTAAAGTCAGGGTGGTAACCACTAAAAGAGCTAAATATGGAAACTGTTAAAAGTGGTTTCCTCTGGGAAGTAAGCTAGGCATTGAGGAGGTTGGGGATGGCTGAAGCACACACTGTGCTTTGCATTATAAGACATCCTGTACTGTGCCATTTTTTTTTTTAACCAAAGATATTTTTCACTTGGATAATACATGAAAATGGTGAGAAAAAGAACCATGAAAACTATTAAGTGTTATTACTATATATTCACTTACTTTGGCTTATGTAATAGATATTTGAATTTAGACTCACAACATCACAAAAAGACTAACTTCTATCTTACAAATAAAAAGACTGAGACTCAGACAAGTTAAGTGAGTGACCCAAGGCCATGGAACATACAGTCAAAGCAAGAGCCCAGCATTCCTACTAGGTCTGCGTATTATACGTGTGTGGCCAACCTACCTCTTTTTATGAATTTCACAAAACAGAGAATGGACTCATTCTTATTCAGGAATTTTCAGATGATTCTATAGGTCCTCCTGGAAAATTATATCACAGCTCAACCTCAGTAGACATTAGAAATGTCTAATGTTAAAGAGAAGAACAAGGAAAGTCCTAGGAGCTGGGGCATGGAGTTGGAATTTCTAACAAAAAGTCTGTCTCTAGCATGGGAGAGATCATATCACTCCATATGGCAGCCACTACTGACATACAGCCAGATGTATTAGTTTGCTAGGGCTGTCATAATAAATGATCACAAGCCAAGTGGCTTAAACAATGGAATTTTACTGTCTCATTATTCTGGAGACAAGAAGTCCAAAATCACGGTGTGAGCAGGATTGGTTCCCTCTAAGGAGCTGTGAGAGAAGGAACTGTCCTGGGCCTCTCTCCATGGCTTGCTGGTAGACCATCTTCTTGCTGTGTGTCTTTACATGGTCTTCCCTCCATGCATGCCTGTGTGTTCAAATTTCCCCTTTTTATAAGAATGCCAGTGATACTGGACTAGGGGCTCATCCTACTCCAATATAACCTCATTTTAGCTAATTATATTTGCAACAATCCTATTTTCAAATGCAGTCACCTTTTGAGATACTGGGGATTAAGATTTCAGTATATGAATTTTGAGGAGACACAGTTCAACCCACGAAATCAGGAGACAACAAAATCCTTGAAGCCTTCCCTGAAACATTTAGAGTGTCTTTTTAAAAAAAGTTTTTAAAAGTTAAAATCAATTGAAATACAACATTTATTGGTTAGAGATTTACTGCACATTTACCTATTTTTAGAAACTCTATTAAATAAAATGGAGAAAGAAACCACAACATTATCTCCTAGAATGTAATAATAATTTAAATTATGGATAAATATGTATACATACATACCTACACATATATATATGTAAAATGTTATACTAAACATAACAAATGTTATATAACAGAGTTACCATCCAATAATGTAAAAGCATTCACCTAACAGTACATGAAAAAGTTCAACCCTCAAGTGGATATGTCACGTTTTAAGAGGTCTTGTCAATTATAACTGAACCACTAAATGAAATCTGAGCACCTCAAACTGGGAAAACTCACATGAAAATTTAAAATCCAATTTACTTTTCCATTTGACCATGATATTTTACCTGTTGCTTTTCACTCAGAAAGAAAAACAAGGATAACAAGTTTCTCTTTGATTTCCAGTCAACTCTTCATGCACTAGTCTTTATACTAAGAACGTATATCTTCACAGGAAGTTTAAGAGAGAAAAAGTTTCTCTTAACAAGTGTGTCTAATCAATAGTTCCTCTATAATATGCAATTGTATACTAACCTAAAAAGCTTCTGCAAATATGTTTAACTTGGCTTAACTATTCTGGTTAACTTTGAACACAAGTTCTGCTAGCAATCTAACAGAATAGCAAGTATTTCTCATGGAAGTAAATTATATAAATTATATATCACTGATATTTTCCAAATACACCTACTTCTCACTCTTAAGTTGGTTGGTTTTCACTAACTCATTTCACCTACTCACTCACTTTTACTGAATCATTCAACAATCATGGGAAAATCTCAATCTAAATGTGGGTTGCTTTTTTAAAATTTATAATACTGCTGCTTGGACTTGGAATGCATTGTTTAAAATGAAAGTAATATTACACATGTAGAATACACATTGAATATTGTATGGAATACACATGTGCATTCAATAAATGCATATTTAATCATGAGATGAAAGAAAATAATGTCAATACCCCTAACGAAAACCTAAAAATATATGAAATGTTTTCTTATGGAAAAAACCTTTCTCCTTATTTTTCATCTTTTTTCAAATTCTCCCTCCTCCTCCTCCAACTTCCCCTGATAGAGTCTTGGCTTTCCCCTGAAAATACCACTTTGTAACCCTTTTTAGTCCTTTCCAATTCTAGAAACTGCTTCTTCAATCTCTGTCCAACTTCAAGGGCAAAGAAGAACAATCAGTAAACTCTTGGTTCCCTACCTACTACCCCTTCCAGATTCAATTGGTCCTTCCTAACTGTATGTTCTGCATACAAAGATTCAACCAACTGCAGATGAAAAATATTCAAAATCGATAAAACAAACATTTTTTACCAATAAAATTATTTTTTTAAAATGCAAGTAAATAACAATACAGTATAACAACAAGTTACATAGCATTTAGATTGTATTAGGTACTATAAGTCATCTAGAAATGATTTAAAGTATATGGGAAAATGTGTGTAGGTTATATGCAAATACTTCAGGTTTTTTTTTTTTTTTTTTTTTTTTTTTGGACAGAGTCTTACTCTGTCACCCAGGTTGGAGTGCAATGGCGTGATTTCTGCTCACTGCAACCTCCACCTCCTGGGTTCAAGCAATTCTCCTGCCTCAGCCTCCCAAGTAGCTGAGATTACAGGCACCCACCATCACGCCCAGCTAATTTTTGTATTTTTAGTAGAGACAGGGTTTCACCATGTTGGCCAGGCCGGTTTTGAACTCCTGATCTCAAATGATCCACCTGCCTCGGCCTCCCAAACTGCTGGAATTACAGGTGTGAGGCACTGCGCCCAGGCTGCACCATTTTTATTAAAGGGATTTGAGTATCCAATGATTATGGTATCCAAGGGAGTCCTGGAACCAATCCACCTCAGATACAGAGGGATGACTGTACTGGATCTCCTATAATATCTCAATAAATTGCATTTCATAAGCTACTCCATGATGTGGCAGGTCATAACCATGAGTCACTTCTCAGAAAGTGTGCTCAGAGTCCTGGCTGAGTGGGCATCTAGCCACATGGCCTGATTTCCTGGACACAGCTGTCTGGACAAAGGAGAGACACCTGACCCAAGCCACACTAATCAGATCATTTGGAATTGGAATATTCTTGGTGTGGAATGCTGTGGAAAAATGATGCTAAAAATGGCAATAACAGCTTTTTCTTTCCAAGATGGTGGATGGGAGGCATTGTAAGCATGCCTCTTCCACTTGAAAAGACAAAATAGTGTATTGAGATTCATGCTGTCAACAGTTTTCCAAGAAGTAACACAGGAATTTAAAAGAAAAACAGAAAGAAACCACAGACCCTTGGAAAGAAGCAGTGGGCAGCAGCCTACACTGTGAACCAGGAGAAAAACTGAGTCTGCAGAGTTTAAGGAGGAGAGAGACTGCCTCCGTGACACAACCCCACACTGGGGAGTCCAGGCCAAGGGGAAGGCCTCAACCCTGCTAAGTGCTGGAGCTGATTTAGTGAGTGCTGGGGAATATATGAGAAGGAGTGGCATCAAGACTCCAGCAGGGATGGAGGGAAACCATTCTTGATTCCACCTCACAGGGAACCTTGCGGAAGTCTGCCAGCTAATTCAGGCAGTGGTCACAGGTTTAGAGAAACCCCCAGCTGAGATTCATGATATAATCTTGAGTAGGAATGAACCCCTATGACCAGAACCACTGAGAGAGCAGGAAGTGTGCTACAGCCATGGGCACAGGAGTTGGGCATTTCTGTTTCCTGGGTGACCCAGGAGGGGTATGGCCTGAAAGCCATGATTTCTGTCTCAGTCAAGAAGGGTTATGGCCCAGGGCAGTTTTGGGTTCTGAGTACAGGCTGCCTGGAACCCAGCTAGCTGCTGCTAGCAGAACACTGTGGGTGTCGGACCTCCCTTGCCAAATGCGTGGGAGCTGAGTGCAGCTTACTGCCACCTGCTATTCCCTACGCTCCACGTAGATCATTTGGTACAGTGGAGGCAGCTTTGCTCCTCACTGGAACATTACTGCAGCAGCCAGAGAACTGCCCTCTGATCCCCATTGGGACTGCTGCTTGAGCCCACACATGAGAAGCCAGTGCATGGATTTGCCTGACCTGGCCCCCATGTGGCTTTGCCCCTCCACCCACTCTGCTAGTGAAACACAATAAACAGGGAATTTTGGGTTCTCCATGACCCTGCCCACTGCCTGAGACCCCAGAGTACCTACTCTGGGAAACACAAGGCAAGCACAAATCCCACTGTTACTACCACAGCTGGCGCTCTTTTGCAAGCACCACCTGCTGGCTGGAAGCCAGCCATCCCAGCCCCTTACAACATCTGCAGGCACAATAACACGGCACTCAGGAAGGAAAAACTTGCACAACCTCAGCTATTGCCATTTCCTGCATTATGCTGGCTAACCAGGAGGTCTTGAGTCTGTCCATGTGCCCAGTACATTACTACTACAGCTGGCATTTGAGAAATTTGAGAAAGCCAATACACTAAGGCTATTTATAACTAAGGAAATCTCACACAATCTACGTGACTTCCCTCCTACTCCCATCAGAGCTGACGCAGTACCTGCTGCTGGGAGACTAGAGGACAGGTTACACCACTGAACTGTGTGCAGATATTCCCCAGCAACATTCTGGGGTGCAGAAACCCCACTGGGTGGCTAGACTAAGAGGAGCAGAGGGATTTCCAGTAGTCTGACTCTCAGGGATTGCTACTCCTAGGGAAGAGGGCATGCACCACATTAAGGGAGCACCCTGTGAGGCAAAAGAAATCAGGCTTCAGACTTTGCATCCCTGCACTTTCTACTTAAGGGAAGTCTGTTTCAGCAGAGGTACAGGTGCAGTGCTGGGTTCAGTGAGAAAAGTCTGGAGCTCTAGCCCAATGGTCAGGCAGCCCTGGTGCTCATGAAGGGTCTTAGAGAAGGGACTTCTCCCCCTTGCCCACCACTACAGACACAGCTGGGGCTTTTACCACAGGAGTTCAGCATGGGTACATCTGTAGACAGCCTTTCTGGAACACTTCAGGGTGACTGCATCTGTAGGAGGAGTACCCTCCAGGTTCGGGCTTGCATGAGAGAGAGAGTCACAATCCCTCCCTACATAAAACATCAGCATTCCTACAGATGAAAAGAGGTACTGCTCTGATCTGAATAGCCAGAATACCAGGTCAAGAGTGTGACTGGAAGGATTGCTTTCCTGCTGGCTTGGAATGGAGGCTGTGGTGGCTCCTTCCATTCCCCCTGAAATACTTCAGTGCGTTTCACTGAAAGCTTCCCCACCTACCTCTGTCAAGTCTGTGACCTTGGCACACTATTAGGGTAATATGTTTGTCCACCCGCTTTAGCCATAGCCAGATTTTACCCATAGCCATCTCCCACTCGTCTGAGGCCTAAACTGTTCAACCCAATGAAGAAAGTACGAAGGAAAAAAACATTTTTTAAATGCATACCACTGGGGAATAAGATAAGCTTCATGAGACCTCTGCCATTCCAGCCCAACAGGAGATGGCAAACTTGCTCACATACCTAACACATCACTATTACAACCAGCATCTGAGAAAGCCGTTACACAAGGATTCTCTATAAACAAGAAACTCATACAGAGTATTCACCATGGAAAACACCCAGAGCTGAAGCTAGGTGACAATAACCTAGAAACATTAAAGTCACATCCTCAAGAGAAAAAAATTTTTTACAAAAGTTGAATCAAAAATAAATTTTAAAATAATTAGATGAAATAGTCAACCTAAAAAAGAAAAAATGAGAAAAATAATTCAGGCAATATGCAAAGAATGCCCCCAGAAGAGTACACTAATTCTACAGCAGTGGATCTAAACCCAAATGCAGTCTTTGAAATACCAGATAAAAATTCAAAAGGTTGATTATTAAGTCACTAATGGAGATACAGGAGAAAGGTAAAAAAACAACATAAGCAAATTTCAAAAACAACTCAGGATATGAATGAAAAGTTTTCTAAAGAGATACATATTTTAAAGAAAGACCATCAGAATTACTGGAAATGAAAGACATATTTAGGGAACTATAAAATGAAGAAGAAAGCTTTAACAATAGACTAGATCAAGTAGAAGAATTTCAGAGGCTGAGGACAAGGCTTTTGAATTAACCAAATTAGACAAAAATGAAAAAAAAAATTAAAAGAAAGGAATAAAGTCTCTAAGAAATATGGGATTATGTAAAATGGCCAAACCTATGAATCACAGGGGTTCCTGAGGAGAAGAAAAAGCAAGAAGTTTGGGAAACCTATTTGAGGGAATGATGAAGGAAAGCTTCCCTTGTCTTGCTAGGGATTTAGACATCCAAATAAAAGATGCTCAAATAATTCCTGGAAGATTAATTGTACAAAGAAAATCATCAAGATATATAGTCATCAGGCTATCTAAACTCAACCTGAAAGAAAGAATTCCAACAGCAGTGAGACAAAAGCATCAGGTAACCTGTAAAGGAAAATCTATCAGACTAACAGGGGACTTCTGAGTAGAAACCTGATGTCTAGAAGGGACTGGGCTCCTATCTTTAGTCTCCTTAAATAGAATAACTGTCAGCCAAGAATTTTGTATCCAGCAAAACTAAATTTTATAAATGAGGAAGAAGTAAAGTCTTTCTTAGGTGAGCAAAGGCTGCGGGAATTTGTCAATATTAGACCAGCCCTACCAGAAAGGCTAAAAGGAGTTCTAAATCTTGAAACAAAAGGCTGTTACACATTGGAATAGACATTCCTGAAAGTTTAAAATTAACAGGGTTTATAAAACAATAAGACAAGTAAGAAAACAAAGTCACTAGGTAACAATTAAATGATGACTAGAACAGTCATTCACATTCACATCTCCATATTAATGTTGAATGTAAATGGTCTAAATGGTCCAATTAAGATATACAGATTGGAATAACTGATTAAAAATCAGAAACCAAATATCTGCTGTCTTCAAGAGATACTGCTAACATGTAAGGATTCTTACAGACCCAAGGTAGGGGGGTGGAAAAAGATATTTCATGCAAATGGAAACCAAAATCAAGCAGTAGTAGCAATTCTTATATCAGATAAAACAGATGTTAAAGCAAAAACAGCATAAGGAAAAGACAAAGAAGGTCATTACATAATGACAAAATGATCAATTCAACAAGAAGATATACCAATTCTAGATACATATGCAGCTAACTCTGAAGCTTCCAGATTCATAAAGCAGTTACTATTAGATATATGAAAAGAAATAGTCAGCAGCACAATAATAGTGGGGGACTTCAACACTCCACTGACAGCACTAGACAGATCACTGAGGCAGAAAATCAACAAAGAAACACTGGACTTAAACTGTACTCTAGCTCAAATGGATCTAAAAGACCCTTATAGAACATTCTACCCAAGAACTTCAGAATACACATTCTTTTCATCAGCACACAAAACATTCACCAAGATAGACTATATGACAGGCCACAAAACAAGTCTCAATAAATTTTAAATTATCGAAACAGTATCAAGTATCTTCTCAGAGCACAGCAGAATAAAATTAGAAATCAATTCCAAAAGTAACCTTCAAACCATGCAAATACATAGTGATTAAACAAATCTGCTCCAGAATTATTTTTGTGTTAACAAAAAAAAAAGATGAAAATTTAAGAATTTTCTGAAATGAATGATCACAGTGACACAAATTATCAAAACCTCTGGGATATAGCAAAAGCTGTGCTAAGAAGAAAGCTTATAGCACAAAATGCCTCTATCAGAGAGTTTGAAGGATGAAAAATTGATAATCTAATGTCATCCCTCAAGGAACTAGAAAAAAAAGAACAAACCAAACCCAAAGCTAGCATGTAAAAAGAAATAAAAAGGATCAGAGCAGAATCTAATGAAATTGAAACCAAAAGAAAAAAAAAGTCAATGAAACAAAAAGCTGGTTCTTTGAAAAGATTAATGAAATTGAAAAGCCACTTGCTAGATTAACCAAGCAGAGAAGAAATTCAAATAAGCTCAATTAGGAGGGAAAATGGAGACATCACAACTGACACTACAGAAATACAGAATATCATTTGAGACTACTATGAACAACTCTATGCACACAAACAAAAAAATCTAGAGAAATTGGATACATTCCTGAAAACATATAACCCCTACCCCTTGCTTGAATCAGGAAGAAATAGACATCCTGAACAGATCAATAAAAAGCAATGAGATTGAATCAGTAATTTTAAAAAAGCTGCCAACAAAAAATAGCCCAAGGCCAGACAGATTCTCAGCCAAATTCTACTAGACATTCAAAGGAGAATTGATACCAATTATACTGAAACTATTCCAAAGATTGAGAAGGAGAGAATCCTTCCTAACTCATTCTGCAAAGCCAGTATCACCCTGATACCAAAGCCAGGAAAGAATATAACAAAAAAAGAGAAAGCTGCAGACCAATGTGTTTGATGAATACAGATACAAAAATCCTGTACAAAATTCTAGCAAACCAAATCCAACAGCACATCAAAAAAGTAATTCACCATAATCAGGTGGGTTTTATCCCAGGGATGGAGGCATGTTTCAACATATGCAAGTCAATAAATGGGATTTATCACAAAAACAATTAAAAACAAAAGCCTTATGAACATCTCAATAGACACAGAAAAAGCATTCAATAAAATCCAGCATCCTTTTATGATACAAACCATCAAAAAACTAGACCTACAAGGAATATACCTCAAAATAATAAAATCCATATATGACAAACCCATAGCCAACATCATACTGAATGGGAAAAAATTGAAAGTATTGCTCCTAAGAACTGGAACAAGACAAGGATAACCTCTTTCACCACTCCTATTCAACATAGTACTGGAAATCCTAGACAGAACAATCAGGAAAGAGAAAGAAATAAAGGGCATCCAAATTGGAAAAGAGGAAGTCAGATTTTCTGTTTGTCAATGATATAATCTTATAAACAGAAATCCCTAATAACTCTTCCAAGAGATTCCTAGATCTGATAAATTAATTCAGTAAAGTCTCAGGTTACCAAATCAGTGTATACAAATCAGCAGCACTGCTATACACCAACAACAACCAAGATGAGAATAAAATCAAGAACACAATCCCTTTTACAATAGCAAAAAATAAAATAAAATACTTAGGAATTTACTTAACCAAGGAAGCAAAAGATGTCTACCAGGACAACTGCAAAACACTGCAGAAAGAAATCAGAGATGATACAAACAAATGGAAATACATCTCATGCTCATGGATAGGAAGAATTGGTATCATGAAAATGGACATACGGCCCAAAGCAATCTACAGATTCAATTCAATTTCTATCAAAATGCCAACATCATTTATTAAAGAATTAGAAAAAATCATCCTCAAATTCCTATGGAACTTAAAAAGAGCCCAAATAGCCAAGGCAATCCTAAGCAAAAAAAAAAAAAAAAAAAAAAAAAAAAAAATCTGGAGGCAACATATTACCTGACTTCAAATTATACTACTGACAAAAGACTAATATCCAGAATCTACAAGGAACTCAAACAAATCATCAAGAAAAAATCCAAATAATCCCATTGAAAGTTGGGCAAATATCATGAATACTTGAAGCCATGAATTTCTCAAAAGAAGATATACAAATTCCAACAAACATGAAAAAATGCTCAACATCATCAGGGAAATGCAAATTAAAATTACAGTGAGATACTACCTTACCCCAATCAGAATAAACATAATTAATTTTTTTTTAAAACCCACACAATAGATGGTGGTGTGGATGTTCTGAAAATGGAACATTTATACACTGCTGGTGGGAATGTAAATTAGTACACCTCTATGGAAAACAGTATGGAGATTTCTCAAAGTAGATCTACCATTGGATCCAGCAACCCCACTACTGAGTATTTACCCAAAGGAAAACATTAACTATATTAAAGTGACACCTGCATGGGTATGTTTATCACAGCGTGATTCACAATTGCAAAGATATAGAAATGACTGAATGCTCGTCAACCAAGGAGTGGGTACCACTCATATATATATGAGTACTAAAGAAGCACACAAGCACACACACGCACACCATGGAATACTACTCAACCATAAAAAAGAACAAAATAATGTCATTTGCAGCAACTTGGATGAAACTAGAGGCCATTATTCTAAGTGAAGTAACTCAGGAATTGAAAACTAAATATGTTCTCATAAGTGGAGGCTAAGCTATGGGTACATAAATGCATACAGAGAGGTATAATGGATATTGGAGACTCAAAAAAGGGGAGGGTGGGTGGCGGTAAGTGATGCAAACCTATCTATTGGGTACAATGTACACTAGTTGTGTGATGGCTGCACTAAAATCCCAGACTTCACCACTGTAAAATTCATCCATATAACAAAAATCTACTTGTACCCCTAAAGCTTTTAAATCTTTTTTAATGGCAATGGCAGAAGAAATACATTCATAGTCATTCATTCATTCATTCATTCTTCTCCAAATATAAACTAATTGCTTGCTGCTAGCCAAGTACTGTGGCAAATCCCATATCTTACAGTGTTTTTAGATGGTAAGTAGAATAATTTAGCTAAAGTATAGCATTAACCTAGGAAATTGGAAAATTGGGTTGAAGCTAAAATTGTAGCAAGTTTTGATGGTATTTCAAAGGTTTGGGATTTTGTTTTATAAAAAGGTAGCTGGTTGTACAGAATGTTGTACACTAGCTGATTCACATAAGAAGTCCTCTGCTTCTCCATTATTTCCCTTTCAAGACTTATACTTTTAATGGAATCAACATTCACTGAAATATAATTCCAACCTTTTTTGTTACTAAGATTGAAGTGTCTATTATATTATGATTCTCCCTGACTCTAATTCAAGGCAAACTCTATCGAAAGAAGAGAAAAGAAGGTGGCCTCTCTATAGGTCTGTGTGTTGGTGCTTTGTTAATACATTTCTACCTTTGGAATCTACTCTAGGGCTCCATACTAAGAGGTGCTCAATCTGTGAACACCTAAAATGAATAAGAAACATGTATCATGAGCTTGGAGATGCAACTGGGATGGAATGAGCTAAAAAAATAAAAATAAAAAACCATTCAGGATTTCTGAAGGAATACCTTGCTGGGTGTGGAGAGTAAGTCTGTGAAACGTGCCTTATCTGGCATAATGAGAGGGCAGGGGAAAGAGAGGTGGAAGGAGAACCAAATACTTTCAAAGAACAACATTGCGTCCTAAGAAGAGAGTGATTTAACGGTATGCAACACATCTGTGCTTTGCCCAAAGGCACAGTGATTAAGAAATACTGTTATCGCCTTCAAAAGCAAGTTTTCTGAAACATTAAATACGATAACCTCCTGGTGGATTTTTCCACGGCAGTTGCAGTAACCACTTCTAATCAAGCTGCTAAAGAGATAAAGCAAGTTGAGATCTAAGAAAGAGGACACAGGTTGCCCGCGAAGAAACGCTGTTCCCAAATGTGATCTATCAGGATACAATCTATTAAGTGTTTCACTCAAGGAAGCAGCTCGCTAAAAATATTTTTTTCTTCCATCCAGTGTCCTGGGTTTCTGAGAACCGGAATTATGAAGATTTGGGTGGTTGGGGTCTAAGGAGTTGTGTAACTGCCGATCAGCCTATTAAACTTAAAACTCTACATTGTTCTAACTAGTCAAATACAGGTTTTCCTAAGGTGATTTAAAAAATCCTATTTATTTAATACAAGATTCTAGAGCACATTAACAATTCAAGAATTAATCTGAATTTTAATATTGCTGCCAAAACACCCCAAAATTTTTAAGAGTTTTTGAAATATTCATATATTTGTTATTCGAAGCATATGAAAGAACTTTTATAAGTGTGACTAGCTCACAGTGTCTTTCTCAATGATAAAATATGCCTCTGCTTATTTTTTAACATAGGTCAAGCGTGATAAAAATTTTTTATACTGCAGAAGGAAAAAAAATCCTGCAATTCGTTTAGTTATGACAATAATAGGGTGAGATCAGAAAATGAGGCTTTCTTTCCATATGGCTCCCTTCCCCTTCGAAAACAAACTGAAGGAATGGGCAGAGATGGCAAATTCAGTATTAAGAAGGTAAGCTTCACTACCAGTCAGTGAGAAACTGGAGAGACTTTGAGAAGTTCTTTAGACCATACAATATTCTGAAGGATGACGCAACCCAGTAACTTGGAATGGAATACTGAATTTTTTTTTTTTTTTTTTTTTTTTGAGATGGAGTCTTACTCTGTCACCCAGGCTGGAGTGGAGTGGCACGATCTCATCTCACTGCAAGCTCCACCTCCCAGGTTCACACCATTCTCCTGCCTCAGCCTCCTGAGAAGCTGGGTCTACAGGTACATGCGGCCATGCCTGGCTATTTTTGTTTTTCTGTATTTTTAGTAGAGACAGGGTTTCACCGTGTTAGCCAGGATGGTCTCGATCTCCTGACCTTGTAATCCGCCCGCCTCGGCCTTCCAAAGTGCTGGGATTACAGGCGTGAACCACCATGCTCAGCTAGAATACTGAAATTTTTTAAAGTATATTTCCCTCTCTAAACTTCCCGCGCCAGTATTCCCAGCTCCCATCAGCTCAAGTTAATTTATGACAGCGTTAAATTTCTCAGACCTTCACATACAAAACTCAGAAGGTAAGCCCCTTCCTTCAGTTCTTTCAAATGACTAACTAGAGGGACTTCTGTAAAGTCTGCGTTGCTTAGAGAAAACTATTCAATATATAAGTAGTATATGTACTATTATATATATATACACACACACACACTCAAGTATATAAAAATATGTACTATGATGTACAAGGTAAATATATAAAGAGGGGCTGTTATTAATGATAATCTTGTTGATTAGTTTTACAACAGCATCAAGAGACCAATTCTTTGATTTTCACTTGGTAAGTGCTTTAGGTTACGCTGGTAATATTAGTTTTTATTAGTAATTCAGTCAGTACTGATTGAAGATTTACTGCCATCTTATTCCTTACCCCTTTTCCCCATTTCTTAGTGGCTGCTCCAAGCTCTGGTTCCTCTAAAATTGGTGAGAGGAGACAGGGCTTCAGAGAAGGAACCACACCTTCCATCAGCTGTTCTTCAGTCTTCTGAGAAGGACCATGACCGTACCTTCTGAAGAGCTTCTTGGTGTACCATTATCTTTACAAACCATTTTAAAACCCTCTACTTGCTGGTTAGTCTATCTCTAGTGACTCCTGGTTTGCTGCAAACCAGAGTCTCAGACTGGTTGAAAGGCTATAATTTTGAAAGTCACGTAAATAAGGTTGCCCGATTTAGCAAAGAAAAATGCAGTTGAATTTAACTTTCAGATGAATGACAAATATTTTTCATCATAAGTATGTCCCATGCAATATTTGTGAAATACTTACACATTTAACATTTATTTGTATCAAATAACTTTTTTATTCAGCAATGATACGTGTAAAGATTTTAGGAAACCTGTTAATTAGTTCAGTTGCATAGGTATCAGATTTTGACTCTTTTAGAAAGTGGAGAAGTTACTCTCTGGTAACTGTACTCATAGCAAGGCTGGCATGCATGAAAGCAAAATTTAGTGGTGCTGTATGTACCAGGGGACCTGGTCCCACCTATTTAATAAATACAAATAAATCTGAACAACCTTCGCCATTGCCCACCATTCTCTGTCCTGACCATACACCTAGAGGTGATCAAGAATTTATCTGAACACTTAGTAAAGACAGGTGGTGTCATTAGATATTTGACAAAGAGAAAAAATATCTAGAATGCTAGAATTTAGTTACTATTTAGTCATTTCATACACTCCCTATTAACTTCTAATGAAATTTATTCTAAATCCTCCTACAGTGGATGTTAGTTTCCTAGGCCTGCTATAATGAAGTATCACCAACTGGATGGCTGAGACAACAGGAGGTCATTGTCTCACAGTTCTGAAGGTTAAAAGTCCAAGATCCAGGTGTCAGCAAGGTTGGTTCCTTCTGAAGACTGTGAGGGAGGCTCTCTTCCGTGCCCTGCTCCTAGTTTCTGGTGTTTGCTGGCAATCCTTGGTGTTCCTCGGCTTGTAGATGCATCGTCCCCATCCCTGCCTTCATGTTCATATGGCCCCTCCCTGTGTGCATGAATGTTTCCAAATTTCCCCCTTTTTATAAAGCCCCAGTCTTACTGGATTACCACTCCTGCTAATGACCTCACTTTAACTTGATGATATAGTTTGAATCTGTGTCACCGCCCAAATCTCATGTCAATTTGTAATCCCCGAGGTTAGACTAGGGTCCTGGTGGGAAGTGATTAGATCTTGGGGGTAGATTTCCCCCTTGCTGTTCTTACGATAGTGAGTGAGTTTTCAAGAGGTTGTTTCAAAGTGTGTAGCACCTCCCCCTTAGCTCTCTCTCTCTCCTGCCACCACGGTAAGACATGCCTGCTTCCCCTCCTCCTTCTGCCATAATTGTGAGTTTCCCAAGGCCTCCACAGCCAGGATTCCTTACAGCCTGCAGAATCAGGAGCCAATTAAACCTCTTTTCTTTTTAAAGAAATACCAGTTTCAGGTATTTGTTTATAGCAATGCGAGAATGGACTAATACACTTGATTACTTCTATAAAGACCCTGTCTCCAAATAAGATCACGTGTGCGGTACTGGCGGTTAGGACTTCAACCTATGAATTTTGGGGTGATACAGTTAATCCAAAAAATAGGGATTAAAAAATGCAAAAGTAGAAAGCCTGGAGAGGAGAGCTAGAAATCAACAACACAGGTCTGGAGTTTAAAACTGAAAGAAAGTCCATTTGAAGAGGGAGGTTCCCAGTGCCTGGGACGTGCTCCTGAGAGTCTAACTATTCTGACCTGGTGGGAAAGGGCTGATGAGGAGACTTATATGAAAGCTGCTTTGCAGGGAAATCATGCTGTTTTCACACAGCATGAAAATAGGCAGGGGCAGACAGGAATGAATTATTTTGCATCCACTTTTGGCCCTGGCTCTGCAAGAGAGCATTCCTTCCCGTTCCTAAGTCTCATGATTCTTCCCTCAGTCTATGTGTATGGCATTTAGTATTTGAACATTCATGTGGCAAAGCTGTCATATAGTGTTATGTATGTTTTATATGTATGCTCTTTCTGTACAGCTTTAAAAGAAAAAGTTTCAACCTTCCCAAAGTATATTTTGTGTGCATGTCTTACATTATATGCACACAAATACTAATCTATAAAGAGGTATACATTTTTTCAAAATACAGTAGCTGAGAATGGAATTTTACAAACCATTTTCTAAGATTCCTTCTTTAAAAAGTTTCTTTCAGATAGCTCTCCCAGGCCTACGGCCATTTTTAAGGGATATACGATTTAATTCAGCATTTGGAATAGCTGTAGAAACTTATATTTATTTTTTCCCTGATGAATACAGATTGATAAACACACCATACAAAAACATGGTCTCCTGTCATTTCATATCTGAGGCAAAGATAAATTTGTAGAGAATACATTTTCTAACAAAATGAGAAATACTGATCCTGTGACACGTTAAGATTTTAAATAAAGCGTACCTGTATAAAAATTGTAAAGTGTTTATAATATTTGAAAAGCAGTAAATCCATTTCTGACGTTTATTTTTCTACTTTAGAAGTAAGGACCGGGATAGTTTTTTGGCTTTGTTATTCAGGGGTTGATATTCAATCAGGGGTTGATATAACAAAAGCCCATGGCCTGGCAACATTTTCGAGTAGTTGTTGACCCAAACTAATGCACATTATTTTACAGCCAGTAAATATTGACCAAAGCAACTCGTTTTTCTTTTCTTTCTTTTTTTTTTTTTTGGTCCTAATCCTTCTATGTGAAGGCCATGGCTAATGACAAAAAGACTATTGCCAATGGGTTAATTTTGCTCAGTTCACTGAAGTTTTAAGATGGGTAAGACCTGATCTCTTAGGAGCATACATTCAAGTGGAGGAAGACAAACAGTTCGTAATGAGTCAACACATGCTGACCTCTGTGCGCCAGATACTGTACTAAGTTCTGTATTAACTCTTAATTGTCACCTCAGCACTATAAGGAAAGCATCATTGCTATTCTTATGTTATCAATGAGAAAACTGAGGCCAGGCAGATGCAGTGATTGCACAAGGTCACAAAGCTGGTCTGTACACCTTTATTCCACACCTAGCTTTTATCATCACTCTGTGGCTCAATAGTTTTCTTGTCATACCAGAATAGTACTATTAAAAGAGAGGTGTGCTAAAAATGTCTTATGTTTGCTACAAAGCACAAATAAAGAGAAATAAATCCATAAGAAGTGAAAATCTCTTCTATATGGCAACAAGATGCCCAGGTTAACACAGGCCCCACCATATCTGATTATCTTACACTCAGTAAGTTTCGCTGCCCTACAGTTAATGACCAGCCTTGATTGTAGATTAGAATCACCTGGGGGAAATTTTAAACCTTCTAAGGCCCCAAACTATTAAAATCAGGACCTCTTGGGGAAGGATCCAATCATGAGGGTTTTGAAAGCTTCCCAAGTGTCCATAATATGTGGTGAAGTTTGAGAACCAGAGCTGTAGGCTGTACACCAGTGCCTCTCAAATGGGGACTTTCTGCCCCTCCAGAAAACACTTGTCAATGTCTGAAGACACTTTTGTTTAATACAATTAGAAAAAGATAATGCTACTTGCACCTAGTGAGTAGAGGCTAGAGATGCTGCTAAACATCCTATAATACAAAGGACAGCCTCCACAATAAAGACCTATCTGATCCAAAATGTCACTGTCTCCGAAGTTGAGAAACCTTGATGTACACAGTACTCCTGTTTAGTTCAATGAATCTAACTTGTACATAATGTACTCACAGGAACTGTGCAATCGGCAATCGGCTGGATTTCACAAACACTCTGCTAGCCATGCATTCCAAGAAGTTTTTAAAAATCTGGTATAGGTGGCCCAAAATATTGTCTTGCAAGTCTTCCTAAGGATAATGTATTCAATCTTGGTCATGTCTGAATCAGCTTTTTATAAAAGATTTGAGATGAAAATGTGTCTAGGGCTGCGTGCAATACACCTTCCACCATGATTTCCTCTGAACTCTTTTAGAATAAGGAATGTGATTATGATGAAGCCTAACGTTAGCATGTTATGTCTCCTCTGCATTCAACTCCACAGGCCGAAGCTTGCTTACAGAAAATACCTTCAGTTCTCTCCCTGAGGGCATCTTTTTGTTGGGAGTACACACAGCCCTCATGGAGATGCTGGCCAGGGAGTTAATGTCCCAGAAGCAACCCCTAACGCAAAGAGGGTAAAGATCCACTTTACCGGCTTTCTCACTCACTTTCAGTTGGGACATGCTGAGCTCTAGAGGGACTGAGCAACTAACAGTAGGGCCTTTATTGGTTCATTCCCTTCACTGTCTCATGTCTGCACTTTACTACCAGTGTTTCCTAGAATTACATCCCAAATAACTTCTTGCACTTAGATCCTCATTTCAGATTCTGTCTCTTGGGGTACACAAAGATGGAACAAATCTCAAAATAGATGAAATTATCAGATATGCATAGCACACTCAAAAACGAAGCAGAGAAAAAGGAACTTGGAGACATCTGAGTCAATACTGGTGCAAAAAAGTCTTCAAAAAACTATTATTAATATGCTCAGACAGACAAGCAAAGATAATGTGTCTACAAAACAACAAGAGGATGCTATATAAAAAAGGAACAATCAAAGAACAAGAAAATGGTTTGGGAACTTAGATATATGATAGATGGAATGAAAAATCAATACAAGAGTTGTAGATAAAAATCTAATAATTCTCCAGCATGAACAGAAATGAAGGAAAATTGGAGAAACGATAAGATAGCAACAAAAAGCAGTTTATTAGTGGGTCAATATGGAGAGTCCAACATTCAGTTAATAGGATTTCTACATGCAGATAGTGTAAGAGTCTTCAGTTCAGAGGTCCCAACTTTTTTGGTAAACGGTGCCCTTAATGTCTTAGTGATTTTTTCATGACACGCTTGGGGCCCAAAGAAATACCTAACGAGTCTATTTATTAAGTACTTAGGCCCAAACAACAGTAAGTATTTAGGTACCAAAAACTTGACACCTACTGGGCATTATGCAACTTTTCAAACCTTGAAATTATACTATAATAGATATTACCACTCTCATTTCCTGTTCCATGCTAATTTTCATGACTTTTTGAAAAATCACAGTACTGCAGAAAACTGAGTTAAAAGATATCACATCATTGAAGGAATGTAGCAATCTTATGTTGAAACTCAACTTATGGTTGTCTGGTGTCCAGAAGATCTTGCTACATCTTCCTTGAAATTGTAAAACAGTCCCTGGCATCCTGGCAAGTTCATTGGGACACCCTATGTACCCAGGGGAACCTCCACACATAGTGTAAGAGTCATGGCTTTAGCTTATTAGTGTCTATCACATGCTTAGCAAATTGATTAATAAGAGCCCCATGCCAACTTTACACAACTTAGACAATTAGTGATTTAAAAAAAGGTTATTAAAAGAGAATGAAAATGCCATACAACTCCTCGTCAGCAACTCTGGAAAGTGCTGAAGGAAAGCAACAGCTAATTTAGGATATCATACTCAAATTATCCATCCAGTGAGAGATTAAAGACATTTTCAGATACTTACCTACCAAAATCTTTCTCAGGAAGTCACTGAAAAATGTGCTCCAGCGAAACTAGGGAATTCAGAGAAAAAGTAACAATGGATCCAGGAAAATAGACACAGGAGAAAGCCAAGGACAGCTCAAGGAGGATGGTCATGCATCAGACCTAGATGGGACCAGTCCAGAGTAGCAGGGCTCCAGGAAAAAAAAAAAAAATTATACAGAATTTTAATTTTTTTATTTAAAAAATTGTGGATTATTTGATATGCATGAACTTTAAAAAAGTAAAATTACTGCTGGAAACTTAATAAATCTATTGTTGTATTCGAAAGAAAAAAATTGGATAAGTACAAAAAAACTAAGCACACAGAAAACTAAGAAGTGGTTAATAACTCCAAGAAATTTAATCATAGATACTACTTGGCTAAAAAATGGAATGATACTGTCATGGTCATAATTTTGTAAACATAGACTGATTTAGTTAATAATGCCTAGAATTGATATATCAAGAAAAAGCAGTATAAGCATATTACTTAGAATATTAAAATATATTCTAATATGAATATAGATTAAAATATTAGAATATGTGTTTTAATATTTGAATATACATTTTAATATTCTAAGTTTTGTATTCTGGGATATATATAGTCTAATATTCTTGGCAGAAGAGGGTGTGGAGCAAGGTATGCAAAGAAATGCTATAATCATATGTTATTTTGATTTAGAAAAATTCTAAAAATGAAGTAGAGAACAGAGGAAAATATAGGAATATTACAAGCAAGCAAGAAAAAATCATTAACCTTGATTTTCATTGCAGATGAAAGAATATTTCAGATGAAAGTATTTGAAATGCAAGGCCTCAAAGAACCAAATAATTGCCTATATTTTAAGTTTCACTTTGCTAATGTAACTCTACTATGTAAATCACTCACCTCTTCTGTGAAACATTCCATTCAATTTCAGATATCCATAATGACTTCTCTGGTCATTCTGTAAGTTCTGTGGCAACATTCATTCCTTCATAATTTATTATTGTTTTTTAAATCTATTTGTAACTTATATATATGTAATGTATTACTCTACACCTGTCTGTCCTCCAGACTGTTCTATTTTAGAAGGAAAGGAGTTTAATTTCATTCCTTAATGAAATTAATGGAATGAAAATTTTGCTTCAATCTATTAACAAGATCTCACCTTACAAATATTGTCAAAATTCATAATTGTCACAATATTGTATGACTATTATGCACCGTATTTAGTCAATTCAGACTGTCCAATTTTTTCATATTTTATCATCTCTGATTTTGAGAATGTCCTTGAAAATTGCTGACGTCTTAAAATCCCTGGAGACTTGGATGGAACTCGAGTTCTTCCAGAGAGTATTCACAGCTGCTCCTATCATTTGTTCAGGGGCCTCCCCACCTGAGACCACTTTACATTAAATGCACTATCCGAACATTGTTTAAAAAATTCACAATGACATTGTAAAATCAAAATCTCAGGGAAGATGTTTGTCCTTCCTTCTACCGGGACCAAATTTGAGACCTACAAGTTTCTGTGTTGCAAGTTGCCTGTCTGAGTGATGGGCCTATTTCTCACATTTCCCCGCACTGGAGAGAGAACCCTTTGGTGTCCCAATTTTAATCAGCTATCTTATTAGATCCCCCACTGAAGACAGTTTTTTCTTTCTTAAAGGTACATAAACAATGATCTGTCTTCCACTGGATGGCCTCTGGGATTTCATGAAGCACAGAACTAAATAGAGAACAAAAAACTAAAGTTGGTTTAATAACAATTATGTTATTACACTTATGTAAATTTATAGAAAGAAGTTTTATAAATTAACAGTCTTAATAAAAGAAACATTTTGGTTTTTTTGGTTAATAATATTTCCACATTTCCATAATTATTGGAAGACTGAAGTAATCGAAAATGCAAACTTTCAAAGAAGTTTGAATTTTGCTGTGTAGGTTAAATCCTTATGTGTTGGCTTTCCCTTTACAAAATAGTTTCCTGCGTGTTTCTGCACAACCAGCATTTTAATACAGATTTCATATTTGCCCACCAAAACCCACAGCAGCCTACACTGTGGTCTGGTTGATGGAAAACATCTGATACTGCTTAAAAATCATCAACAAAAAACACCCGTGTGGAATCATAACTCTTACCCCACAAAGCAAACAACCTCGCCTTGGTCATTCGTTACACTGTTTCATTCCCTATATGGCAAATCCCAAATTGTTCCTTGCACCCCCAAACGACTTTATATAACATATGATTAAACCCTATAACTTATACAATTGAACTCTATTGGAAAATAATACTTAGCTAAGCATGAGATGTGACAGATTATATAATTTAGGACTTGCTAAATTCTGGGCAACGAGTTAACTGTTTTACATACATAATCCCCTTACTCCTCAGAACAAGCCTACGAAGAAGAAAGTTACTTTACTGATTAAGAAATTGAGAGTTGTAGTTAAGTAATTTGCACACAGTTAGAAATAATGGAATAGGAATTTAAGCCCAGGCAGAGTAAATTTAACACCCATCCTCTAAACCACTGCACTAACCTGCTTTGAGAAGAGAAAAATTAATTAATTAATTAATAAAAACTGTGACAGGAAGAAACAATGGCAGTTTGAACAGCAATGCAAATAAACAGGATATATCAAATGCAGTGATACTCACCAACCAGTCAGTTTAGATATATCTTTCCACACTCACCAACATGCAAAGAATGATGCTTCAAACCACAGGTAGAAGTAGTCGTTTTTAAAAACGTATTGAGCTAAAAAGTATGGGTCGTCATTTTAATTTCCATCATAATCACTACTAATCATAAGCTTTTCCATCTTGTCTATCCCTGTTTGAGAGCGGTGCTCCCTTGCACGAGTCTGTTTGGGCATTGATTTTGTGGTGGGTATGACATATTTTTGTCTTAAGTCTTAACTCTGCAGGCCAGAGCTAAAGGCAAGCATCATTAAAGGTCAAGGCCAGTGAAGTGGGTAATGAGGTTTGGTATATAAAACACTTGATATAAATGCAGGGGAACTTGTGGCTTTTAGAAAACATTAACAGCTTTGAAGTGCATCATTTGAAATGGAACGCCTAGTAGGCCAGTAGCTACCACAGAATAATTTTCCTTCACCAGACCACTGGTAGGTTCAGCTAGAAGCTTTTCACAAATATGGAGCCATGCGGAGTGAGTTATTTTTAATACACACTCCATGGGGTGACTGCTAAAATGCACCACTGAACATGAAGAGCGTTACCCAACCACAGCAGAAATAAGGAATTGAAGGGCTGTTCTGATGAGCTTCAAGGAAGGAAAATGGTCTGAATTCTCACATTGCTACCTACGCTTAAAAAAGAAGCAATTAAAATATCTAAGCAGACAGTTTTCATCTCCTCAGGTAGAAAGTGTTCTTACATATTCAGACTAGCGGGTCCCTGAGCCATGGGGGTTCAAAAGAAAGTTGGTTATAAATACTGTATAACATTAAAAGGATAATTACATTACCTATACCTTTTGTAATCATGTCTGGCTCCTCTTTCATCAACCATCTTTCAAAATTGGCTTACATTAAATGTTTCCTAGGTCTATAAAGTCACTCTTTTACTCCTCTACAGAGCAAGGTATAGCTTTCATTACACCACGTCTAATGTTTACCACCATAGTCCAGTAGTACGAGTGGTGGATGATGGGAGTCATAAAACGAGCAACTAATCTTCCAATTCTTTCTCTCCCTTCCCTCCTTTTCTTTCTCCCTTCCCCTTTCCTTTCCTTCCTTCTCTCCTTCCCTTTCTCCCTCCCTTTATTCCTTCCTCTTTCCTTCCACCCATCCATTCATCCATCCTTTAGCATTTTTTCCTTTCTAACACATTTTAACAGCCTAATATGTGCCAGGCACTGTGCTAAAGGCTAACATGTATCGCTCATCACCGGCTCAAGTACTTCATAGTCAGCCTCAAATGCCCTACCTCCTCAATTACTTGAAGCTCCCTGAAACCAGAAGCCACGCCTTATACCTCTTTAACTTCCTATTGTCCACCTCACAGTGTCTTCAGTTTGTGTAGTATAGAGCAGGATGGGCCTGACGAGGTGTTAGATCACCTGATTTCCAGCTCCTGTTTGGAAAGGCTCAGTAAAATGGAAGTGCCAGAGAGTAGGAAGTCACCTAGTGACTAGTCACCTAGTAGGTGTCTTCCTACTCTCTGGCACTTCCATTTCACTAGGGCCTTACCAACCTCATGTTACTCTAGAGGGAAATCTGCCTTAAATGCAAAACTGAGCACGACATTTCCCTGCTTAAAACACTTTACCCTCAATCTGAAATCCAATTCTGTAATAAGCCCCCCAAGGCATGATCCTCAATTTCTTAATTTTTTCCCCCACTCTTCCCCCTCAGCAAAGTCTGAAGGTCACATTCTGCCCCGTTAGCCACACTGAGCTACAGATGAGGCCCAAGCTCTTTCTTGGGCTGCCTAAAGGCATTTGCCTTCTATACTGCCCTGTCCAAGAACAGACCAGATACCCCTCCCACGGGCTACCACAGCATCTCCTAATACCCGTAATGTAGCCATTTTTCCTCCCTCTTATAGGTATCTGCATGGTGCTTATCTGCATCTGTCAGGAGAATGTTGCTTCTCGAGGGCAATATCCTAGTAGTGTATAGTTCATAGTACATAGAGGACACTCAATAAATTACTTGATAAAAGAGCAAATATGTAAATCAATGAGAAACTCTCTTGCAATGAGAGAAGAAGTGATTGTTTATAAAGGTGCGGTTCGTCATCTAATGACTACCCTGGACATTTCTTACCATTACAACTTCAGCAAACTAGATTTAGTAGGCAGAAGAGTGCCCACCCCCACTTCCAAAGACACCGACATCCTAGTCTTCTCCAGATCCTGTGAATATGTTAACTTATGTGGCAAAGGGGAATTAGGGTTGAAGATAGAATTAAGGTTGCTAATGAGGTAACATTAAAATAGAGAATTATCCTGGTGTGTTTGTTAGTGACCAAAGTAATCACAAGAGTCCTTAAAAACGAAAGGGAAGCAGAAAAGAGGCTGGAGTGATTTGATATGAGAAGGATTTAGGGTGCTATTGCAGGCTTTAGAAATGGAATGGGACCAATAGCCAAGGCATGTGGGTGGTCTCTAGGATCTTCTGGAAAAGATTTTTAAAAAGGGGGGTTCTCCCTTAGACATCCAGAAAGGAATAAAGATTTGCTAATGACATTAGTTCAGTGAGACCTGTGTCAGCCTTCTGACTTTAAAAACTGTAATAAATGTGTGTTGTTTCCATTTACTAGGGTTTCTAATAATTTGTTATAGCAGCAATAGAAAACCAGTACACCAGATAAGAAAACAGAAGACCAATGATGACAAATCATTCCAACCTTTGGAGCTTCCCTTTCCTGATCAACAAATTGGGGATAAGCATCCCTTATCTATTTACCTCCTAGGCCCATTTATGAGGATTAAAAGCTATAAGACCTGTGCTTGAACCTAAGACTCCGCACTTATTCACGGTGTGTTTTTGGCAAGTGACTTAAACTCTCTGCCTCAGTTTTCTTGTGTGTAAAAGAGGGATACTAATAGCATTGAGATCCAGGGAGCTGATCCGTGTAAAGTGCTTAAAACAGCATGTGGTACAGTGTTTTGCATGTGTTCGCTATTATTACATTCGAAAAAGAGTTTGCAAAAGGTTAGGCACTACAAAGTGATGAGGCAGAATTAGCATTCTTACAGGACACCAGTTCTCAAGAAGGTGGAGGGTCCACACCTCCCTCCCAGTGGCAGTTCAGAAACTTACAAAGGCTTTTTAGCGATGAAGTAGAGAAGGGGTGTCACACTGCTGGCATTTAGTGAAGGAAGCTAGGGAAGCTGGACATCCTGGAACAGCTGGGGCAGTCCTTCACAGTGAAAGGCTTGTCTAGCTCCTAAGTGATACCACACAGCCCTACTCATCTTCATGTGCAGCTGTGCATTGGTAGTGATTTAACATAAAGGTGCGAGCATCTAACTCTTTCATTATGACCTCTGGTGTAGTTGTGTCCATGCATTTATCTATTGAAATATGGTTTTTGTTTTAACAATTTATTTTATTTCTCCTTTATATTACTAGTAGGGCATTCTATGGATGTTTAAACTTAAATTAGAGTTAGGCTATGTTATTTGTGAAATTCACTTTACAATAATAAGAGGGGTGTTAAAATTTTGTTATTAGTGATGTGCACCGGGTCTGAGTTTATAGGATTTAAGACAGAATAAGGTTTACAGATGGCTTAACCCAGCTCCTTATGCTTCCCAGTAAAGAAAACTAAGTCCTAAAAAGATGAAATTTCTTGTAAAAGTGAAACTAGTAGAAGATAAAAACCTAGGTTTCAAGATGCGAATCTCAGGGTATTGGGTATTCTTCAAGAATCTGTACATCTTAAATAAAGTAAGATTCCTTAAAATTCAAATTCCTTAAAATCCTTAAAATCCAATCCTGATATTTTACTCCAGAAAATCACTGCCCCTCCCTTGCTCCCATCTTCCTCCTTGATCACTCCCACTTCCACCGTTGGAGAAAGTGACTGTGACAGTGAGGTTCCAGACCATCTCAGGCAAACATTCCAGGGGGGCATTGCTGAAGGGGAAGCTCTAATGGACAGGGGTAATGTCAACAACTGTCCTTGACTTTCTTCTTTTGAGTTTCCACTTTTTCCAGTCCAGTTCCACAGGAGACCTTTGGGATCAAGGGATTATTCAGTCCACCCCCACCTCCATACTCCAACATGAGTCTTCCAGAAGATTCTGAACTTCTTGATCTCAACAAAGTTATGGATAAATTAATTTCCTTGTAGCTTCAGTTACAAAAAGTTGACCTATTTCAAAATACTATTTTACTATCAATCTAAGAGCAAAAAACTCCTCTGTCCCTCCTGACCTGGAGCTGCCAAGGACATTTGTGCAGGTGCACTGTGCCCAGCTCCAGAGGGTGCCACTGACACTATGGTCTATGTGAATGCTGTTGCTGGAATTACAGGTACAATACCTGCATGGCTGGATGTGCAGCCCCTGCCCATACCCCTTAAAATGAGAAATGAGCTTGTGGTGTGAAGATTTCTGATCTTAACTTTAATGAATATTGGCTAAACACTGGCTTAACTGGCAGAGTTTATTCACGTTTGGATTACATTTAGTCTCCTTGCTGGCCATGTGTTTAACCATGGTAGGGCTGGGTCATGTTACAGCAGCTTCGTTTTGACAGTAGACACTTGGTGCATTAGGTTTTTAAGACTCACTCCTCCTTCCCGTCCCTCCCTTTTGAGTGGCCCACACAATTGCTGTTTCCTGCTGATTTGTCCCCAGCACTTCAGGAGTGGGGCGGAAGAATGCTTTGAACCCAATAACTCCAACCGGTTCAAGTACACAGTTCCAAGTGGAAGCTCAGAGCATCAGTATTGCCTAGAGGTTAAAAGTATAAGCTTTTATGTCAGATAGATTTGGAATGCTCCTGGCTATGTTACATTATTTATATTTATATTTTTTATTTTTTATTTTTTTAAGATGGAGTCTTGCTCTGTTGCCCAGGTTGGAGTGCAATGGCATGATCTCAGTTCACTGCAACCCCCGCCTTCTGGATCCAAGAGATTCTCCTGCCTCAGCCTCCCCAGTAGCTGGGATTAAAGGTATGGGGCACCATGCCCAGCTAATTTTTGTATTTTTAGTAGAGACAGGATTTCACTATGTTGGCCAGGCTGGTCTTGAACTCATGACCTTGTGATCTGCCCACCTCAGCTTCCCAAAGTGCTGGGATTACGGGCATGAGCTACCGCGCTGGCCACTATGTTACTTTATGCAAAAAACTTAATGTCTGTAAGCTTTAATTTCCTCATCAGTAAAATAAACAATAACAATAGTACTGGCCTCAGTTACTATAAGTGTAACAGGTAAAGCCTGGCACATATTAAGTGCTCAAGAAATGTTAGCTATTGATGTGATTCTCTTTCTCCAATTCTGTTTAACTCCTGTGGTCCCACAGGAATGGTCTCCCAGCATTACACCATAGTACAAAAAAAAAAAAGTGTTATAAAAATGAGAAATATAAACTCCAGTAAAGGAAAAAGATAGGACTGTCCTTGAGAAGGGACAGTTTTATGTTCATTTCATTTGAACTGTAAAACTACTTGCAGCAGATATTTGATACACGCCTTTCATTCTCAATGTGTTCTTCCATACAGCAGTCCTGTAAAGTACGCAGGTCCAGCAGGTTTCCTTATTCCCATCTCACGGATGAAGACACTGAGACTCAGGGAGGTTATGTTAATTCTGTGGCGGAATCTATGCCTAGAATGCAGGCATTGAAACTTCCAGGGTTTCACTTTACAGGGTGTTCCACTCGTAGAGGTAGTAGCTCTCCACCAGGGGGCGCATGTCATGCAGTGGGGTGCGTGTGGGCGGTGGTTGGAGTACTAAACTAATCTCCATTTACTCCCCCAATAAACAAACAAAAAGGAATCTAGGCGGAAAAAAGGGTGTACTTGCTATACAAATGTACCTTCAAAACATTTCCCTTTGCCCTGTCATGTAACCAGATTACATCTTCAAAACCTCTCCTATGTAGAAACTCTGGAATCCACACTGCATGTTAGAATATGAAGAAGTAGGTATGTCTTTTTAAAAAGCCCTTGAAGTGGTCCTAATAAGCCCCTTCAACTGGGAATCCCAGTATTAGGCTAAGCTACAAAAGAGAGGATTGTGATATTTGACTTGATGGTATTTGATGACTACCATTGCATTGAGAACGAACACTTTGGCTCAGAATAAGAGACACTGTTCTGAGCAGGGCCTCCGCTTCCCTTAATAGCAGCTGATTTTGAAAAACTTGGGCTGAGGATAAGGCTGCTACACTGAGCCAAAAATGTTCATATCTAGGAGACCCACAGGGTTTCTCCAGAGGTCCTGCCTATGACAAATGACAAAGTGTTCTAAGAATGTCATGTTAGAGGTTTTTACCAAACTCACTTTTCAGTTTCTGTTTCAAGAAACTGAAAGTCACATAATTGCTTGATTTTTTTTCTTTCTCTAAGTTTATTTTCAATTGCAGAGAAATTTCTTCCTCTTTTTGGGTGAGAGATATTTTTTACCTCTTTGCCAAGTAATTATTCGTTAAATTGAAAGCAAGCAGAGGAAGAAAAGTAGGGACATAAATAAAGGATAGTACCTAAAATAAAATGACCCGCCTTCCGCCCCACCCCCAACCCCTACCCCGGTATTTACAGTAAGTATTGCAAACTGAGCAGGTGCCCAACAGTTTATAGTCCAAATAACACTTGCCCCAGATCCCACCTGCCCCTTGTCACACAAACCAACACACACTGGAGTCAAGAAAACTTTTTTTTTCTGTTATGTTAATCATCAAGCCAAAGCAAATAGCTTTCCACTTTCCGGGTCCAGGGTGGTAATTGACTATGAAGACATCGCAAATCCTCTAGACAAACAAGGTTGGTGGGGGAGAACTTCTCTGTATTGTGGGCCAGGAGGTGGGCCACGACATACCAGGGAGTTGCATCAGCTGTCACACACTAGTGATGCTGGCACCCTTGCTTTAAACTTTCTCAGTTTCACACACCAGTGCCACGACTAGGTAAGCAGGAAATTGACTTACGTCTTTAGGGCTTAAATCAATCACCATATTACATGGTCTCAGATGAAATAGTCTATTTCAATAGCTATAGGTTCATTTATTCGTTTACTCGGCATGTATGACATGGAGCAACTAAGCTCAAGAGAGATCCACCGCTAAATAAAAGACTCCAGATACCGCAATCTATAGCTAGGCTAGGCTGAGTAAATAGATAAAATAATTACACGTTATTAGTGCTGACAGAGGTATGTACACAGCACTAAAGAGAAGAGAAACAAGTGAGAAATGCAGCTGTAGCCAAACAGGAGAACTCAGTTTACTACCATATGCCCTTCTCCCCGACATAACTCAGCGTAGCCATGAACAGTGCAAAACTGTAAATAGGTGGTTCCTATTCCATTCACATTCAATAATGAGGGGACTGGGGACATCAGATCTGTCTCGAGAGAGAGAGTAGTTTCTAGGCTCCTCACACGCAGGGGAAACTGTTTACAAATGCAAAGTTGTTTCCACACCACTCAGAAAGGGCTCCAGAAAACGCAGCCAGAAAAACCACTTCACCAGCTCTCCACCCAGAGGAACCTGGAATCCAGACTGACCGGCCAGATGCCCGGCAGGGAAAGTGAATTTTCCCCAAAACAACAACATATTTCCTGGCCCCTGACACAACTCTCCAGGCATAACCCTAGTCCCCCATTTGCAGGGGGAACGTCCAGAAGGATAGTCGGAGTTTTAGCATTCACAATATTGCCACCTCTCTCTCACCCCTTTATGAGTCAATCCTCTTCTGCTGGGTTGCCCAGGCTTTAGAGTGGGAAATTTTGCCAAAGCGGAAAACTATGAGTTGCAATTACGCAGTAGCCCTGCTTGGCAACGTTGGATGTAGGAATATTCTAAGTTCACCCTTCATTCTCGATTCCATATCCCAATCCCTACACTCTACCAGGATTACTCGCAGACAAAAATGAAACAACGTATACTAAGCAGGCAATCCGGCTGGGAAACCCTGCTAGCCTCGCTTTTCCATACACCCCTCCTGGGTTAAAGCCAACCCTGCGAACTGGAGACAAATTGCCCCCAGGGTGGGTAAAAGTTGACAAAACTCTATGCTGCCACTTCCTCCGCCCTCTCCCCCACCCACACACACACATTCGGCCCCCTGGGGTGTGTCGGCACGTGGTCGAGTGTGGTGTGAGTGTGAGCGTGCGGGTGGGAAGCCGAGCAGGTGTGTGCGCGCCCGGCGCTGCCCGCGCGCGGTTAACCCCTTACCTTCCAGCAGCACTTCCTTGCCCGCGCGCTTTAGCGCCTGCACCGCCTCGTCGTGGGTGGCGTCCCGCAGGTCGGCTCCGTTCACGGACAGGATGGCGTCGCCCACGTACAGGGCTTGGGTCTGGTCCGCCGCCAGCCCCTTGAAGATCTTGCTGATGAGGATGGGCATCTTGTTCTCCTTGCCCCCCTTGATGCTGATCCCCAACCCGCCTAGCTCCTGCTTCAGCACCTTCACGCCGCGCTTCTGGTTCGAGATGGACTCGGGCACCTGCTCCGGCAGGTCGGTGAAGGCGGTGCGGACCCCGGCGGGCGAGTCCGGGGGCTGCGCGCCGCCCGCGCCCGGGTGCCCAGCCCCGGCGCCCCTGCAGAACGAGCCATTGGTGGCGGTCCCAATGCCGTTGTACGCCGCAGCGCCCTCCTCGCTGCTCAGAACCAGGGCGTCCTCGCTCAAGTTCACCAGAACTTTGTGCCAGCGATCCCGCACCAAAACTTCCAGCAGCCCGCTCCGCTGCGCCCGGCCGCCTCCCCCGCCAGCCGGCCCAGCCGCCGCCGCCGCCGCCGCCGCTACCGCCATCTTTCCGGCATTCTTAAAATGCCATGTGATTGGAAAAGGGGGGAAAAGTGGGGAAGGGTGGCCGGGGGGAGGACGTGGGGCCCGGGGGAGCGAGGAGAGTGCGCCCCGCGGGGAGGTGCCGGCACGCGGGACTCCGCTCCGGGAGTTCGCAGACGCACTCGGCGGGAGTTGGCAGCCGCAGTCAGGCTGGTTCCCCCTCTCCTGATCCTGGGCGGGGTGGAGCAACCTAAAAGAAGAAGGAGAGACCGAGACAGGGGAGGGGAAAAAAGCCAGCAGCCAGTTGCAAAACCCCAAACCAAGGGGAGCCGCGGAGCAGCTCAGCGCTGGGGAGAGTCCGTGGGAGGAGGCACGCTGGCGGTGAAGGGCGGGGACCCACAACCCAGCGGCCGCTCACCTGTTCCAGCCGCCGCAGCCTTGGCGGTCACACGCCGCCCGCCCGCCCAGACCTCCCCGCCTCCGTTCCCGGAGCGCACGACGCCGCGGGGACAGCTTCCCGAGCGCCTTCCCCGTCCCGCTTCTCTCCAGCCCACCGCAGTCCCCCTTTCGTCCCAGCTCCCCCACTCCGTGGGCGCCCACACCGCACCTTCGCCGGGTGCGTGCGTCCCGCCTCGGTGCCCTCACTCGGTCCTCCTGAGCCCCCTTCCCTTTCACACCCAGCACGCAGAATTGTCCCTAGGTCTTACAACTCCTTTGTAACTAGATCCAGGTCTCCTCCCTCTGCTTCCTCAAACCCAGGCTTCCCTGACTCTGCGGGGTTCTTACCTGTCTCTCCTTTCCACCCGGTTCCTAGGAGGAAGCTAAACTCAGACCAAGGCCCTGGACTCCCCAGGAGTTAAAAGGGAATACGCTGTCCTAAGATTCTAGAATGAAGACTCAACATAGCCCGAGTGCCTTAAACCTCCTCTCCTTAAATGCAGGAAATATTTTCTATGGAGCCCTGGACAGGTGTCTCTGCTGGCCTGGGGTTTTCAACAGGTCATGCCTGCCTCAGACCCCAGGGACAAATGTTCTTCCAGCTGTAACTCATTCTATGCTTTAAGCTTTTGACCTATCTTTGTTTTCCCAGTGCCACACCCAATGCTGCCTGGGGATCTCTCTTTCTTCCTGAGTTCCCATATAAGAAGCCTCCCATTTAAGAATTCAGTTGGAATGGGTGATATTTCAAAAGTTGCTTTGCAAGTTAGTTATTTGGATTTCAAGTTGCATTTTTCCAGGGTAACAATATTATAATGGTTGTTTACCTTCCCAGACCAATCCAGAAATGCCCACGTAACCCATGTCACACCTGAACAACCCTGAGTTCTTCTATCCTTGAACCTCTCCAGTTTTCCCCTAACTCTAAGCAGGTCTCAGGGTCCGCTCAAGGTATTTCGTGATTCTCCATTACGTCCCTTCCCACTGCGGTCTACCCTGTCTCCAAACACAACACAAAACAAAACACACAGTTCTGTTAATTCCTGAAGTAACCCCAACCCAGCAAGGTGTTGAGAGGAAATAAATCTTTTTGAACACATTCCCATTGATGTGTATCATCGTTGAAAGTTCTCTAAGCCTTTTAGAATAACTCACACTTTTAATCAAGGAGGCTTAAAAGCTCAGATGACTCCCTAAAGAGTGGTGTCCCAACCACTTCATTTCAAAGAATGAAATGAAAACATTTGGACGTTTTCTTGAGAAGGTGGAGTCATTGCAGGTGAGAAGGTGCCCTGGATTGATGCTTCTGCTTGTAGCTCTCCCTCTTCCTATATTTTTAACTCACCCATTTTGCAAAAAGCTCTTTATTCTTTCATGCAAAGGTGGCCACAGCAGGCACGGCAGCCTCAGGGGCTCTCCAGCCCTTTGTGACATGCAGAATCAGACAAGGAGCTAACACAGGTGGTATCACCATCCACTCTCAGGACCGAAAAGCAGCTGGGGCTAGCCCCTTGCTTTAGAGACTGACTCATGTGCATCATTCTTCAGTGAAACCAGAGCCTGAGTATCTGCGTTGATATCCAGATACACTAAGGTTGAGATAGGCAACAGAGTGCCAGTGTGAAGATTTACAAATCAAGACAGATCTACTCCTGGACCAGAAATCCTGCATCAACATCATGCCTGCATCTTGCCTCTGTGGCCAAACAATGTGGGAGGCCCAGGCACAACCACAGATAATATATCAATTTGCCAGAAGAAACTGTAGGCTCTGGGATGGGAATTTCTCAGAATCTCTGTGATAAGCACATTTTTTTTTTTTTTCTGTGTAAGCAAACCTACATGGGAAGGAGTATGCTGGTTTTTGAAAGTTGCATCGGAATGAGAGGAGATAGTTATTAGGCCTGAGGCATGTATGTTAGCCAGAGATGCCCTTTCCAGTGGAATCATAATTACAGCTGCTATTCTAAGTTCTTTACACATATTAACCTAATCATCCCAGCAATTCTTGAGGATATTTACTATTACCGTCATTCCCATTTCACAGGTGAAGAAGGGGAGGTTCAGGTTTCATAAGCTGCCCCTGTCATGTAATTAGTAAATGGCAGAGTCAGGATTTAAAGCTGCGAGAGTCTAACCGTTGCCCTTACATTCTTGAAAATCTTCAAAGCCTGTTAGCTACAGCCCCTGTGTTCATCTGCACACTGAAGCCAGCCTTTCCACTGGGAGGGAGACACTGAGGAGGAAGGCCCTTCCCCTAGACCATATGGAGAAGGGTGGAACCAGCTGGTGCCTCTGGCCTTTCCTTCTTTCCAAGGTTGGAGAACACCCTGCCCTCCCCCAGTCGACACATTTTTTTCTATAGACATGTTAACAAGTTGAAACTGGTGACTGTTGTGGTCTTGTTATACTTCACTCTGTCTTTAAAAAAAAAAAAAAAAAACTGATGGCGAGGTGCAGTGGCTTATGCCTGTACTTCCAGCACTTTGGGAGGCTGAGGCAGGCAGATCACCTGAGGTCAGGAGTTTGAGACCAGCCTGGCTAAGATAGTGAAACCCCGTCTCTACTAAAAATACAATCGTTAGCTGGGTGTGGTGGCAGGCACTTGTAGTTCCAGCTACTTGGGGGACTGAGGCAGGAGAGTTGCTTGAACCCAGGAGGCGGAGGTTGTAGTGAGCAGAGATTGTGCCAGTGCACTCCAGCCTGGGTGACAGAGCCAGACTCGGTCTCAAAAAAACCCACAAAAAACAAAAACCTTTTTAATTTTAGGTTCAGGGGTATATGTACAGGTGTTTTGTATAGGTAAATTGCTTGTCACGGGGTTTGGTGTAATTATTTTGTCACTCATATAATAAGCGTAGTACCTAATAGGTAGTTTTTCAATCCTCACCCTCCTCCCATCCTGTACCCTCAAGTAGGCCTGGGTGTTTGTTGTTTTCCTCTCAGACAACTCCTCATATCTGGCCTCTGATTGCTAATGCTGACTCTCAAAGCTATACCTTATGGACCTCACTTTTTAGTTCAGTAAGGCCGGGACAACTGCACTGCGGCCATACTGCGTGTAATTAGGAAAGCATGTACTCTCTTAGGTGTCCCCTTTCAGAGAATGGTCACTGGAATGGTCTGAAGCGACCTCCAGCTTGCTTACTCATAGATGTGGCATTTGAAGCTCAGAGCAGAGCAAAGAAGGATCCAAGGCCACACTATAAGTTTGTGTCAAAGCTGAGTCTAGGAACAGTCCAACTTCAGGATTCTGGAAATTATACCTAAAGTCCCCTTTGTACCCGATTTCTTTCACTGAGCTCTGTCCCCTGTTCTGTATCTTCTTCCAGTCCTAACTTTGGCTTCCATTGTCCACCCAGTCCAAACGGAGATCCTTCTGTTGCTCTTTCCCATGAGATATGCATTTTCCTACAGATATTTGGATGGATTTAGCCTTGGAAGAGCAGGTCACACAATCTTCAGCCCCACAGTAGCCACAGATACATAACAGAAGAGTATCACGTGGGGAAAGAACCATGTTCTGTTTATTCTGTAAAATTTCGTTGTGCCCCGACCATGTTCTCGGTGCTGGGATACAGGAGTGGACATACCAGCAAAGACTCTCTCTGTGAAGCTTGCACTGTAGGGTAGGGTGGAAGTGGAGACGGACTATAAACACATCACATACTTTCATGTAGAAGTAAATGCTGGGAAGAAAAAACAGTCATAAAATTGAGAGCTGCTGAGGACCAGCTACTGGAGGTGTTGGCTATTAAGGAAAGCCTTTGTGAAAAGGTGACATTTAGACTGAGACATGAATAATAAGAGGTAAGCCTTGGAAAGACCTAGGAAAGAGGGTCCCAGGGAGAAGGAAAAGCCAGTGCAAAGTACCCGACACAGAACCAAGCTGGTCTGGTTCAAAAGACCCAAAGGAGGTCAATGTGGCTGGGGCAGTCCATGGGAGGAAAAAAGAGGTGAGAGAGGAGATCAGAGAGATAGGTTGGACCAGGCCTCAGCTTGGGGCCTTGGAGGATCATAACACAGACCATCTTCCTTGTCCTCTTTGAGTTTCAACAACCATATGTTTTGGGTTTTGAAGAACAGTCCTGTTTTTAAAAATTACTTTCAATTACCTGCTAAGTAAATTTCTACTGATTAGAATATGTGCTCCAATATTTCAGTTTGGAAAATATGATCACTGTGCTTTTGATAGTGTTTCATGAATAACAGATTGAGCATCTTTAAGGGGATTTTTCCGATGCATATAGAATGGAGAGTGATACAATGTGAATACTGGAGAAGAGGAAGTGGAGAGCTCTTTGATATCTATGGGTATGTTAGAGACCAGAATGAAAGCGGAGCAGGAGGGGCTCTTGAGATGCAAAACTCCCAAGATGAGGCCTACCTATTTAAACAGGTATCAACCAACACTTTCTGAGCATATACTTTGGTAAATAACTTAGGTAGGTGCTGGAGACAGGCACACCCAGGGATGCAAAGATGATCAAGACAGGAAGAAGACATGTACACAAAGAGCCCACAGGGAGAATTAGGTAGCTGCAGTGCTGAGACTGAAATGAGTCTGGAAGCAGCCAGCCTCCAGATTCCAAATCCCAGTGCTAGATTAGTGATTCTTATTTTAAAGGTAAAGCACTGAGAATGGGAGATGGCACATGATTAGAAGACTGAGTGGTTTCTTTCTTCTCTGGTGTGCCCCAGTTGGCTAGCAGATATGTCACCATTTTAAAAGGATTGGGAAACTCCCTCTATTGCATATACCTGCATAGACCTGGGCAAGTCCTTGGTAAACTAGATAGACCATCACCCAGACTCTCAGCCAACCAGTCAGTCAGGTGAGAGTTATTTGACTGCTCACTATGTTTAGAATTTGATTGTGAGGACGTTTTCAGGCTTAGCCTAAGGCAGAGTTGTAAAGTAATTAGTTGTTTATCCTTCATCATCTGTTATTGATTTCTGCTCTTTTTACTTCTCTTCTATAACAATCTACTGTTGAAACAAACTTTATACTAGTATTTTAATATCTATGGTATAAATTTGTCATTTTTCCTCAGGGATTATACATTTGAAACTGTGGAATGATAGATTCCATTTGGCAGACATGTCAAACATAACAGATCTGTAAAATCCTAATAGCAAGCTATCCCACTACATACTAGAAACTTCAGCAAATGGAAAGTAGGTATATCAGATGTGGGAAGTAAAAAGGAATAAGAAATCAAAGTTTCACCCATATGCATCTTTAAAATAATATGAAAAGAAATTTGAAATAACTATTTCAGGGCCTTGCTAAACTATTAATACTCTTCAGATTGCAAAGGAGATTGGTTATTCAATTACTAGGAGAACATTTGCCATCGGGGTCTATATGTAAGGAGACCTCTTCATCCCTTCTCCACTATCTCTACTTCCTTTATGGAATCATTTCTGTGTCCCTCAGTTGATTCATGAGAAATGGCAAATTTCTTTTCTTACTCTGTATCAAAACTTGCTAGTTCACTTTTGTTTATAACTCACCTGACCCACTCCTCTCTGCTCCAGCAGTTTCCTTCCAGACACCCCTGCCCCACCCCCGGTTACCTCTTTGTACTGGACTCTTAGGCCATCAGTATGACTAGCGCAAATTCTCTTATATCCTAAATGGATATCTCTTCCTTCTATTCTTTAACTATAACTGAAACTTGGAATAGTCCCCAAATACCACATCCTTATCCCACTGCCTTCTCTGGCAAGGGCTTCAAATTCTTCTACTGATCTGGGAATCTCTTAAAGGTAAACCAGGAGTTTTTCTGCCTAGAAATATTTCCAGATCATGGAATATTTAGGGCCTTTCATTTTTCATCGTTGAACAAACTGTAGCACTTTCTTTAAATTATTTTTCATCTTTCCCCCCACTCTTCTAACAACATAGACATTTTGCAGTGACTTAAGCTACTGGCACATGCTTTTCCTTTTCAGTGAATTCTTCACTATTATCAGTCATACATGAGTATCTTTAAGTAAATTCTAATTTACTTAAAGTGGCTTTGTGATTTGGAACTATCTCTTTTCACTTCTCGACTTTGGTTTCTTGACTATAAAATGATAGAATTTGATTTGATGGTTTCATTGAACCCATAATTTTGATTATAATTTGGTAGAAAGGAAAGACATCCAAGAATTAATGACCTAATAATTAGAAATCAAATGAGATGATTTCAGTACTTTCAGACTTTAGAATCTAAACTTTAGATGTTCGACTTGTGCTTATGGCAAAAGAATTGAGTTTCATGGAAAAGGTAGGCTTTGAGCTGAGTCTTAAATAAATTACAGACTTTGGAGCATAAGAGAAAACATTCCTAGCAGGGAGATCAACTTGGTCAAAGGCAAGAAGAAAAAGGATGTGCATTTTCTTCATTGAGCAGTGGGTTGACCAGCTTGGATGGGTTTCGGAAAGAAATAAGACAGTGATCTGGTGAAAAGGTAGTGTTATTAGTCAGAATACTTGGCTCCCAATGATGGCATTTCAACTGACACTAAATGCCAATGGGAAAAAGCATTGGTTCACGTAGCCCATCTGCTAGAAGATCAAGGGAAAAATGAGCCTCAAGTACAGCTAGAACGTGATACCAGCACACTGCATTTTCTTAGGTTATACAAGGCTAAACCATGGCCACTGGCAGCTTCCAGGTTCATGGCACTCAGCTTGGCTTCCAGGAAGGAAAGGACCCTTTTCTCCTAAACTCAATTCGAGAAAACTTTCAAGCAAAGAGAGGAGTCAGGTGACTCAGCTTGGGTTACATTTCTATCCTTCTGAACACAGACAGAGAACATGATTGACAGACAAAGCCTCATGGCTAGAGTGGGGGTGATAAGCAAGTCACCAAAAGAAAGGCATGTGTTCACTAGAATACATCTGGAAGCAGACTGGGCCAGACTAAATGATAGCTCTTCACTACAGATATGTTGGAAATTTACTATAGAATTTATCTAAAAGCACTGAGAAGCCATTCATTCCTGCTAATCAAAAGAGAGGTATTATCAAAACAGATACTGGTGACAGATTGAGGATTAAGTAGTTGGGAAAGACTGAGATGCTTTAGCATGATTCCTTGCACACAATAGGAATACAAGCCTTTGGCAAACTGAAGCAGGAAAACGACTTAGGGAGATTGTTCAATAGCTTAGGCAGGATGGCTAAAAATCAGTATTTGTGTGGAAATAAAAGAGATGGTTTTAAAAAAAGATTGAACAGCTTGTGATGATTTATTGGATAAAGAACTAGGAAAAGGAGGAGAAGCCAATGAAATAACAATTAGTTTTTATTAAACCTTTACAAGGTGTTAGATTCTGTGTATACTTAACATATACCATTGATTCCTGACAGAAATTATTTGAGGTAGGTAATATCATCCACATATTACAGATGAGAATGTTGCACTCAACAGGTTCACACTTTCTATAAGCATTTGAGTTGGGGTTCAAACCTAGTCTAACTTAGATCTGTTTTTCTTCAAAACTTATGCTCATAACTGTTACAATATACTAGGCACGAACTTAGGTAGACAGAAAGAGTGTGGGAGAACTTGTCAGGAGGTGATGTGAGTTCATTTTAGATTTGTCAAGTTTGAGGGAATAGTGGAACATGAAACAGGTTGTGGCCTAAAAGCATTATAGTTGAGGGCCTAGATAAAGGCATTTAGGTATCTGTTAAGGTTTGAATGTATGTGTTCCCCCAAAACTCATGTCAGAACATAAGACCCAATATGATAGTATTAACAGGTGGGACCTTTGGGAGTTGATTAAGTCATGAGAGTAGAGGCCTCATAATGCAACTGGCGACATTATGAAAGGGCTGGAAGGAACTAGGTAGCCCCTTTTGCCTTTCTATCTCTTCTGCCATATGAGGACACAACATTTGTCCCTTCTGGAAGATTCAGCAACAAGGTGCCATCTTGGAAGAAGAAACTGGTCCCTCACTAGGTGCCAAACCTGCTACTGCCTTGATCTTGGACTTCCCAGCCTCTGGAGCTGTGAAAAATACATTTCTATTATTTATAAATTACCCAGTCTCAAGTATTTTGTTCTAGCAGCACAAACAGATTAAGACAGTATCATTTACTTAGATGTAAAACTTGGAGGCCAAGAGGAAGAACACACATTTAAAGGCAAAAGGCAATTGCTGTATTTCACGTCTGAAATGAAAATTCAAGCCCTTTGAGGTATCACTACACACTGCTTTTACACACAGTGTCCACTGAACTAAAGTCCAAGAAGGCAACAGGATGTCTAAAAGTTCTCATCTGCCTGGTGAAGGGACAAAGAAAACTAAAGCAAGCAAAATGCAGAGCTTGGAGACAGTCTGAGGCAGCTGCCTCCTTTTCCCATCTCCATGAGTGTAAATATTTTTCTCCACAGGAAGGGAATTGTAGTGGAAGTAAAGAGGGGAAAAATCCTCCCAGGACCATACTAGAATAGAATGGCAAATTTCAGGAATAGCCAGACTGACGAGTATAGAGAAGAGTCAATAAAAATGCTTTCAGAAGTATTATAAAGGAGAAAACAAATTATCAGCGGCTAACTAGAATCTCTGTTTTTCATATGTTTATATTGAATATTATTTATGCAAGGAAGGAACTATGTTTAAAGTTTTATAGCTATTATAGAATTAAAGAACTTCAAGGTAACATCTAGAAGTTGTTCCCAAACTTTGGAGGGAATTAGAACCACATGGGGAGCATGTTAAAAATGTAAGTAACATATCTAAATTCCTTCTACATTTATCAGCAGACATACTTCTGTAATGAAGAGCTTTCTCCAATATACGGCTATTTTTGCTGCCGTTGTTTTTACATTTCACTTCAACATAGATTCTTCCTTAATGTGCCATAATTCACTACTATCATTATTCTGTTTGTTGTTTTGATATCCAAAATTTGGCCAGTATGAGCCTCTTCAAGCTGACTCCTATGTTCTTTTGACAGGTCCCCTTTGTCCTTAAGTATTTTGTTTGTTTGTTTGTTTTTTGCCTTCTGGAAGGATTAACTTGTATTTTATCTGCCTAGTCCTGGTATCAGCCATTCCTTTAAAGATCCCTGATTCCTTTTAGTAGGAAAGGAAGGTCACATAGGAACCAAGATCTGGAGACCAGGTAAACTTCTTGCTACTAAGGAAGACAGATAGCGTCCATACTCATATTGCCAATTCAAACCTAACATCATAAGGTACTTCCTCACCTTTGCTTATTCACATTTGTATCTCCCAATAAGTGAGAAATTTGGTTTTCAAAAATGCCAATAGATTAATTCATTTTTCTGTATTCTACAGTATAAAAGGAAATTGTTTCAGAATTATTGTTTCAATAGCAATACCAACAACAAAACTACCAAACAAGTTCAAAATTTCTTTGCAGTTTGTTTTGTTCTTAGTATATATCCCAGTAAAAGTGCACAAAGTACCATATAGATGCTTGATCTAATCTACCATCTAAATACAGGCAAACAGGCAGATCCAGACTATGGGACATTCAACAAAACAAGTGGCTTAGGTTCTTAAAAATGTCAAGTTATGGAAGACAAGAAACAGCGTGGAATTGCTCTAAATGAAAGAAAACTAAAGCGACATGAAAACCAAATAAAAGGCAAAATCTTGGATTAAATCATCAAAGAGAAACTATAAGGACTTTTGTGTGTGATGAAGAAATTTAAATATAGACTATATTTGATAATATGATTGCATCAATGTAAATTAAGTTTCCTAAGTGTGATAATAGTATTGTGGTTGTAAAATGTCTTTGCTCTTAAAATATATGTGCTGATGTGTTTAGGGGTGACATGATGTCTATAACTGACTTTCAAATGGAGAAAGAAAACTCTCTAGGAAATGTGGTAAACTATAAACTAACTTTTAAATACAGAGACAGAAACAGAGAGAGGGTGTAACAGCAAGAGAAAGAGATCCAAATAAGAGAATCTAGTGATAGATAAATGGGTTTATGCTGTATGATTCAACTTTTTGTAGGTTAAAGTTTTGTTTTGTTTTTGTTTTTTTTTTTTCAAAATAGAGTTTTTTTTTCAAAATAGGGATAATAATGCAGAAACCTGAGCCCCACCCCAAAACATTCCGATGATGGTGATCTTAGTTAGTGTCTGAAAATGTAAATTTTGTCAACAGGATTCTGATGCGGATTAGATAGCATTTTAAGAAAGATTGAGTAGACACATCATGGAAACTCAAGGCCAAAGACTCTTCAAGATCATATATCCTTGGCTAAAAAAACAATTTCTTTTGCCAAGCCAACACTAAAACTTCCTCTACCAAGGAATCAGTGGTTCTAGATCAGTCAAACCCAAGAAGATAGAGGGTACTTAACAAATATTTAATAAATGGTTGGGCATGGTGTCTCATGTCTGTAATCCCAGTATTTTGGGAGGCCAAGGCAGGATGATTACTTGAGGTCAGAAGTTCAAGACCAGCCTGGGCAAAATAGCAAAACCCTGTCTTTACAAAAAATTAAAATGAATAAACATTAGCTGGATGTGGTGGCACAAACCTGTAGTCCCAGCTACTTGGGAGGCTGAATAGAAAGGATCACTTGAGCCCAAGATGTCCAGGCTGCAGTTAGCCATAATCACACCACTGCACTCCAGTCTGGGTGATGGAGTGAGACCCTGTCTCTTAAAAAAAAAAAAAAAAATTGCTAGATAATTATGAATGCTTAGTAGACTAGAAAAAGAGAATGGAACTGATTTAGTGCCCCATGATTGTTACCCAGGTGTTTTCAGATACTTACCCTGTTGTAATCTTTCCAAGAAACCTGTAAGATATAGATTGATAATTTATTTTTATGTATAATAAAACTGAGGTTAAACAACTGTGAAGTCAAACTACCTGGATATAAATTCCAGTTACTTAATTTACTGACTCTGTGATACTAGGAAAAGTCATCTTTTTAAGCTTCCATTTACTTGGCTTTAAAACAGTGTTTCCAAATTATTTTTTATCTCATAGGATTATTTTAAAGATTAAATAAAATCGTGCATGTAGGCACTTGACACAGGACTCACCTAGAGTAAGTGATCAATAAATATTAACTAGTCTTACTAGGTCTGAGAGCATTGAGCTAATAAGTGGTAAACAACCTAGTTAAAGTAAATAGCTTAAGACAAGTGGAAAGATTATTTTCTCTATATTTAGTTACAATAATAGTGTAATGAATATAAATTCATATTGAATTCTTCAACTATTTCTCTTCTCCCTTTTCTCTTGCCTCCCTCTCTTTCCTAAAACAAACTGAAATTTTTATCCTAAGGCATTGTTAAAATTTCAATGTGTACAGGATGCTGAAGTTTCATAGTAAAGTGCGAAGGTTGGCAAACTATTTTCCACGGACTAGCTACTCAATTTCATAAAGTTTCATTGGAACACAACCACACACATTCATTTACATGTTGTCTATGGCTACCATTCATGCTACAATGGCAGGCAGAGTTGAGTAATCCTGAGAGAGACCATAAAGCCTGCAAAGCTTAAAATATTTCTAACTTGACCATTTACAAAAAAAGAATAACACCTGCTCCAATGTCTTAAAATACTTTGAAAAGGACTGGAGAGACTTTAAAAGCAGGGAAAACTGGAAATTAGGGTAAGGGGCGCCAGTCTGGCAAATACAGTCAGGTCTCACTTAATGATGGGGATATGTATTAAGAAATGCATTGTTAGGCAATTTGTTGTGCAAATAGCATAGATGGTACTTAAACAAATCTAGATGCTGTAGCCTACCACACACCTAGGCTATGGACTAATTTCTAGACCACAAACCCGTATAGCATGTTAGACAATTATAACACAATTATACGGGATCACTGTCATATATGTGGTCCTTCCTTGGCTGAAATGTCATTAGGTGGCTCATAACTGTAATAGGCATTCCAGTCTATGGTGGCTATCATTATTATAAACAAAGGAAACAAAAAAGAGAATCTGAACCAACATTTGAGAGGACCTGCAATGAACCAGTTTGCCATATCTTCTCATGCAAGCCTTACATCAACTCTGTAAACCAGAAGTCATCCCAGTTTCAAAAATGGAGATTTGGAACACAGAGACATAAAGAAACCTGCTCAAGGTCACATTAAGTGTGAGCGGAAGGACTGGAATTCAGACTTAAGTTTGACAGAGTCCACATCTTGTCCCCTTTCCACTGGGCTTCAGTTAATTGAAACTCAATTTTACATTCCAGGTTCTCTGAGTGAGGGCCTTTAAAATTATTTTTAAAGGGAAGCCCCCAAGAGGATTAACTTCTCTTCCGAAGAGTGAGTCTGTTAGCCTTACATGGCTATGCTTTAAATTCTGTCCCATAGGCTTCCTGAAAGGTTAAAAAATTGTGGCTGTTCCTCTTGGTCACCAACACCAATGCCCCCAAGTCAGATCAGTGTTAGATTGCAGTAGAAATTTCAGTAAGATTGCAAAACATTTTACTGCCTTTTATTTTCTTTCCAGAAAGTTAACCAACTGAAAAATTTGTTTGGGGATATTGGGGATCCCTCCCTTCCTACCCCTCTCTCTTTTCTTTTTTTCATCATCTTTCTTTATTTTTAAAGGGAGCATTTTGTTTTGTGGTTTCTACAATAAAATCCACTTAGAGTGAACTTAGATTTTGTCACAAAACGTCCTTTAAAACCAGTGAGTTCTGAAATTCTTTCAAGGCAAAAATTATTGTGATTCTTCTTTGGCAAATGTGGAAGCTTGTAACCGAAGGAGAATGACGGTAGGTATATATTATATTTACATATATCACGTATGTGATTATATCAGAATTTATTTATTTATTTATTTGTTTGTTTATATTTTTTGAGACAATATCTCATTCTGTCACTCAGGCCAGAGTGCAGTGATGTGATCACGGCTCACTGTAGCCTCTACCTCCTGGGCTCAAGCGATTCTCCCCACTCAGCGTCTTGAGTACGGAGGACTACAGCTGCATGCCACCATGCCCAGCTAATTTTTGTATTTTTTGTATAGATGGGGTTTTGCCATCTATACGATGGGGTATAGACCAGGTTTCACAGGCTGGTCTCAAACTCCTGGACTCAAGCAATCTGCTCACCCCAGCCTCCCAAAGTGCTGAGTTTATAGGCATGAGCCACTGCACCTGGCCAGAAGTTTATTCTTTGCCTTCAAAAGGAAATATGTCCTCTTTCAATTTTCTTGAAACAATCTTCCTTCTAGCTTTCTATTCAGTTTTCCAAATTTTGACAGAGTCATAACTATAGGAGAGATATATCCCTATTACAAGAAAACAATGCAAGTAACATAACAAATGGCCTCATATTTGGGGCATAATCAGAAATGGTGAGAGATGTGCAAAACTAGGGAGCACAAACTTCATGTAAAGGGGCAGCACTACTTAGCTCCAGCCAGCATTGCTGCCATTCAGGAAAGCACAGGGGTCAGATCTTCCAATTTTCTAAGACAGTCAAGAAATATACTTTTAAAGGATTTTTAAAAATTGGCTCAAATTGTAAAAAAATATCATTTGGCCCCAAAAATAAAATAAAAGGCAAGCAAACCAAAAAGACTCTTGCAGGCTGGATTTGGTCTTCAGATTATGAATCTGTACCTCTCAATTTAAGTTAAGTGAATTGGAGGTCTGGATTTCTGTATAGGTCTCCAGGCTGTTTGCATAGGGCAAGTCTAGCCTCAACACTGTGATCCAGTCTCATGTTCTGATACAGTGAAGTCCCTGAGTTCCAAGGACCACCTGTCCCTGCTCATACAATTAATGCAGCCCTGCAAAGGAGGCTTCTCGGCGGCGAGCTGATTGGCCTTCCTTCTGCTTGATAGCATGCTCCATAGACCTGCACCAGTGCTCAAACGCTCGACAGAAATAAGGATGGCAGACAGTTTGTTTTCTGCTATGTGATTCCATGTGAGACTAGCTGCTTTTATATTAGGTTCTTTCAAAAAGGCAAGAAACAACGATCAGATAGTAATTTTCCACGTTTTTCTGAACTCCCAGTTGTCAAGTGACAAAGACTTCCACAGACTAGCAGTAGAATCAAATGTAAAAAAACCAAAACAAAATTATGGAAAAAGCTTTAAAAGTGGTACTTGGCTAGAGATGAAATTTGGGTTTACTTTAATCTATAGGGATGCTGGAATTCTCCTGATTTGGTTTGGCTGTGTCCCCACCCAACTCTCATCTTGAACTGTAGCTCCCACAATTCCCAGGTGTCATGGGAGAGACCTGGTGGGTGGTAATTGAATTATGGGGGCGAGTCTTTCCCGTGCTGTTCTTGTGATAGTGAATAAGTCTCAAGAGATCTGATGGTTTTACAAAGGGGAGTTTCCCTGCACAAACTCTCTCTTGTCTGCCACCATGAAAGACATGCTTTTGTTCTTCCTTCACCTTCTGCCATGATTGTGAGGCCTCCCCAGCCACGTGGAACTGTGAGTTCATTAAACCTCTTTTCTTTGTAAATTACCCAGTCTCAGGCATGTCCTTTTCAGCAGCATGAAAAGGGACTGATACATCTATGTACTTTTAATTTTCTATAAACATAGTCAACCCAGAGGAAAATATTTCTGGTTAAGCACCTGGTTTTGCTAGTGTTTCTAATATTTTAGAAATTAGCTTTAGCCACAGCAGGCTTAACACAGGTGCAGGGGTAGAGTTTGGGAAGCAAGAAGACCTGGCTCGTAGTAGCCTTGGGAAGTACAGCCTGACCTCTGGTCATCCTGGAGAGGATGAGATTATGTCTGCATTTCAAGGCTTCAAATCCTAACAATGCTGGAAACCTGGGAAGTTTCCAGGAGAAACAGCCTTCCTCTTTCTTCCTTTCCTAGGTAAGTACAAGAAGTGTAAGTTATCCAGTCATTCTCTGGCTTTTTGTTTTTATATTATATTAATTTCTGTTTGAAAATGTTTTCATTTCAAACAGTATATTATGATGGCTGTTGATCCTTAACAATTCTTGGAAACACAGGCATCTCAGGTGGTTTTCTAATGAGGACATAAAAGCTTAGCAAGGTGTTAGACTTTATCAAGGATACTATAACTCAGTTTTTCTGTGTCAAACTTCAGTGTTTTATTTTATTTTTTAATTTTTTTTCTTCTTCAATGTCTGGAGAATCACCATTTTACACAATACTGCACCAATTCTGTTGAGGCCATCAACTTTTTTTTTTTTTTGAGACGGAGTCTCACTCTGTCCCCCAGGCTGGAGTGCAGTAGCACGATCTCCACTCACTGCAAGCTCCGCCTCCCGGGTTCATGCCATTCTCCTGCCTCAGCCTCCCATGTAGCTGGGACTACAGGTGCCCACCACCGCGCCTGGCTAATTTTTTGTATTTTTAGTAGAGACAGGGTTTCACCGTGTTAGCCAGGGTGGGTCTCGATCTCCCGACCTCATGATCCACCCGTCTCGGCCTCCCAAAGTGCTGGGATTACAGGCATGAGCCACCACACCCAGCCAAGGCCATCAACTTTTAAACCTGATTCATAGATCCCTCATGACTTTGACTTCAATATTATATAAACATTCTGGTAATTTCAGAAACAATTATTGACTAATCCATAAACAGCCTGTACTAGACACTTTTCTGGGATTAAAAAATAGGTCTCAGTTTCTGTTGTTAAGAAATGGGCAATTTGCAGTTTAAAAGAAAAGATTTAGATGAAACTCCCAGAAAATAGAGGTAAAACTAAGAAAGTAGGTCTCATAGCATGTGTCAAACGGAGAACTGAGTACTTTACATATGTCATCTGATGTAATCCTTGCAGCAACTCTCCCAGGCCACTGTGATTGTTCACCTGGCAGTGGAATAAACTATTGAGTAACTTGCCCTAATGACAGAGATGGGATTCAACCCCACTTCAACCAGGGGTCAAAGTTCTGGAGAGTATCGCTTTGCCATTCTGACTCACCGAACACACACAGAAGCCCATTGTGCTGGGGACTGAACATTTAAATACCCAGAAAAATGTGGAAGTTGGGCATTCTTAGAGAAGGGCAGGACCAGAGGAGTGAGCTATTGAGTTAGAGCTTGAAAGTAATGGTGGGCATGGATTGGTGCAGACCAGGTGGTGGTGAGGAGGTCAAGGATGGATTGGAAAATCATGAGGAATTATGGAAGAATAGGTTGGTACTGTGTAATGCAGTTGTTCTCAGAGGTCAGATGGCTTATCTGGTGGTGGAGATCTATAGGGATAGCACAGTGATGAGCTCTTGAAGCTGGATTTATAACTGTGCTCTTTGTTCTGAAGGAGAATGTGTTGCTTTTGCCAAATGCCCTCATCTCCTGAGATCAGGTACGTCCTGGGATAGATGAAAAGCAAGGTTTTGCAAGATCCATGGGAGGACAGCGAAGGGGCTCACCTGAGTAAGGAAGAGTGAACTAAACCATGCCTTTCCTTGAGAATTGTGAAGGCAAGTTTAAAGGGCCTCTTGAGGGTGTTACACACACTTGTTTCACAACACAAAGTTTTGTACACATTCTTGAAAGGTGATTCAAATTTTGTACCTTTCAGAATCATGGCCCACAGACATATTTTGTTTGATTGGCATATTTTGACAAACTGGGAAATTTCATCTAAAAATTGATTGTTTAGTTTCTCTGGAAAAAAATCAAATTTTAAAACTGGCCTTTAAAATTAGCCACAGGTTGTTTGCTGCTCCTCTCATAAAGAGGTGGACGTGCATGTTCCCTCCTGTTCAGAAAAGAAGGTCTAAGGAGAAACCTTAGTGGTACTACTATAAAGGTATCCTAAAGTTGCTCCAAGAAGGTCAGAGAGAAAACCAAGTGGCATTCAATTATTTATTTGTTCATCCATTCAGGCATTCAATTAGTTAGTCATCCAACAAGCATTATGCATTTGTTCAGGCAAAGACACTGGGCTGGGCCCTCGTTAATATATAGGTGCATAAGATACAGTCCTTCCCCTCCAAAAGTGCTCCCGAGGGATCCCAGTGGAAATTTTCTGCCTTTGAAAGCAAGAAGATGGAGTAAAGAACTACTACTCTACTACTACTGCTACTGGTAAGACTACTACTACTATTAACAATAATAATAATATACAATAGCCATAAAAATCATACAGTCCTTTACAGTTTATAAAATATTTTCACAATATACACTCTCATTTGGTCTCCACAATAACTCAGCAGTAGAGAGGACAAATCTTTTCTCATTCACAGATGAAGAAGTAGAAGATGAGAGAATTTAAGCCCAAAGTCTTAAATTCCAGTGCCAAAGTGTGACACTAACAGATGGTGGAGCTGGAGCTGGTTGTCTGAACTCCACTTTGTCTATTGCATCCTCAATATTTTGGAGCTACAGTTGCTGCTAGAAGGTGATTCCCATCTTGTGAGCTATGCATGGCCCCAGGGAGACCTTATTTCCTGGAGGACTTTGGCCATCTCAACCATTCCGGAAGGGATTCCATTCTGACATGGGATGACGGTAGGATGGTAGGACTTGTTGGACTTTCTGTGTAGTCCTCACTAAAGAGCAAGCATTTCTCTCCAGGATATGTTGTGCTGTTGGAGACGCAGGACCTTTGGGTGAGGACTCGTGGCAGCTTAGAGAGGCCTGGAGCCACATAACTGATCCTGAAACCTCATGGAGGAGCCAAAGCTTTGGAAAAGAGGAGCTACAATGTTTTATGCTGTTACCTAGAGATCCTGGATTGGTGTGTCTAAATCTGCCCCCTCAATTCCCTCCCTGACCCATTTAGGACAGAGCATTTGGAGCCAGGACACTCAGGCCAAGATGACAACTGAATGGCCAATGTCAGAAACCAGAAATGCAGCAGGAGTCTCCATGTGAGGCTACCCAGAGCACAGAAACCCAGAGTCCTTGAGGAAATGGCAAGATTCAAATATGGGAAAAACGTAAATCAAACACATTCCACAAAAAAAGAAACAAAAGTGATAATAAATTTCCAGAAAGGTTCTTGGCTTTATTGGTAATAAAAATTAAAACAATAAAAGCATTATTTTTCATGTCTCAGGTTGGCAACTATTTTAGAAGTTTGGAAACATCCAATCTTAAAGATAGTGTAGGGAGATAGAACTCCAACTCCCTATCAGTGGACTGCACACTTTTTTTGGAGAGCTTTATAGCAACATCTATGATGTACATACACTTTGACCCAGCTACTCTATTTTGGGGAATTTTTCTGACAAATGTACTCACACAGGTGCACAAAGATACTGTACAAGGAAGTACATTGTAACAATTTTTAATAATACTAAGAGTATGGAAACAATTATGATGCCTATGGAATTCCCTAATACCAAGGGAACATTTTCTAAATGTCCAAATGATATTGAGCAAAAAAAGCAAGAAATAGAATAGCACATATGCTAGGAACATTTTTAGTATAAAACAACAAAAAGACATATCTCACTCAAAGGATTTCTCCCTCTGTCTCTTGATGTCTCTGTATGATTCTCAGTGGATGAAACGTATCTGAAAGGATACATGTGCAAGAGTTAACAGTGGTTGCCAGTGGGAGTGAGAGTGGGAAGACCAGTGCAGGAAGGGGTTTTAGTTTTTACTTTATTGACTTATACCCAACTTGAATATTTTTAACAGTTAATGTTTATTTTTTATAGTTCAAATAATATTTTAAATAAACTACTAAAGGAGTAAAATAAACAAGAAAAACTGGCCAGGCGCAGTGGCTCAGGCTTATAATCCCAGCACTTTGAGAGGCCGAGATGGGTGGATTACCTGAGATCAGGAATCCAAGACCAGCCTGGCCAACATGGCAAAACCCCATCTCTACTAAAAAAGTATAAAAATTAGCCAGGCGTGGTGGCCACGCCTGTAAGCCCAGCTACTTGGGAGGCTGAGGCATAAGAATAGCTTGAACCCAGGAGGTGGAGGTTGCAGTGAGCCAAAATCGTGCCACTGCACTCTAGTCTGGTGACAGAGTGAGACTGTCTCGAAAAAACAAACATACAAACAAACAAAACAAAACCCTGTAGTAGGAATATCAACTGTTATCAACATCAAGGCCAAATTGTCAAAGATACTAATGATAATGACATTAATAATAATAGCACACACTCAGGTAGCGTCCCTTTGTGCTAGATGATGTTTTATAATAAGCATGTTATATACATTTACTTATTTAAGACTTACAATAATCCTATGAGGTAGTTACTATTCATGTCATCTTTTTTATGCTGGAGAACTAAGGCATAAAGAGGTTGGAACTAGTATACTCCAAGACACACAGCTAGGAAGTGGTTAAGCAGGTATGGGCGAGGGAAGTCTAGAGTTTGTGCTCTTGACCCTTATCCTATCTTGTCTCTCTAGGTAAGATGAAGACCCCAAAGTCCAGAACTGAGCTGAGGATTGACCTGGAACTGAGAACTAAGAGCCAGGAAATTGCTGTAACCAGCCTTGGAGGTTTCCATGCTCACATTTACCAGCCGCTGGATACCTGATGGTGTATCAGTTAAACTGCCTCAAAAAAGCCAGAGAGATAATATTTCTCCCCACATGGGTTTGGCTAATTTGATTTGTATCAAATTCAAGTTAAGAGTTAGGTGGAGCCATATAATAGGAACCCCCGCAAATTGTTTAAATAAGATAGAGGTTTATCTTTATGTTTTTGCCTATATAAAAGAAGTCTAAAGTAGTCCAGAGCTAACTTGGTGGCTGTATGAAATCAGAGACCAATTTTCCTTCCAGCCCTCCATCCACCATCCCTTGCATGTGTCCTTCATATTCATGGTCAAAATGACTATTGGGAGCTTTGGCCACAGCATCCATACTCCAGAGAGAATGGGGCAAAAAGAGAGGAAAGAAGGGCTGCATACCAGATATCTAAACATGCTTCTTGAAAGTTGCTAAACAGAAGTTCCCCTTACATGTCATTGTTTATAACTTAATCATTTGCTCACAGCTAAGGAATCTCACAGGTAAGGATGCTGGGAAAATATATTTCAGACAGTCACTTGCCTGGATAACAATGTAAGGTTATATTACTAAAAAAAGGGTGGTGGGGGGAGAGTGGATTTTAGAGTAGGCAACTAGCAATTCTGCCAAAAATGACCCATTCCTGGGTGTTAAGAAAGACAGAGTTCTTATCCCATAGAGTTGAAAGATAGAATACTATTCTGTTTATGACTTTGATCTAAGTAGCTGACAAAGGGTATTTTGAGGACACTGGGCACCTAAGGGTGCAGAGTGGGTAAGCAGATACTGAGCAGGAATAGGGACTCTAGGCAAGGATGGAAAGTGCTGAGAAAATAAGTTCCACTCCCTTCACAATTTTTCCAAGGGTCAGACTTGAGCTTTGACAGTTTTACTTTATTAAAGCCTTTCCTACAAGAAGGCTTCCGTGCCACAATTTCTACGAGGGCTTTTAACTTCTCATCTTTGGAAAACTAAGGAATGTTCTCAGATGCACTGCACTTCCATGCAGTAAGAAATGGAAGGGTCATTTTCTGAAGTCATCATTTTACTTGTCATTGGTTTTCTCATCTGTACCTATAAAGGGATGACTTTCTTAGAGGGATGTGCTGGCGAATAGTGAGGGGAAAACCAAATGGAAACCAAACAAAGTTCAAGGCTGAAAGAACAAAAGGTAAAATTTTCCCAAATATTTCAGATTAATGGCAGGGCAAACCTACTGTAATGAATTCTAATTGGTACCCTCATAAGCTATAACGTTCTTACTTTGTGCTAAATGCAATCTAGGAAGACAATAAATTATTTTCCACATTAGAAAATGTCAAAGAAAATCCGATAACTTATACTTTAACAAAAACAAAGACAACAAAGATCTCAACCATCACAATTGAGGAGGAAAACTGCAGGAAAGAATCAGAAACTCGGGCATAAAAATGACTCAAGGCAAAGCTAGAGAATCACTGACTCATGGGCCAAATCTGACCTGCTACCCGTTGTTATACAGCCTGCTTTTGCACAGCTGAGAATGGCTTTTATCTTTTGAAATAGTTGGAAAAAGTCAGAAGAAGATTTCAGGAAGACACAGGAAAATAATCAGAAATTCAAATTCAAATTCAAATTATCTGTAAATAAAGTATTATTAAAACTCAGCAATACTTATTGATTTATGTATAGTTTATGGATATTTCCAATCCACAGCACCAGAATTATGAGTAGTTGCAATGAAGACCACATAACCTACAAAGCCCTAAATATTTATTATCTGATCTTTTATAGAAAAAGTTTGCCAAATCCTGATTTTAAGCACCAAAAATAATGCATGCCTCCATCCTCATCACTTAAAAGTTGTGTGAGCTCATAAAAAATAACTTTTGAGTCTTCATTTTCCCATCATTCTAATGCAAGTAAGAACGTATTTACAGACTGTTGTGAGGATTCATGGAGCTAGGTTATGTAAAGTCACTTACCACGCATCCTGAAACATGGTACTTGGTCAATAAACGGCAGTTGCTGTTTACTATTTTGGTGGCTAACTTTTAGTTATCATTGAACACTCAGCTTGCTGCTCGTGCTTTCCCTGACCTCCCCAAGCTGGATCAGGTGACTTTCTCCTGTGCTTGCACAGTGCCCATGCTTATTTCAATCATTACTCACCACCTTATATTGTCATTATATATTTATGTGTCTGGTCCCTACTGCGAACCGTGAGTTTCTTGAGGGAGGAGACCATATGGCTGTCGCAGTGAACGTGATGTAGCAGGGCTGGAGTTTTAGAGGATCCCACAACTAGGATGTTGCTTCCTAATGCGGAACTCTGGAATTTCCCACTCAGTCACAAGTACTACTGGAGCAAGACAGGCCACCCACCCCTCACAGAGGCAGAATTTTCCCTGTAGCTGTTAAGGAATAGAACAGGCTTGTCCCTTCTCCCAAACTCCTCGGTTAGACATATCACTACTCTTCTGGAGAGGAGGTCGCAGGGTGGGGATGGCGGCCAGGAGGGTGACTTTAGTGTTTCTAGCGGGAAACGTGAAATAGTGGAGAATAGTGTTCCCTCTTAGCAAGTGGGCACTCCTTATGTAAAAGCCAAATGAATGACTCTTACGGGGTAGGTCTCAACATTATCTTACTGTCTTTTCACTGTGCCTTAGAATTTGCAATCATTGCCATGTGAAAATCAGTGGTACCTTTAGGTTGTCTCCTAAGCTGTGCGGTTGTATGGGAAATACTGGGAAAGGCTTCATGTCATTCTATATTATTCCGACATTTATCTTTTCAAAGGTCAGAGCTTTGCTTAACATAAAAGAATATATGTCACGCATGCACACACAGACACATTTAAAAAAACCCTTCTTCGCTGCATATATTTTTCTTCTTTTACTTTTTTCCTTAATTTTTTTTAACTCTCATGATATCTTTTTAAAAGGCAAATAAGGGAATTTTCTAGATTCTTGTGTTCATTCCTCTTCAGTGCACTTCAACAAATCTTGACTGGAAACTCTACTGCTGTGGAAGTGCTGGGTCCCAACCAGACCACATCAAGTTAAGAGCAGAAAGTCTTTCCTTTTCCATGGATTCTCCCTGCCCGTGGGAGGATCAGTGAAGAACAATAAAAGAAGAAAAGAGATAGAAGTTCTGATTAAAGGGGTGGAATGCTCCTTCTTTTAATCAGAAGGAAATATTAAATTTAGGAACATTTAGAAAATTTTTCCCCCTCCAAGTGATGTCTGAGCAAGATTTCAAAAGAAAACGGAGTAATAATCATGGGGTAAGACAGGGAAGAGCATTCATTACAAAAGTCAGATTGTCGATGACATGGAAGCAAGAAGCAGCCAGGTGAGTTCTGGGTGTTCCAGATAACTTGTCCTGGCTAGCAGTAGACTCTAAGGGTTATGGGGCTAGAGGATGCAGGAAAGGCAGGTGGGGCCTGTGTGCCATTTCAGTGTAACCCATAACCTTCCAGGCCTCATCCCAAACAAGTGTAAAAACAGTTACATTATAATTAAAACCCACATTTCTTGGTCATGACACCCTTTGCATTTCTGTGGTGCCTCAGATCTGTACTCCAAGTGACATTGTCTAAGATTTCCCACAATGTCTCACAAGAGATGAACCTGTCACGTTCTGCCTCTCCATCTTCTATGTCTGTGTGCACTCATCATGATAATGCTGCTTCCTTGCTCGCCTAACACCTTGGGGCATCCCGAAAGCTATGCAGTACCAATTGACAACATGCTCCTAACTGTCCTCAGGCCACAGCATGTCCCTTGAAGAAATGGAAAGATTGCCTGTTTTCCTAACCCAGGACCATCATTTCTCTAGTGGTCACCAAACTGGTTGAGCCTGAGGTTTAACAAAAATCTCATACAAATTCTTTAATTTTCATTTATAGCCCCCTTTTGTCAGGCCGAGGGCCTGGTGTTGGATTGGATTTCAGAAAGCTCATTGTCCCCTCCGTTGTCTTCTTTCCTGAACACACCTTCTCACATATATTTTTCCTTAAATATCCCCGACTCCCAAAGAGTATGAATTCATGTTATTTGAGTTATCAGTGTCTGGTGAGAGTTCAATCTGGATGAGTAGATTAGATTCTGCAGAGTACATGTGGCTAGAGTAGAGAAGAAAGTAGTGAATGAAATCTTGGTGTTATGGACTGGATTGTGTCCTCTGCAAATGTGTATAATGAAGCCTTAATGCTCAGCACCTCAGCATCTGACTATATTTGGAGCGAGGGTCTTTAAAGTGTAAGTAAGTTAAAATGATGCCATTAGGGTGATCTGTAACCCAATATGACTGATGTCCTTAAAGGAAGAGGAAGAGATGCCAAGGATGTGCAAGCACAGAGAGAAGGCTATGTGAGGACACTGCAAGAAGGCAGCCACCTGCAAGCCAAAGAGAGAACCTTTAGGAGAAACCAAACCGAATTTTGGACACCTTGCCCTTGGACTTCCAGCCTCCAGAATTGTGAGAGTAAATTTCTATGCTTGAAGCCACCCAGTCTGTGGTATTTTGTTATGGTAGGCCTGGCAGATATGTGGAGAACACTGATGATAAAGAAATGGATGTTGAGGGGGACAGAGGGTGGGGTGAGGGCAGAGCCTCCTTCACCCTGACTCATATTTCTACACTGAGGGACTTGCAGTACTTCCGTTGGAGTAACAAGCCTGACCTCTCATTGCCCTGTCAATTAGAAGGCGGAGGAGTTGCTTATCAGTTTGGCACCTTTGAAAGGAGGAACTGTCCTTTCAAAGCTGGGAAGGCTCAATCCTTTCTTCCTCATCCCATTTGGCATCTGCCTCCCTATAAAGAGCTCTTTGAGAAGCAATTAAAAATTTTCTGCCCCCATAAGGAGGCCTATGAGGTTTCACCACTGCCTGCAACTCAGTAAACACATCTACTCTTGAGTTTCAGTTGTAGGAAATTCATTATCGTTGCACAACTAAACCACATCTCCAATATAGCTTTCATCAAAAAATATAGCTTACATTTTTATCTCCACTAGCCTGACTTTCCTGTCTGTCTTCCAGTCACAAGAAAAGAAAATATTATTTACTGGGCCCCCACAAACCCAGAACAAGAAGAAACACAGTTTTCAAAGGATACTTACAGTTTGCATCCATAAAAATAGGAAGCAAGTCAGAAGAGCACATATTAAAGTCACTAAGAGTGATAGCCTTGGCAGTGGTCAACAGCACTTCGTCTTGGCAAAGAGGTCAAGGAAGATAAAGACTGAAAAAGTGCTCCCTGAACTTAGCAACTAAGAGAGTATTGGTTACCTTGGCAACAGCCACTTCAGGGTTTTGTGGGTAGGGTAGGAAATGCCACAATGCAATGTGTTGAAGAGGGAATAGCGATGGGAGACTTTGATTGCTCTTAAAAGAATCTTGAGCGGGGAAAGAGGAGTAACTGGCTAATAGATAGAGGGAACTTGAATTTGAAGGATTAATTGTTGTTTATTTTAGTGTAAAAGACCCAAGCTTGCTTACCTATGGAGAGAAGAGAGTGAGGCGAAAGACAAGTTGGAGATACAATGTAGAGAATACCATCCCTGAATGGGGATTCCAGAAGAAGTAAGATGGATCCTATGGCAAATTGCATTATTATGCAAAATTATTCACTCTTTCTTCCCTGTAAGAGGATTGTATATCTTCATCCTATTGACTTTGGGCTTGGCCATTTGACATGATTTACTCAGAAGAATATGAGTGAACTTGACATACATCATCGGTTCTTTTATTCTTCCCTCTTACCACGAAGAAGATGTGTTCTACCTGGGGTCTGCTTGCTCTGCCTGTATCCTGGAATGAGAAGACTTGTGCAGTAGAGCTATAATCTAGAGTAAGTCATAGCTGGCCCACCAATGACACACACACAACTGAGAAGTACAACTTTAAAATTGTAGGTCACTACGATTTGGGGGTTTGACATTATAGCAAAGATAATTAATACAGATCCCAAACAGAAGAGCTTGCTTTCAGAAAGGGGGAATCAGAAACGGAGGAAAGGTTAAAAGCAAACAAAAAACGAACAAAAAGGGGGGAAACATTTCTTATATGGAAGAGTGATGGAAGGAGGGAAGGATAGTGATGAGTGCAGATCATTTTTTAGTGAGTGAAGACAAAAATTGAGTCCTGTCAATCTGAGGACATGTTGAAGGCATGAGAGCCTCACTCACACTCTCTCTTATCTTTTCATTTATTCTTCTCTACATGGAAGCTGATTTTGCAGGTGCTTTTGGCCTAGCAGTCATTTGCAGACTCTTTCCATATTAAAATTGGAAGGAGATTTACCAGTTTTGCCATCGAAGTTCCTCATGCAGAAGTGGAAAGAAAATAGGCCCACAAACTTTTTGCTTGTTAAAGATGTTTGAAATGTCTGAGATTGGATCTTGCTAGTCTAACACATGCAGCACTGAAGGTTCAGACCATAACAACAAGGTCCATTTCTTTTATATTGAGATAGTTGCCACATTGATAGACCAAATTAGGTGGGCATCCTGAGAAAATGATGGAGATAGCTTAAATTTGGTATGCCTTAGGAAAGGTGGGTCAATATAAATCTTGTTGAATTCACTCACTCAATTATTCATTTATACAATCTGTATTTGTTGAGCCAAGTACTACACTAGCTATTAGAGATAGGGTAAAAACACAAAGAAGCCATTGTCTAAATCTGTGGTTTTTTATAGTTCTTCTTTCAACTTCGTTGGTTAAAACATCCATTTATGCTTTTTTTCTCCTTGTATTTTCTATTCTTACCTCTTTTACCGTATCTTGCTTCTGGTATCTGGTAGAAGCCAGAGCCTTTGTAAAAGCAACCTCGAGTCAATAACTCTTTTTGTCTTTCGTGAAATCTTATGGGTATTTAAAAAGATCATGTCCCAGAGGGAGAGATGAAACAGTGAAGTCTTTGAAGGCAAAGAAAGGGAGAGAAATTCTTTTGAATGGAAAAGAGGAGAAAGATTTATGTGTTTCCAGACTAGTATAGATGTGTATACTATAAACTGCTATATGGCTCCCTGAAGAGGATACAGAACTCAGAAGTTAAGACTATAGTGAGTGCCTGGGGAGGTGGGGCCTGTATCATGAAGGTACCCAGCCTTAGAAAGTGTTTCCTGACACTTGAAAGGCACAGGAGTTAACAACCATGAGAGGCTGGAGGACTACTGTGGCTTGGACTCTGAGATATCAATGGTCATCACATAAAGTAAAGATTAGAAGGCCATATCTTTTCTTTGTTTTAAAGACATCGTTTAGGTATATTCTATCCTGATGGAAACCTGAGAGACAGGAGACCCACATAATGTCCGAGATTGAATATTCTGTCAACCTGCTAGAATGGGGTAGAGTATCAGAATTAAATTGAATTTTAAAAAGACAAGGGAAGTGATATTTCTTAGAGTTTTTAGTTTATGCATTCCACGTGACGTGAATCTTCTTCCTCAGCATCCCACTCTTCTGACCAGAAATCACGTTACTTTTTGGATTCTCAATAACTCTCCAAAGCTCGTAACCACCATGAATTTTTGGCATAAACTTTTCTGTCTTCTTGTAGGGAGCATGACAGTGTTATCTGTGGCATCCCCAGATCAATGGGGACTGATGCCCATTTCATTAGGAATGATTCACACTTCTCAAAGGCAAAGTGCTCAAAACAATAAAGTCTTCTTGGCCTAACACCTTATGTCTCTGTGGGTACAATTTAGAATTGGCTAGGAAAGCCAAGAGGCTCAAATTGGGATATGATTCCCCCACCCAAGGCCAGAAGGGGAAGACGATCAAGATCTAGAGTAGCATCAAACATCAAGGCTAGCAAAGGTAAATATTGACTTCTGTCCAAGGGGCAGAAGATCCCAAACAAGGCAGGCAATCAAAGGTCAGAAGCTGAGAGCCAACGGGACTGAACTGGAAGAGGTTGAGAAATAAGTTGTAGAAGGACCCGGAATACTGCTTCTAAAGAAGCTCCCAGTGTGTGATAGAGGGGGGCTCGTTTCCATTTTTCTTATTGACTGCACTTCTTATTTACTTTATTTTATAAAGGTTTAATAAAAATTCATGAGCAAAAAATACTACTTAAACAAAATCCAGCCGGACGCAGTGGGTCACGCCTGTAATCCCAGCACTTTGGGAGGCAGAGGTGGGCAGATCACAAGGTCAGGAGATTGAGACCATCCTGGCTAACACGGTGAAACCCTGTTCCTACTAAAAATAAAAAAATAAAAAATAAAAAAAAAATCCTTTTATTTGACACCCTCCAGCCTGCCAAAACTGAGAAAAAAAGATGACTATTATTATCTTTCAGTAGCAGATCATGCCATATCAGTCCAAGAACACCACTGTTGAGAGAGAAGTCATTTGATAACAGCTGCCTTCACTGTATTACAGAATCCTCCATAGCTCTTCTGTTTCCTTCTGTTGTTTCTTGATGGGTGTGGTATTGAACTATGTGACAGGACCCATATTAGGCACAGAAGGTGCAGAAATGAGAAGCCCATAGTCTAGAGTGCTGCCCAATAAAAATACATAAACGTATAATGCAACCCCCAAGTGGGAGCCACATGAAACAGGTGAAATTAATTGTAATGATATATTTATTTGTATATTTTAAATTTAAATCAGTGTATGAAAACCATTATTTTTATTTGTACATTTTAAAAAATGACTGAAATACTAAAGTGTAAATATATGTACGTGTGTGCCTTTGCAACCTTAATTCCCACCACCTCCCTCAGTACACTTAACTCTCCAATCCTACTGAAAGTACACAGTTCTCTCAAACTGCCATTATATTTCACATCTCTGCTGGGACTCCCCTTGTCCTTCTTGTCTGTAGAGAGAACTCCTACTTGTCTTTCAATCTCGGTGCAAACATCTCCTCTGGAAGTCTCCTCGGGGCTTCCTAAGTGGAGTTGATGATTCCTTTCTTTCTGCCATCAAGGCACTTGGAAGAGTGTTCTGTCATTGCACTTGTTACACTGCTTCATAACTGCAGATTCACATCTGCCTCTCCTCAGACCTGGGACTATTGAGAGCAGAGGGCATGTCACAGTCACCTCTTCCTTACTCCAAATCTTAAATTACAGACATACGTGAAGTCCCCTAAAATACTTCTAACTTCCTTCTTTGATGGAAGAGAGTTTATTTGCCCAGCTATTATAAATTCCTTATTTAGACATAGTGGATAAACTATGGATAATAGGATTGTATAAAAACTCATAAACCAACCTGTTTTATTTTCAAAATTAAGAAGTAAGACTGCTTTAGAAGCCAGATTCTCAACATTATATATATATCATCAGACTTTCAAAGATTTCAGTTAGACTCATTCTATGTATGAACCAGATAGATTAGCCTGGAATAGAATCTGGTTGAGAATAATAATGTAGGTGATTTTCAGTGCTCCCTTAGCTCTTCTGACTCTGGGGTGTCATTTTACTGAATGAGTATTTCAGTTTATTCAAGGGTACCTTGGTCCACAAAAGAAGTAACCTAGAATCCCCAAATGTTTGCAACTAGTGAATTGCACATATATTGGGCCATCTATTATGGAACAAAGGCTTCAAAACTAATTTTTTAAAAAGAGGCATTTGAATTAAATGTATTTCTATAACTCACTTTCCAAACAAGTGTCATGAACATTTTATTTTTAGATTTAAAGCTTAAAGAGCTGTAGTATACTTGGTGCTCTATGATAGATTTTTTATAGATCTCTCTGTTTTCTCAGATGATAGGGCTATTAATGTTGATTTCCAAATAGTTTTGATTCTGTAAGAAAAATTTATAAAAAATAATTTTAGTTCCTAGGGAAAAAATTAAGTCATTTCAAATGCCCTATCAAACATCTGATATCCAAAAAAATACAGCATGGATAAAAATATAACTTAGGAAAAATGCCAAAGAATATTTGGATAATGCAGAGAACATAATATTTTCTCTTTGCATGTTATGGAAAAGAATCTGAGAGAAATCTTTTCATTACTGTTCAGATTGCTAAATACTTATGTTCTTTAAGTCTGGCTTTTGATATTGTTTTTGAATTTGTGTTTTTATTAGATGGTTTTTCTTAGATTCATTTTAATGGCAATGACAGCAATTACTTTTGCACCAACCTAATATGAGCCAGGTTTTATTTAAATGCTAAAAATACAAACAACTCTTTCCCATCTATAAAAATAGAATAGAAATGGCATAAAGCAATATTCATAGGACAGGTGTTGAGAATGGACTACTTCAATAAGGTCTACACTGCTAGAAATATGGAAATATTTCTCATATATTTAGAAACAATGACATGGAAACAATGAGAATAATGGGTTTTCCCTTGTGGCACCCACATAAGCAACATTCTGTTTTCAGGTGGTACACGGCATTGCCAAAATGCCCTCCTTCATTGCGGGGATTTTTCACTGCTATTGTAACAGTAAAAGTGTATATTTCTTGCCTATGAAGTTTTAACTTGTGAATTAATAAATAGGATACCTAGGTATGTTGTTTCTAGTCATTAAATGCAAAGGTGAAGTTGTTCTTTCATGGCAGGTGGGCCAATTAGCATCTTTTGTTATGATTATGATAACAAAAAAAATCCGGTTTTGCTGATGAATAAAGATTTCATCTCAAAAAGCACTTTGAAAACATGGACTAATTAATATGACTCAGAATGCTCAAAGAAAAATCAAAGAAAAATATGTTCTCTGCTCTTAGACCTCTAGCTTAACAGAAGTACATTGGGAAACAAAGAAGGATCAATAGGAAAATTATATTTTCCCTCTGCCAGTTGTCACCAGTTGCAATACAGCTTTTTAATGACTGTTTGTGTCAGAAAGAAGACAATCTATATTTTACCATAGAAAACATAATTTTTTAAAAAATAGTTACACTTTTATATCTGGAAATACCTTCAAATAGACAACCTGAAACCCTCCTAACAAAAACACCCCATAGTGCTAGTTATATCTTTTGAAAGCATAACTTAGATTATCAGTAAGTAAGGGAAGACACTGGATGCCCAGTGAGCTATAAAAGAGAATGTCAATATCGTCGAACTGTGCAAGTCCTAGAGTGAGTGGCTTCTTGCCTCAGTAACCCAGGGTGCTAGGCATACAGACTGGCTCAGGAGAAAATGGGCTCCCATGAAACAAAAGATTGTAGCTGAGACCGTTGTGTAAAGACTGAACCCTTCAATAACAGCCTTAAAACTTCAGAAGTATTTCTAGTTTCAGGACAGCTAGGTCCAGTTGTGCAAATAATGCCATCAGGAAATTGCCTAGTTCTCTCTCTCAGCTCTGTCTTCCTCAGTTTAGGATTTACTCTCAGGAAACCACTTCCAATTGATGGTTAACATGGTCACCAGAATTTCCAGGTTTACCTCACTCTCACAGAGATCACAATCACAGAGAACATAAATTCCTTTTTCCTGAGCGATTCAGCAAACGTTGACATTTTCTGACCTGCTGACATCAAGTATTGATCCTTCAACTGATCCTTTGACCCAAGGATGGAGTTCTCTGCCTGTGTATCCTCCCTGATCCAAGGGGATGAAGTTCTTCCAAACCGTATGAACCAAGAGTTAAGGGAATAAGGGAAGGCATGGTTCTCAAAAAAAAAAAGAAAGACTGGGAGGCAAACAACAACAGATACTATTTCCTACAAACAGCTGCCACTTTAGTAAAAATGATGTAGAGATCACCAGATGATTTTTTTTCACCCACTTTATTCTTAATCAGTGAAACCAGATCTAGCAATGTTCATGATATAAAGTAATAGAAGATGACTCCTCTTTTGTCTCTATCTCTTGTCCAGTAGCAGGAGTGAAACTGAGATGTTAATCTAACTTGGATTTACCTTTATACATAGTCCTAGTTTGTTGTTTTTCCCTCCCAGCATTTCTGATTATGCTGCATTCTCAATAAACATCCATTGAACTAATAACTAACTGCACTTCTAGCACTCCCCTTACTCCTCTTACTTAGGATCCTACTGGAAGAGGAAAAAGTGCTGGACCTGTGTGGGGTCTAGGATGGAGGTAGCTTTCCCTTCAGCCCTGTATCCAGTCTTTAAGAAAAAGGAGAAAAAATAGGAATGGAAAGAATGAGAAAAATTGAGGGGAGACTGAGAAAGGATTCTGCTGTTGTTTACATAGCTCATGAGCCACTTTAACTGAGAACCATATGGAATTAGGTAAAATTCAAAGGACAGTGAGACTACAACATCATACATTGAGATTACATCAGTGAAATATTTGATAAACTGTAAGTTACTACATAAACGTGGGAAATTCAACTACATTTTATCCCAAGTTCTTGTCTTCTTTGTTTCTTTGCAGATGTAACTGAGCAAACTGTGTTCCACAGAACATTCTGTGAGATAGATTCTGAGAAAATGTTTCCACAATCATATCCATTTGGTAAATCCAACATATCTGTAGTCGTCTTGTCTATCCATTCCCATTCACATATTAAAGGTCATATATATAGAAATTCTTAAATTTTATTTAGTCAGGTATTGACCATTGGACCTTCCAACCCCCTCTCTCTCCTGTCTCACCACCCCCCAACCTTTTTTTTCCTTCCTTCCTTCCTCTCTTTCTTTCTTTTTTTCTTTCTTTCTTTCTTTCCTTTTTTTTTTTTTTTTTTTTTTCCCAGGGTCTTATTCTGTCTCCCAGGCTGGAGTGCAGTGGCATGATGATGGCCCATTGCAGACTTGACCTTCCCAGGCTCGAGGGATCTTCCCACCTCAGCCTCCCTAGTGACTGGGACTACACACATGCACCACCATGCCTGAGTAACTTTTCCTTTTGTAGAGATGGGGTTTGGCAATATTACTCAGCCTGGTTTCAAACTCCTGGGCTCAAGCAATTGCCCACCTTGGACTCCCAAAGTGCTAGGATTATAGGTCTCATTTTTTTTCTAGTAACCCTTGTTAATATCTGGCAGAACTAGCATGTCTTTCTGCATACCCTAAGAAAGACTAATTTTTTTCTCCTCTAGGAGGAACTACATGTGGAAATCAGTAATTGACTTACAAATAAATTCTTGTATGTTTCCCATGCTACTGCTTCTCCTTCTTCTTCTCCTATCTCTCTACATCTCCCACTTCCCCACCCACTGACCTTTGCTGATATTAATCATAAAGATGCTGATTGTTTTCAGACACAGCCTTTACAGCCTTTACATTGAGGCAACTGGGTATGTTTCTTCACTTCCTGAACGAAGAATATGGGGGTCAGAAGCTTGCTTGCGGCCATGTGATTAAGGACATCAGTTAAGAGTTGGCATTGTTGCTGACAACAACAACAAAAAACAGTAGTTGGATTGTAAGGGAGCTGAAAAAAATGGTGGCTTGCTGGAGCCAAGGGGGTGAAACTGCTATCGCTTCCCTTTTTCAGGCTCCAGGGCGTCATTCTCATATATGGAACTCTGCTCAGGTTTTCATTTACCCCAAACATTGTTTCCTTAAATCATTGTTCTCAAGGTTACTTGGAGACAAAGAATACTCAAGTGATTATGACAGTCACAGTTATGGTACAAATTATTGTACCATACTATTGAACAGCATACACATTTATTCATAATAGCCAGCAAAATACCTGTAGTAGCTAAGATGTAGGATAAGATCAGGTTTTGGGTAAGATGAAATGGACCTAAAATTTCAAGTTTGACACAGGTCAGGTTTGGGGTTATTGTTTTTGGATTATTGGAAAAGAAGTAGTACCACAAATTTGCCAGAAGCTAATGTCTACCTGGCTTAATTCAAACAGTTGGTAGTTATTGACTGCTGGGGAAAAGTAGAGAATGGAGGAATGGAAAAAGAGAGGAAGGAAAAGTAGGTGGTATGTACAAGGTCCGCTCAGCTACAGAGTCTATCTTCTTCCTGTAACACCTCACCAAACTTACTAGCCTTTATCATGCAAGTCACTGAACCTCTTGAACCTTATTAATAGTTTTGTATCTGTAAAATGGGAGTGATGGTATCTTTTCCAGCTACTTTGCAAGGCTGTTTTAAGGCTAAACAGAAAAAGATAGAATATATACAGGGTTCACTATGAGTGAGAAGCAAATACAGATATCTTTATACATTTCACAACACAGTAATGAACATGTATAAATCCAACTTGGGACTATGTGGCATGATAAATACGACACACATGCTGCATATGTGAGGGCCAAGTGAGGATGTGAGCCTGACTGAGGCTCTCTGCAGTTTGGCAGATGGACTACACAAAGCAAAGCAAACAATCTGAAAAATAGAAATTTTTAAAATGGCATAATTGAATTATTCTGATGAATTAAATCAAAGTCACTCTCAGAATTGGGAAAGAGTGTTAACATTGGTTCTGAACAGTTATTTGGGACCGAGTTCAACTATTGCTCTATGGCCTTGGCCCTTTGTTTCCGTCTTTGTTTGCTTTTTGCTCTTTTCAGTTGTTGTGTTCCTAACTTGATGACCTTGTTTCAGGCTCCGGGAGAATGCCAGTGCCCAGAAAATCACATTTGAGAGCTTGATTTGTCTCCCCTAACCTCTCTCTGCTACCTAAGACATAATGGAACTAACATTGCAAGGTGGCCCCAGGTTAGGATTTAGATTATTACTTGGGAACAAGAGTATGGCCACTAATTTGTCAGGCAAGTACTGAACAAAATGTCCTACTCAAAAGTCAACGGTGCCTGCGAGGTTGATTTCAGCTTTTGCATATAGGACCACTGATGATACCTTAAAAAAAAAGGAGAAAACCCCAAAAAGTTTTGGATCCTCATATTCCTCTTGGATTTTAATGTTCTAAAGAAGTTATTGAATTAGAAATGTTTACTGTTAGTGTTTCAGGCTTTTGTTTTCATTTTTTGCTTTTGATAGGAAAAAAAAATACAAGTGTTTAGGCCTGAAAAGAAGGTCAATTTCTGAAATTATTTGTAGGAGCCTCAGGTAAACTTTATTTGTCTGAGTTTATCATGCTAAAATGTCCTGGCCCTAGACAAAAACATCTTTTTGATAGTGGAGACCACACATGTCTTGATGAAGCTGTCAAATTTGTAGACTGATTGACCTGGAGATATGATTTCCATTATTTCTTTTGATGGTTCTGGAATTTATATCAAGAGATAAGGCATTTGGCCTTGGGAGACAATTTCTATTGCTGGGGGCAGGGGATGTACATCATTGTAAGTGCATGAAATTTTATGAACCAGTTGGGTTAGTTTACTCCAAGAGTTTCAGTGCCATTTATTTCCTCCTGCTCGGTGGCAGTCAGGTCTGTTTTGCAGAAGTCATATATGCATGACTTTCACATCAGAGCCTTCAGAGTCAACAGTGAACAGACATGACTTGATTCTCAGATCCTCCATCTCCTAGCATTAGGAGTTTGGGCAAACACTTTCCCTTGGTACGTCTCAGTTAGTGCTGGTTTAAAGAAAATAATACTGCCTACCTGGGAGGATTCAGGAAGGGGTAAATGATCCTAGTGTGCCCCCCAAATTTATATGTTGAAGCCCTAAATCCCAGTGTGATAGTATTTGGACGTGTTGTCCTTGAGAGGTAATTAAGTTTAGATGAGGTGGTGAGGGTGGGGACTCAGGATAGGATTAGTGTCCTCATCTGAAGACAAAGAGAGACCCCTGCTCTCTCACTTTCTTCGCCACAGGAAGACACAGAAGGAAGGTGGCCTTTTGTAAGCCAGGAGGAGATCCCTAACCAGGAGTCAAATTGGTTGCCACCTTGACGTTGAGCTTTGCAGACTCCAGACTAGAAGTAAATGTCTATTATTTAAGCTAACCAGTCTGTGGGATTTTGTTAGAGTAGTGCGAGCTGAGACACTAGTACAAGTGCCTGGCACTCTACTGTTATTAATAAACATCCTCCAAAAGGATTGATTATACAGTATTTACAAATCTTTGTTTTGATTTGAAGCTTTCACAGTTTGTAAAGTATTAACATTTTGTGTGTGAAGATCTCGAGGTAAGTATTAAAATTTCTCACTTTAAAGATGAAGAAACCGAAGCTAAGAGATAGAAAATGAATTTTTCAAAAGTCACACTGAAAATCATGGCAAAACTGGAAATCCATTTTAGCTGAAGATTATTCCTTATTGCCTAGTACAGGGCTTGCCTTTTAGTAGGTCTTAATGTTTTTGTTGAATAAATGACTGAATGGAAGTACTTAAAAACAAAAATTATCTACATTTCAAGTTCATTGCAATTTTTTATGTGCTAAAGCTGCCTGTCTAAACCAGGGTCATGTTTACCGGTAATCACAGAAGAATTATGGGCATTTAGATAAAGTAGAGTTTGCTTAATCTAAGTGGGGACTGAATCGTACTTTTATTTTCCAGATTGTTAGAGGAATTCTCTTTAATTTTTTTTTTCTTTTATAGAGACAGGGTCTTGCTAAGTTGCCCAGGCTGTTCTTGAACTCCTGGACTCAAGAGAGCCTCCCAAGGTGCTGGGATTACAGGTGTGAGGCACGAGGCCTGGCCTGGGATCCTCTTTTAAAAAGAGGCTTATTGTGTGTGCAGTCTTCAGGGCACTTCATTCAGATGGCTGAAAGCACCCTCAGCTATCTGGAAGGAGTGATTTTCCAGCAACAAACTGCTGATCAGGTTACCTGAAAAAGATGAACTCATCAATCTTTTAGTCTTGAGACCTAAAGTCCACATAAGCCACAGAACATGCTCCACCAGGAAACATGCCTCTACCCAAAGGAATACATTTCTTTGATTCCCCTAGGCAGTGTAGAAGGACATCCCTTGCTTGAGTGGAAAAGGTAGTGTTGATTCAGCGAGGAGAAGGTCATGAGATGTCTTCCTAGATTTCATGTTTGAGCACTAAGAAAATTTGCTGGAGGAAGATACTTACTTGGCACTCATTCATGGCAAAGAAAATCTGATGGTGAATTACAGATGTCGCTAACAAATATTTCTGATGGCACAGCCTGCTATAGTGGAAAGAAAGCAGGATGGAGATGGACGAGACTGAGTGCTAGTTCCAACTCTGCCATTCAGCAGCAGTGTTGCTGTTACCAAGTGTCTCAGCCTTCTGGGCTGCATTCTCCTCTATACATGAGTTGGTTACACAAATAATATCAAAAGTTCCTGGCAGTTTTAAAATTCTGAATCTGTATTTTCATGAGAAATGTTTTTGGTCCACTATAATTAAAATTAAAACCCCTCCTTCATTTTTCTAAAAGGAGCTGGGTGACAATCAACATTGAAAGAGAAAGTAATTTCATTAGCATTTTGAAAATCTCAATGGCAATATTTCTCGAACAATGACTCCCATTGATGGCCTGAGTGGGCCATTGTGCCTTCTGCCAGTTAAACAGACACCACTTTATTCTTAGCAGCTGTGATCCCTAATTGGAAAGGGGACTGGTCCAAAAATGTAAAAGGAAAATCACATCACAGCAAGGAAAAACAATGTGGAGCTCAAGGGCTTCGGCCACCCTGGTCACTGTTCCTCCCTTGAGCTTCTTGTTGAGGAATTTGCCCTTTGGGGACCAAAGTCCCACAATAGCTTAACTTTTAGTTTTGGGTTATTTGTTTGAAAAGTTTCCTTTTCCTGCCTTTATTGGTTTAAAAAAAAGGGTAAAGAAGAGTCTTATTGATAGAACCAGTTCCTCATCAAAGCAGTATTCCCTATGCTCCATTCTACTTGGAGTTAAACAGGCTCCATTTTCCATTTCCAAAGCATTTTGAGATAGAGCAAAGCAAAAGGAAATACATAGATTCTTTAATCAAGTTCTGAGAATAGCAAATTCTCTAGATTTACTGAAAATATTGGCCATCAGTGCTGCTGTTGCCTGTGCTTGGGAAGCTCTCTAACCAGATGGCCATTGCTCTTGCCCTTCCCCACTTAAGGGATGTGCTGAAATTTATCTTCAGTGAGGCCTTCTTGTCCAAGCATGGGCACTACCACGCCTTCCCCCAACCTCGTTTCTTATTCCACACCCCCGATGTATTTTTCACCACAGAATGTTTCTTCCCAGAACCCTGTGAAAAATAGAATCTTTCTGGATTTTGTTTACTATTAGATCTCAAGTACCTAGAACGGTGCCTGATACACAGGATATGCCTCATACATATTTGTTGAATGATTGAATGTTGAATAGCCTTCTAATAAATATTTCATGAATGGATGAATGAATTATTAAGAAAGAAAGTTCTTTGAATTTCTGCTGGGCCTTTCGTTTCTATTCTGGCAGAGCACAAAAGTAAATTGACTTGCCATTTGATGCAGTTTTTCTGAAAGTCACATACATCTAAAGTGTCCCTTACTGTTGGGGGAGATGATTACACCCTCCCCAGGAGAGGAAGGCTAGCAAATACCAAAGAGATAAGCTAGATTTGCTCTGATGCCCTCTGGCTCTCTTACATACCACTCAGGCTTCTCTTGGTTTATCATGGGTGTTTTTTCTTTTGTCTTGTCTTCTCCAGTAATCTCTTATCTCATATTCAGACCATTAGGCATGTTAGATGTGGGAAGAACCACATAGTCCAGTGACTCCTAAGCCTGGCTGCACCATTATAACCACTTGGAGAACTTTTATAAGTATGGATACTCAGACTCCACCCCAGGGTATTAAATCAGAGTCTCTGGAAGTGGCCCCTATCAGAATAATTCGTAAGCTCTCCCACTGAGTCTCTTGTGTATACAGAGTTGAGAATTACTGATCTATTCTCCCTTCCACCTCCAATTCAGCAAATGGGAAACTTGGACTCAAAAGTATGTATTAGTTTCCTAGGGCTGCTATAACAAATTACCACAAACTTAAAACAACAGAAATTTATTCTCTTACAGTTCTGGAGGCCAGAAGTCTGAAATCAGCAGAACTGGGCCAAAATCAAGGCATTTACACAGCTACACTCCCTCCAGATGCTCTAGGGGACAACTTGGGTCCTTGCCTTTTCCAGCTTCTTCTGGCTGTGAGCATTCCTACTGTTGATTATCTCGTGGCCCCTTCCTTCATCTCATGGCCAGCAGTGTAAGCATCTTTGAATCACTTTCTGCTCCATTTTCACATCATCATCTTCTCTCCATGTGTCTGAAATCTCCCCCCGCCTCTGTTTCGTAAAGATATGTGTTGCTATGGTTTGTGTCTCCTAAAATTCATGTGTTAAAACTTAATCACCAATGTGATAGTATTAAGATGTGGAACCTTTAGTGGATGATTAAGTCATGAGGGCAGAGCCTTCATGAATGGGGTAAGGGCCCTCATAAAAGGGCTTTAAGGAGTGGGTACACACCTGTCCATTTCTTCCACCATGTGAGGATACAGCATTTGTCCCCTCTGGAGGTTGCAGCAACAGGCACTATCTTGAAGGCAGAGAGCAGCCCTCACCAGACATCAAACCTGCTAACACTTTTATCAACTACTTTCCATCTTCTATAACCATGAGAAATAAAATTCTCTTCTTTATAAATTACCCAGTCTCCGCACAAATGGACTAAGACACTTGTGATTGCATTTAGGGTCCTCCTAGATAATCCAAGATAAACTCCTCATCTCAAGAACCTTAATATAATCATACCTGCAAAGATCCTTTTTTCATGTAACTCTTACAGGTTCAAGAGATTAGGACCTGATATCTTAGGGGGCTATTATTCAGCCACCTACTGGTGTTCAGGTATCAGTCCCAGATTACACAGCTGATACTAGCAGGGTAAGATGGTACCAGGTTTCTGCTCCCCACTGGAAGCCTCTTTGACTAATTTTACGTTAAATGACCTACATAGAGTGAGTTTCACCTTGCAATTTTTGCCTTATAATGTAGCAAAAGTTTCTCCACGATGAATTAAGTATCGGCCAGATCTTCAAGTAGTTATAATACTTTTAAGAGTCTACATATATCTTTCCCCCAGTCCATCTCCCTTGAACCTGAGGTCTGAAGCCCTTCCTATTACCAGGCATCTAAACATGTGTTATCCGTTAACTAGAGGAATGTCAACACAGAGGATCAGAGAAGAGTGCACTCAAACTCTTGACTCTTTAGCTTTGAAAAACTTGGAAATAACTGGAAGATTATTTGGTCCAGTGTAACTTCTCCAGACCTTCCCCGCTTGAGACTAGATGAAGATTTCATAGTATAGAGAAGAAAGAGAAGGGAGGAGTGGCATGGATAAATTAAAGTAACAATGCAGTCCTGAGCAAGGAACATCTAGAGCTTACCTCAGGAAGCATGATGGGGACCAGTCACTGTTCCCAGAACATCTACTCTGGACAGGTCCTCCCACCCTCAGCCTTCTCTACACATACTGGTCATCCAGTAGAATGGGACCTAATTGTGCCTCACGTTTAGTCAGTCTTCCTCTGACCCACTCTATGTGGACAACACAGTCTCCATGAGAAGGATATGGAGGAATACAGGAGAATGTCCTGAACACCTAAATAGTTGGAGACAGTAGCAGGGCCAGAAGTGGTAGCTAAAGTGCCCAGCGGGAGAGTGGTGAAATATACTTTCCATTACACGAAGAACTAGTATTTGTATAGTGCTTTACAATTTATAAAATGTTTTATGTGCATTTTGATGAGTCCCACTATATTAGGAGATTATGTTACTAAATCTGAGATATTACTTATAGCTAGTGCATGGCCAAGTGGAGCCAAGTTCTGCTTGACCTGTGATTCTTGGCTTTTCCTACCAACTCTCTGGTTTGCCCCTGTGGAAGTGCAGAAATTCCATCAGCTAGATGCCCTAGGATACTCCTGTGACTCTGAGGAATTCAGAGTTTGAGGTCCAGCGTCAACAGCCTTTCAATTTGTCTGCAAGAAGGCTCAGAACCCAGGGTCAAATTCTGTTAAGGGTTTATCTTGTTCTTCAGACCAAATACAATAACAAAGGATCAAGTTGGAATTTGTATGGGCAGAGAAAGCAGGCAAGACTGAGTAGCTTTTAGATATTCAGTTTACATGGGAATTAGAGTAATAGTAATAAAGACATCTTTAGAAAAATAAATAATGTATGCAGAAGGAGCAACAAAATATAGTCTTGGAATAAAATCACTGTCCTTGAGAGTAGGATACTTTGAAACTAGCGTTGGTAACTGATATGGTTTGGCTGTGTCCTCACCCAAATCATATCTTGAATTGTGGTTCCCATAATCCCCATGTGTTGTGGGAGGCACCCAGTAGGAGGTAATTGAATCATGGAAGCAGTTTCCCCCATGCTATTCTCATGATAGCAAGTGAGTTCTCATGAGAGCTGATGGTTTTATAAGGGCTTCCCGCCTTCGCTTGGTTCTCATTTTTCTCCTTCCTGCTGCCATGTGAAGAAGGAAATGTTTGCTCCCTCTTCTGCCATGATTGTAAGTTTCCTGAGGCCTCCACAGCCATGCTGAAGTGTGAGTCAATGAAATGTCTTTCTTGATAAATTACCCAGTCTTGGATATGTCTTTATTAGCAGCATGAGAATGAACTAATGCAGTACAAATCTCGTGTCCTCATATTTTAAAACACAACCATGCCTTCCCAACTGTCCCTCAAAGTCTTAACTCATTCCAGCATTAACCCAAAAGTCCAAGTCCAAACTCTCATTTGAGACAACGTGTATTAGTCAGGACTCTTAACGAATAGGAAAGATGTATATATAAGGGGAGTTTATTAAGGCTCCCCTTACACAATCACAAGGTAAGGTCTCAATAGACCATCAGCAAGCTGAGGAGCAAGGAAGCCAGTCCGAGTCTCAAAACTGAAGAGCTTGGAGTCCGATGTTAGAGGGCAAGAAGCATCAAGCACAGGAGAAAGATGTAGGCCAGAAGGCTAAACCAGTCTAATCTTTCCACGTTCTTCTGCCTGTTTCTATTCTGGCTGCACTGGCAGCTGATTAGATTGCGCCCATCCAGATTGAGGGTGGGTCTGCCTTTCCCAGTCCACTGACTCAAATGTTAATCTCCCTTGGTAACACCCTCACAGACACACCCAGGAACAATACTTTGCATCCTTCAATCCAATCAAGTTGACACTGAGTATTAACTTTCCACCTATGAGCCTATACAAACACAATTGTGAATTTAGGAATATCACTTATGTTCTCTCTGCTCTTCTTACCTCACATCTATAAAATGGAAATGATACATAATCTACCAGGAAAACATATAAAGAATATAGAAAAAGAGAATAGTACAATGTGAATGAAATGTAGCAGTATATCTTAAAATAGGGGAATCTGGAATGTATGTATGATGGGTTGAATTATGTACCCTACCCCCAAGTATATATATTGAAGTCTTAAATCCTCAGCATCTCAGAATATGACCTTATTCGAAAGGGTCATTTGGAAACAGGGTCTCTGCAGATGTAGTGAGTTAAGATGGAGTCCTACTGGGATAGGGTGAGCCCCTAATCCAATATGACTGGTGTCCTCATAAAAAGGGGGAAATTTGGACACAAACACACATGCAGGAAGAAAGCTTTGTAAGGTTGGATTTATGCTGCCGTAAGGCAAGGAACTACCAGACACTAGAAAACAGGACCACAGAAAATCATTCCCCAGATCCTGTAGAAAGAGCATGGCCTTGTCAATACTTGATCTTGGGCTTCTAAACTCCAAAGCTATAAGACAATAAATTCCTGCTGTTGAAGCCACTCAGTTTGCAGACCTTTGTTACGGCAACCCTAACAAACTAATATATAGTGTCCCTGAAATGGTGTTCCTGTAAGGAGGAATACCTGGACGTACCATTTTTGTCATCATTTCACAAGGGAGATTCGAAAATTCAGTTAGAAATCTAGATAGTGAACATATAAACATCCTAGTAAAGATCAGGAAGAAAGTGTCTTTTTTAATATGCAAACTTCTTAATTTTTACAGATGAAATTGAATATTAGGGATGTAATATCATTTTTCAAGGTCCTCTAAGGACTATAGTTAAATGTGTCAAATTATTGGGCCCCAAAGGGGAGCTGATTGAAAGCCCCTTCTATTGTAAGGGGGAAGTGGCATATAGATATGTGCTTTGTTCATTCATTCAATTATTACTCATCAAACTTTTTGAACATATTGATTATATAAGGTCTTGCCTCCTCTTCAGAATAGTGAACGTTTTAATGGTAAGAAATTTGTGGTCAGAAGCTGCCAATTATCATTTATCCCCACATTTGGGCATCCTAAGTACCGACAGTAAGGAGGGCAGGATAAATCACTGTATCCTATTTCCTTTCGTCTTCTCCTTACTTCCTTTTTAAATGCAGTATTTTTTATTTCCCCCACATACCTTACCCTAGATTTGGATAAGAGGAACCCTGGTCATAGAACTCCATATCAGAAAGTTTCACCTAGCACAAAAACAGTTCAGGCCCCAGCCAAACACTCCTCCATATCTTGGTCCTGGGTGGGATAATATTGGAGATGGATATTAGAATCTGGAAAGAAATTGACCAGTAGAACTCTCACATAAGAATAAGATAAATTTAATCCCAGCACTTTGGGAGGCCGAGGCGGGTGGATCACGAGGTCAGGAGATCGAGACCATCCTGGCTAACATGGTGAAACCCCGTCTCTATTAAAAATACAAAAAACTAGCCGGGCGTGGTGGCGGGCGCCTGTAGTCCCAGCTACTCGGAGGCTGAGGCAGGAGAATGGCGTAAACCCGGGAGGCGGAGCTTGCAGTGAGCCGAGATCGGGCCACTGCACTCCAGCCTGGGTGACACAGCGAGATTCTGTCTCAAAAAAAAAAAAAAAAAAAAAGAATAAGATAAATTACTGAATTTTACAGATAGCATGAAGTCAGTAGATTTTGCATAGTGAGACATGGTTTCCAAGTAGAGATAAGGCAATATTCAGAAATTCTTACAATATTGGCAACATTGAGATCAATTCAGAGAAATATTTTGCAATATGATAAATTCATATTACTTTTAAATGTGTTCAAATGTAAGTTGAGATCTCTGCTGTCCAATATAGTAGCCACTAGTCAAAAGCGTCTGATTAAATTTAAATGAACTAAAATTAAACAAAATAAAACATTCAGGTCCTCAGTCATACCACATTTCGAATACTTAACTGCCGCATATGGAGAGAAACTACCGTATTAGACAGTTCAAATCCAGAATATTTCTATCATTGAAGAAAATTTTACTGGACAACACTGATCTGGATGTAACAAGTGTGAAGCATGATACCAATTCTTTACATCAGCCATTACATTGGTACTAAAGCTGAAATTGTAAATAATTTTATTTCTACAAAAATATTTAATATAATTTAACAAATTCTCAAAAAACTAAAAATATTCAGCTTTATTGAAGTAATTCAGAGACCACCGACAGCAGGCCTAGGATAATGGCACAAATCTGGTAGATTAAAAAAATTGTCAAAGTAGAATGTTGGCTGAAATACAGAAACATTTTCCATACTCTGAAGGATACGTATTTTTGATTTATTTTCTCAACTAGGCCTATAGAAATGACATTGGGATCAATTCAGAGATCATACATATTTTTTTCTGGATTTAGGCAAAGGAGAGATGTCTTAATGAAACATATCAAGTATGACATCATAACCACTCTCAGATACCCACTGAGAATACTGACTAAATGCCTTCAACTAAATTAAGTTCCAATAGGACGTGAGATTCACTAGAAGAGAAAAATGAAACGTGTTTATCTTAAGAAATACTACAGAAGTTGAATATTTTTTAAAGAGGTGATAAAATGCAATTGTGCCTTATTTATGTGATAAAATTAAAATTTTAATGATATTTCTGTGGTTATAGTTTGTGACCTCATTAAAATATTTTAACATGATATGTAAAATAATAATTAATTTCTGAATCTAAATATTGTTGAAAGAATTCGTTGACAATTCCAATTGCTTATTGCCTCAGAATTTCTCCTAATTGAAATTAATTTTTAAAAACTAAGAACTACAATGGCTCAAGAGAAGTGTATGTAATTTGGCTTTACTGCCAATTGCACACAAATTATGAGAATCTCTTTAACAACCTAGTTATGTGCTGAAATAAAGGTAAGAAAATATTTATGTGAATGGAATATATAATAGTTAAAACATTTTATGTCTTTAGAACTCATCCTAACATTGACATCTTTCCAATAGAGCACCCCAAGTTGAATTAAATTTCAGTTTTCATATTTTCATTGATATCATGCTGACTTCCAGTCATTTAAAATAAATGATGTTAGAAATCTTTTCCAATTTTGTCATTATGAAGGTATACTTTTCAAGGAAGGACAATAGAACGTATTTTAATGAGGAGTGTGTTAGTTTGGTTTATTCCTTTAAAATATATGGTAAACTCTTTAGAATACAATAAGTGGGCCTCAATTTGTCACCTTTGGTCTAGGAATAATAAGAGTAGACCGGACCTGGCTATCCTTCTAGAGGAAGTAAAAATTACTTTTTACACAGAGTAGTTAGAATCTCCTGTTTCTGGCCCTCAGGGAGTTCACCGGGATGAATGCGTGGATTCTAGTTCAACTTTATGGCTCACTCACCACAGCCACATAGATCCAGACACTTGGAAGTTGGAAATATTTAGAGAAGGGAAGACTGTATTTGCAATGTGTTATACTGTAATTTAGTGGATACTGACCAGTCTCACAACAGCGTTACAAATACAGAATAAGAGAAGGACGGACCATTAAGCTGTGGTTTGAGGGAGTTCATTGACGTACCAGGAAACATGTGTTTGGCAGCAGATTATTCTTAAACCTTGCAATGGTTGATTGAGGCCAATAGTGAGAGCCTCTGCCTTCTCTTCCTTTAGGCTACAGTTGGATTTCTCCAATATGAATGTAATGACCCAGGTGTAGCCTTGTCTGAAAGCGGAGGAGTAGGGCATACAATGATATACAGTCCTTAGAGCTCTAGAAGGTTAGGATTTTATGGCCTGCTGTTTAATCATTACACAATCACACATAACTGCAACTCAAAGGCAGGAAATGAGTTTTACCACAATTTCTGAGCAAGTAAGGAAATGGTCTGCACAGGCTGCAAGGGACTGTGCTCTTGCTGTTTTGCATTCTTGCTGAATGCCTAAGGGAGCCCTCTCACACATGGACCACTGGTAGAGGAGGAGGAGGGCTTTGAATTCTGTTTTGCCAGTGATATACTCCATTGTGAATGACCACTAAGAGGGCCGGCCTGAATTATGCTCATATAGGATGAAGTTGCAACATGTTGTAATAAGGAGCAGCTTCCTGAGTCATGTATCCTAAGTGAAAGCCACCCTCATCCTGGGCTGACTGTCCATCTCAGGCCCAGCCTATACCAGCAGTCACAGGGGAGGGTCATTCATGAGCAGTCTCCTGGCTCAGGTTTCCCGACAGCAGCTGCTGGTCATGTAGGCATCTGAAACCTTTGAATGGAGTCTGTGAGATGTCTGTCTGACTTACAAGAAAAGCTCTGCAGCTCTGAACTCAGGGAATGAAATGGATTTGGAAGAGAGCAAGAAATGGCAGAGGCCACTAGATAAAAGGAGCAGGCATCTGTGGCTGGGCTGAGATAACAGAAAGAGGAATACATTTTTTTTTTTAATAGAACCACTTCAAATTAGTATTAAATATATACATATATCTGGGGGAAATGCTTGTGATGATGGCTGTCCAAAGTGAAGGTCTGGAGCCCCTTAGGATGTGAGCTTCATGAAGGAAAAGATTGTTCATCCCTGCAATGCCAGAGCCTGTAAGATTGCTGGGTGTGTAGGTGGTACTCACTAAGTATTGTTGAGTTAAGCAGTCAGTGGATGGCTCAATACATCTATACATTTCATGAGAGTCCACATGACCTAAGTGGAAAGAGCTTGAAGACTGGAAACAGACATTTACAAATTTGAAATTAGTTCCTTCTTTTTGTGTGTGATTGCAATGCTTTTAGCCTCAATTTAAAAAATATTTTAGATGCGTTTAATAATAATCACCTTGATTGGTTGGGTGAGAATCAAATGAAGTGTCATATTAAGTTTCAGGTATATGTTTACATTGAGGACTTAATTCTCTTAAGTTCTTTATTTCTTTTCCTGGAGTTGGGGAAGTGTAGTTTCAACAGAACAACCCACAGAATCTGCTTCTTATTCCCAAAATTATTCAATACTTAGAAAAAAGGCAAAGACAGTTGTGTGTCCTTTCAGTGTCATTCTGAAGCACTGTATAATAGATTTACCCAAAGACTATTTAATAACTGAGGCAAATATGCCTGTGTTTGCTATCTTATTTGTTATAAATCAGAGCCCTGACGCTGTAATGTCACATTTTAACTTGTAGGTTTTTGTCCAGTAGACATGCAAATAATTTCTGTCTAGTAGAAAATGTAACAGCAGAGGACAGTTTACTAGTTTTATATGGAATATTTTATTTGAATATTCTTCCTTTAATCCCTTCTTTCTTTCCAGACATTTTACTTGAATATTCTTTCTTTAATCCTTATAAATTCTCTGTTGCTTAAATGCTCTTTGATAATATTTTATGATTTCACCAATTCCTTCTGAAGTTAATATAAATTAATCATTATATATTGTATGTGAGTCATGTTTTTATCCTTTTTAATATTATATTTTGCTAGTACTTAGCGATTTCCATTTTTTGCTAGCAATACCTATAACATACTAGATGCTCAACATAAGTTTGTTGAAAAAAATGAGTGAATGAATACATGAAAGCATGAGTCACAAAAGGAAGGCTGAGTGAGCCCTGAGTCCTGTTAGCTTTGGACCCTACCTCCTCTCTAAGAGCTTCATTGGCAACTTCAGATCCAGTCTTTCCACTTCATACCAGCTGCACAGAAAGTTTGGTTTAAACCTAAGCATTATGTCAGCGTGAAGAGAAGTTGGGTGCACTCTACACAGTGGAGTGTACTATCAGCAGAGTTCGTGCTGTTCTATGATGCTTAGCTTGGATGGGAAGCCTCCATCTGCCCTTGGATGCGGCCGCTGATGTTAATTCAGTCTAGGCATTGATGGCTGAAGCTCCGTGTTTTCAACTGTTTAATACCTAGCACCTGGTCCATCTCTTCACCCCTCTTCATTCTGATTCATGATTTCCTCCATATCTCTACTTTCTGCTCTATGTTTCCACCTTGGAGGGTATCCTACCTGTATCTCTCGACAATTCCTAGTGCCTACATTTGGGCATTTAAACTCTTTACTTGACACTCTCATAATTTCTTCATGTATAGCCACATTTTCAATTTTTTATTTTTATGTTTTTAAAAAAGATATGTTTGTGTCAGTGATTCGTTAGGGATTGTGTTCTGCTCCATGTCATGAGAACTTGAAAATATGGTTCCTTAACAATTCAGGGATCTATTTCTCTTTCCTATAAATAGAAGTGCTGAGAGGGGCAGTTTGGACTTAATTTTGTAACTGAACAACACTCCCAGCAACACAAGTTTCTTCTGTGTTTCAACGGAGACTCCCTTGGCATGGGGTTTTTATTTTCAAAAATGTTTGGTGATTGTAAAATGAATGCTCCTTTTCCAGTGTCAGGTTCACAATCTACATAGAATAAGGGACAGAGGTGAAGGGCACAGCACGTATTTTAGTTAAGTGTGTCTTTTTCTTACGGAGCTTTCCTTGAATCCCCTCTTAGTGATTTCCAGTTATATCTCCTCAGCCACACTGTGTGATGTAGCTACCCTTAGCCACAGTGGAAGCTGGGACAAAGCCAGCTACTCTGAACCAAATCTTGGTTCTCTTAGTAAGGAAAAAGGGGAAGCTAAATATAGGGTGGGTATCTAGTCATGTTCACCTTAAATTTTTTATATTTATTTTAATACATTTCATTTTGGCCCTCTGTCAGGGATATCTCTCAAAATTTATAATTATGTGAGAAAGAAAGAAATATTTTTATGCCATTGTTTTAAGTCAAAGGACTTGACAGTGTTAGAATGGATAAATTGGGGCATTGAGAAATAACATAACAATCAGACATTCAGACATATTACGCAAATTGGAGTTGAATCCTAATCATGCAGTTTACAGGCTATGTAACATTGGACAAATTTGATTAAGTCTCACTTATCTTAATCTCTAAAATGGGAATAAAAGAAGACCAATGTCTAGGCATGGGTTTCTTAGAAAACAGAGTCTATGACAGAGTTCACCTATTAAGGCTTTTTGGAGGGTCCAGTGTCAGGGCAGCTAGAATGGGAGTGAAATGAGAATTAGAATATTTAATGAGGTTTCACAAATTTGTAACAGAGTATTAGAATTCTGAGATAATTTCTTTCCTACTGGGGTTAAAATGTTATTTATGTTATGAAATTACGGTAATTGTAGTTTGAGTTTACTTTTTAATTCTCTCATTAACAACAAAAAAAGGAAAATTGATATCTCTAGGTTTCCTGGGTTGCACCTATAATATTAGGTGAAGAAGAAATCTTAGAGATCAAGTCATTTCTAAAATGTTTTTAGAAACATTTAAAAACATTTTAGAAATGACTTGATCTCTAAGATTTCTTCTTCACCTAATATTATAATTATAGGGAGATGAGATGTTTGTTTACTTTAAAAGACTCAAGTAAAAAGCAAACAACCCCATTAAAAAGTGGGCAAAGGTCATGAACAGACACTTTTCAAACGAAGACATGTATGTGGCTAACAAACATGAAAAAATACTCAATACCCCTAATTATTGGAGAAATACAAATCAAAACCACAATGAGATACCACCTCACACCAGTCAGAGTGGCTATTACTAAAAAAATTTAAAAATAACACATGCTGGCAGAGTTAAGGAGAAAAGGGAACACTTATATACTGCTGGTGGGAGTGTAAATTAGTTCAACCACTGTGGAAAGCAGTGTGGTGATTCCTCAAAAAACTAAAAACAGAACTACCATTCAACCCAGCAATCCCATTACTGGGTATATACCTGATATGGTTTAGCTGTGTCCCCACCTAAATCTCAACTTGAATTGTACCTCCTAGGATTCCCATGTGTTGTGGGAGAAACACAGGGGAAGGTAGCTGAAACATGGGGCCAGTCTTTCCCATACTGTTCTCATGATAATGAACAAGTCTCATGAGATCTGATGGGTTTATCGACTTCTTTCTTCTTTTGCTTCTTCCTCATTTGTCTCTTGTCACTCCCATGTAAGAAGTGCCTTTTGCCTCCTGCCATGATTTGGAGGCCTCCCCAGCCATGTGGAACTGTAAGTCCAATTAAGCCTCTTTTTCTCCCCAGTTTCAGGTATGTCTTTATCAGCAGCATGAAAATGGACTAATACAGTAAATTGGTACCGGTAGAGTGGGGCATTGCTGAAAATATGCCTGAAAAGGTGGAAGCGACTTTGGAACTGGGTAAGAGGCAGAGGTTGGAACAGTTTGGAGGGCTCAGAAGAAGATAGGAAAATATGGAAAAGTTTGGAAACTCCTAGAGACTTGTTGAATGAGTTTGACAAAAATACTGATAGTGATATGAACAATAAGTTCCAGGCTGAGGTGGTCTACTATAAAGACACATGCATACGTATGTTTAGTGCAGCACTATTCACAATAGCAAAGACTTGGAACCAACCCAAATGCCAATAAATGATAGACTGGATAAAGAAAATGTGGCACATACACACCATGGATACTACGCAGTCATTAAAAAGAATTAGTTCATGTCCTTTGCAGGGACATGGATGAAGCTGGAAACCATCATTCTCAGCGAACTAACGCAGGAACAGAAAACCAAACACTGCATGTTCTCACTCATAAGTGGGAGTTGAACAATGAGAACATGGACACAGGGAGGGGAACATCACATACAGGGTCCTGTGGGGGGGGTTGGAGGCAAGGGGAGAGAGAGCATTAGGACAAATACCTAATGCATGCGGGGCTTAAAACCTAGATGATGGGTTGATACGTGCAGCAAACCACCATGGCACATGTACACCTATGTAACAAACCTACACGTTCTGCACATTTATCCCAGAACTTAAAGTAAAATAAAAAAATTTAAAAAAAAAAGATTTCCAAAACTTGCTATCATTAAATGAAATGGCTGTTCATGAAAGATATTGTACATGCAAGCCTTTTTATTTTGTTAATATTCTAGTTAACTTCAACTTTTAGTAGCTCCCAGGATAACGGAAGGAAAACTACCTCTTCACCATTAAAAAAAAAAAAAAAACAAGACTATGTGGTCTATGACAAAGGTACATGTAATATCACCAAGCAAGTACAGTGCCTGGAATATACAGGCACATATGGCACATATAGTGCTCACATGTTTGTGGAATGAATTTATCTGTTGGTTCCTTCATGTCTCCTGTCTTTGACTGGTCAAGCCTCACCTGCAGGACTTTAACTCCCCAGTATTTCACACATTTGTAGAATAAATGAAAAAAATATAGGCCTGGTTTGAGCATCCACAGTAATTTTACATTATCAAACATAACCTTTTATAATCCTATGGGTATTCAACGAGAACATTATGTGAAACTTAAAACAATTTTTTAATATCATTAAGGAATAACAGGAGTGAACTGTGGAAGTAACTATAAAGCTAACTTTCTAAAAGAGCCTCATATGCACTTCACATTCTCTTAGGAGGGTGAATTAAAGATGAAAGGGTCAACAGATTTTTTTTTAATTCTCTTTCCCACAACAGATGACAGTGTTTTGTTCAAAACAATTGCCGAGAAATGATACTCAATCAGGAAGAACACAACTGTCAGAGGAAAAGTAATAAGCCAATTGTCAAATGGAAAAAATGACAACTGATTGTGACACTGCTTTATATCTCATAAAGTAATGATAAGTTGATATTAAATTTCCAATGGAAAGGTGAGATGTCTACAAATGTGGTGGCATCACTGAAGCTTGTTTCCAGTTCCTTATGACTATCTGTTTTTTGAACTTTCTTTATTTAGGCCACCTTCAGCATTCAGAATGTTTGGCAATTAGTTTTAAATATAGTACTGATATTTTTTTTTTCCTCTGGAAAAGTAGCTTGAACTGGAAGGCAGCAACTGAACAAATATTTGAAGTTGATGAAAAGGTGGTGAGTAGACGAGGAAACTCATCTAGACTTCAAAAAGATTGTTAGGGCATCAGTCAATGTGAGTATATTTTAAACAAAGGTGCATGTGGGAATGCAGGAGGGGCTACTCTTTTAACTTGGTCCACATAATTGAGTTGTGAATACTTTCCTGTATTCCAAGAAATAAGAATATATACATGGAATTTTCAGATATGTGCTCTTCCAACTTGATATCACTCAGCTCAATGAACAGCCGTGAGAAAATCCAGGCTCAGATGGACTTTCAGCTATTTATGCTTTGTAGACCTAACTAGTACTTCTTATTCTGTTCTGTGGCCACAGCTCTGTGTGGATAATAGTTCAAGACATTTCACACTGTTGAAATTGCCTGTGGAGAGTTCTCTGTCTTTACAGTTAAGTATCAGTAGCACCCCTTGGTTTTATTGCTTGCAAAATTACAGTGATGATTAGGTAACCATCTTTCATCTTTGATTTATCTCCAAGTAAATCATGTGTTTATAGATAAGAACATTTTTTGAGACACCCCTTACTTGTTCAATTTCTCCATTCTTATTTGTTTCAAGGTAATACGCATTTGATACAGCACTTAAAATGAGCACATATTATTTTTTCATTTGGAAAATAATACACATTCATTATGAAAGAAGGTTCTAGAAATCACCTATATTCACATTACTCAAGTGATGATCACTGTTAACTATTTGATTAGATGATCTTTCACTTTCTTTTAAAAAATGAATAGTTTATTTTTTATATAGTTGTCAACATACTGAATATACAAGTTTGGGTAGGACTCTGAACTAGACCTTAATGATTCATATCAATGAGTGACAGAAAATAAAAACTGAGGTAAGTGAAAAACAAAGACAGATCAAAACTGTCACTCTAATCAACGGTTCAACTTCTTCCATCAAATCTTCTCTTAAAAGGACTTCAATTTCAATTACTTTTTTAAATAAAGGAATTATGAGGTTATTGTGATTTTTTTTGGGTTATCTCATGTGAGTTTTCTAACAAATATAATAAGCAGCAGTAATCCACCCTTTAACATTAATTGAGTTGGGGCTAGACGCCTGGTGTCTGAACTCCATGGCAATGTTCTTTCTGTTACATCATGATTCCACCCTTGGGATTTGCTTGGCTTCACATACTCTAGTGAATCTGCCCTTGCCATAACTGTCTTATTTGTCTTATGTAGCATCCAGACTCAGGTAAGCTACAGAGGTATTGGAGACTTGGTCCAGACTCTAAGGGTCTGGCCTGGATCCCAAGTCCAGAGGTTATCTAGGAAGTTAGTGGTTTGTTCTGGTGTGCCTGCAGTATGAACTTTTGAGTATCTGAAAAGCAGACATTTTGGTTGGAATCTTTGTTCCATCAATCCTACTTGTGTGACTTTTGAAAAATTCCTAACCTCTCTTAGCCTTAGGTTTATGATCAGTAAAATGGAGAGAATCCATTTTATCTCTTAGAGCATATTTTTATCTCATTAAATATAATCACACATGTGTAGCACTGTCCACTGATAGGAGCAACTGGTAGAAAGTACCCATCACATATTAGTAGGAGAAACCTGACTCACTACTGAGAAGACTTAAACCCTTGCTGAGGATGCTGCTGAGAAACAGCCTCGTTTCCTAGAGATACTTCAAACTATGGGTCTCAGATAATCTGACTTAGCACTTAGCCTTGCATAAATGGAGAGATGGGGATATAGGAGTCTGGTTAGAAAAAAGAATGGAGGTAACCCAACAATATACTTACTGCTTTTCAAAGACCTTTACACAACAGTGACCCACCATATTTGTCTTTGAACCTCAAGTACCCAAGCATTTACTGAGTGACTAATGTGTGCCAAAACCCTTCTAAATATGAGTGATGCCCTTATGAAAATAATGGTTTGTCAAATGAATCTGTGAATGGAGGGGGTGACTTGTGCACGTAAGGGCATGTTGTGAAAACAGCTTTTATCTTACTTTCTTCTTCTTTCTGTTCTTCAGTTTGGACCAATTTATAAACAATCTTATTCAGACTCAACTGATATTATTAGTCGTAGGATCTGAACTCAAGTTTCCCTGGCTCCACATCTGCTTCTTCTTTTACTGTAAAGACTTACCCTGCCTCCACATTTATGGCAGCCTCAGGAGGGACTCAGTAAATGTCTTATGAATGCTACACTCAAAAAGCAGAGGGGACAAGACCAAATGTAAGAAACAACAGTGACTAATGTAAGACAGTATATTGATTTCTAAGTATCTCCCCTCATGAGGGACATTGCATAACTAAATTCCCTAGGGAATTGAGGTAATACTCTGCAAAGCTTAATATAATTTTGATTTTCATCATCTCTTCTGAGAAATCATATCCTAGAACATTATATTATTTTCTGAATTTTTAACCAGATAACTCTAAACATATTTTACCTTTGTTCAAGTGTTTGGGCATCCTTACTTTGCTATATACTTCTAGGACTTCAGTGTTTCTATCTCTCTCTCTTTCCTCTATGTCTAGATTTCAACCGTTCTTTCTGCTGTGTTTGCCATTGTTTCTTCCCCCTTCATTTCTCCCATTCCTTTCTTTTCCCTTCTTGATTTCTTCTTTCCTGTTTGCTGCTGCTAATATTTTTGGCCTAAAAATCAGACGTCTGAATGAGTTAACATTTTAGCCAAGGTCTTATATCCACAGAGTAAAGAACAAGTTTTAATAAAGGTGTTATTTGTTCCTCTTTTGCCAAAGTTCATGTATTTTCCCATTTAGTTCAATTATGGTATTTTAGGGAACTAGAAAGAAAGCTTAACCAGGGACAAACTCAACTCCAGGTAAGTGAATGTGATACTCACTTCTTCAAGAGTGGCAAGTATTTAAGAATAGATGGAGGTAGTAAAGGTGGAGTGGTCAGGGCTGGAGACAGGCCTCTGGAAGAATTAGATCAGGGAATTCTAGAGATTGGAAAGAGGAGGAGAATGACAGGAGGCAATGCCTGAGAGGAAGAAAGAATAAATGCCAGAAGGGACAGGGAAAGGAACTGCCTCAAGTTATGCATCCATTATAGCTGACTGTTTCATGTAGTCCTCAGAGTAAAGTTTTGTAGTTACTATGCCATTTGTATACCCTCCTGCCCCATCCACGTTCTACTCTCTACCCTTCTTTTTTCTTCATCTTTTCCTCTGGCTTCCTGGGGAGTTCAGTTAATGGCACAGGAAGGCAACTGGAAGGTGAGAGGAGAGTGAAGTCCACAAATATGGCAGAAATATCTATTTTTCTGGGTCACTGTGGGTTGGCTGCATTCCTCTCTCAAAATGTCCCATTCCTACTGAGCCATCTTCCCCATACAGCTCTCTTCCAGTCACTGTTCTTTCACCTGCCCCTTCAAGCCTTGATGTAATTGCTACACATTGTTGGTTCCCCAAAACTACTCTTGTCTTTGTAAATTGATCTTGAATCGAATTCTCTTCAATCAGCAAACTTGGTTGTGTCATCAGTATCCTGCTGTTACCGTGACGAACCCAAGCACCATTTATTTTGTTGTAAATGGGATAAGTGAGTTATAGAGATTTTTAATGTAACGTACTCACCCTCATACAACTAGCAATAATTGGTTCTGGGATTTTTAACCCAGATCTGTCCAGTGCTCCAATGTCTGTTTCTTTTGCATAACACTAATCTGTGTGAATATTTATGGGAAAGTTATAGAACTAGTGTTCTTAGCTGAGAAGAATACAACTATGGGATAAATAAAGAAAAAAAATAGATGCTATAAACACTCCTTGACTTCCTACCCTGGGCAAGATCCTGAACCTATAGGATGATGAGATATTAGACCTGGAATGGCCCTTCTTGGCAAGTAGTTTTCACATTGTGCTTAAGGGACTTCTAGCAGTTCCACATAAAAGCCTCTGGAATTTGCACGAGGAGCAAATGAGATATTGGGATGGCTTTAGATTTCCTCATCTACTTCATCAAGAGCTGATATACTTTAATTCATTTTTTCACTCTTTTTTCTTCATGCTCACCAAAGAAAATCTTGAGAACTAAGGTCCTAAGATTTTCCTTGATTTCTTCTTAAAATGAGACTATCTTATCCCATAGGATTGTTGATGCTATTGGTCAGATGGCATATATAAAAAACCTGGTTCTCAATAAGTGTACATTTCTTTCATATTTCTGTTCTTTTTTAGTACATCCAGAGAAGAAAAATCCAGTTTACGCTATGAAGTGTTTCAATTCAATCCCTGATTTAGTAGACATAGATTAGCCGTTAATACCTCTCTAGGTGTGGCTTTGGTCTGAAAAACTGTAACAACTGAAGGGTGGAAAAAAGGGACATGAGCTCTACTCTAAGCCCTGGCATGTCAAACAGGTGCCTTCCCTGGTAGGATTCATTGCTAACCATTCTGGATCACATTAATGAGCACATAATCAAATGGTTAATCCATAAAATATAGCCCCTTAGCCACTTACACACAGCTGTTCCTAATGGCCGTCAATTACTTGAACATAATTCTCTGCTCTGTCCTTAGAGTTAGCTAGGCACATTCACAGTTAGAAAATATCCTTTGCTAGGTTTTGTCTTGAATATTTCTGCTCCAATAACAATGTTTGAGAAGTACTGATCTAGAGACCTAGGTAGAGGGTATACTCCACATATATATGTATACCCAGTTGGTGTGTGTACACAAACACCCCACCCCCACATACACACACACCCACGCACACACTGCATGCATCTGTTTTTAGTGTAATATCAGTCAGTAAGTACTTCAGTATAGCAAGCCAGTGGTTTTCTCAAAGTTGGATGCATAATAAACTCACTAAGGAATCTTTTAAAATTTCTAATGCTCAAGTGACATCACAGACCATTTAAATCAAAAACTCTGCGAGTGGGCTCCAGGTTATTGCATTGTGCAAACATGTTTGGAAATCAGTGTACTAAGCTAGGTATTTCTTATAATGAGATGCTCTTGAAATTAATTTACTTAAAAAATCCATTTCAATAGCTTTAGGGGTACAAGTGGTTGTCGGTTACATAGGTGAATTGTGTAGTGAGGAAATCTAGGATTTTAGTGTACCTATCTCCTGAGTAGTGTACATTGTTCCCAAGAAGTACTTTTTCATTTCTCATCCCACTCCCACCCTCACCCCCTCTGAGTATCCAATGTCCCTTATAACACTCTGTATGCATTTGTGTACCCATAGCTTACTTTGCATTTATAAATGAGAACATGCAGTATTTGGTTTTCAATTCTTGAGTTACTACATTTAGAATAATGGCCTCCAGTTTCATCCAAGTTGCCGCAAATGACATTATTTTATTTATTTTTTTCGCTGAGTAGTATTCCATGGTATATACATACCACATTTTCTTTATTCACTCATTTGTTGATGGGCACATAAGTTGATTCCGTATCTTTGCAATTGTGAATTGTGCTGCGATAAACATATATATGTAGGTGTCTTTTTAAATATAGCCACTTATTTTCCATTGAGGAGGTACCCAGTAGTGGGATTGTTGGATGAACTAAAATCTACTTTTAGTTCTTTAAGAAATCTCCATACTGTTTTTTGCAGAGGTTGTACTAATTTACATTCCCACTAGCACTGTATAAGGGTTCCCTTTTCACCACATCTGCACTGACATTTATTGTTTTCTGACTTTTTAATAGTGGTTAATTGTGGTTTTAGTTTGCATTTCCCTGATGATTAGTGATGCTGAGCATTTTTCCATATGTTTCTTGGCCCTTTGTATATCTTCTTGTGAGAAATGTCTATTCATGTCCTTTGCCCACTTTTTAATGGAATTATTTGTTTTTTTCTTGCTGATTTGTTTGAAATCCTTGTAGATTCTGTGTATTAGTCCTTTGTTGGATGCATAATTTGCAAATATTTTCTTCCATTCTGTAGGTTGTTTGTTTACTCTGATGAATATTCTTTTACTGTTCAGATTTAGTTTAATTAGGTCCCATGTATTTATTACTGTTTTTGTTGCATTTGTTTTCGGAATCTTAGTCATAAATCCTTTGATAGGACGATGTCCAGAAGAGTTTTTCCTAGTTTTTCTCTTTCTAGTATTTTTATGGTTTCAAGTCTTAGATTGAAGTATCTAATCCATATTGAGTTAATTTTTGTATATGGTGAGAGATAAGGATCCAGTTTCATTCTTCTAAATGTGGTTATCCAATGTTCCTAGCACCATTTATTAAATGGGGTGTCCATTCCCCAATTTATGTTTTTATCTACTTTGTTGAAGATCAGCTGGTTGTAAGTATTTGGCTTTATGTATGGGTGCTCTATTCTCTTTCAATGGTCTATGTATCTACTTTTATACCAGCACCATGCTTTCTTAGTTTCTATAGTCTTGTAGTATAATTTGAAATCAGGTAATGTGATGCCTTCAGATTTGTTCTTTTTGCTTAAAATTGCTTTGTCTATTTGAGCTCTTTTCAAGTTCCATGTGAATTTGAGAACTTTTTTTCTAATTCTGTGAAAAATGATGTTGGTATTTTGATGAAAATTGCTTTGAATCTGTAGATTGTTTTGGGCAGTACAGCCATTTTCACAATATTGATTCTTTCAATCCATGAACATGGGATGCATTTCCATTTGTTTTGTGCCATCTATGATTTCTTCCAGCAGCATTTTGTAGTTCTCCTTGTAGATACCTCTCCTTGCAGAGGTATGACATTATGTTGTCAATTTGTGATCTTTCAGAATTTTTTACATAGGCATTTAGCACTATGAACTTTATGTAGCTTTTGCTATAAAGCAAAAGCAGTGCTAAGAGGAAAGTTTGACTTTTGGTCAAGTTACCTTCAAAAAGGTTTTGGTCAAAGGTAACTGTTATCATTCATTTTGACAAATTTTTAAATTTTCATCTTGATTTCATAGTTAATCCAAAAGTCATTCGGGGCAGATTGTTTTATTTTCATATCTTTGTATATTTTTCAGGGTTTCATTTGGAATTGAATTCTAGTTTAATTCTGCTGTAGTCTGCAAAGATACTTGATATAATTTCAATTTTCAAAAATGTTTTAAGACTTGTTTTGTGGCCAATCATATGGTCTATCTTGGAGAATGTTCCATGTGCTGATGAGAAGAATGTATATTCTGCCATTCCTGGTAGAATTTTCTGTAAATATCTACTAGCTCCATCCATTTGTTCTAGGGTGCACTTTAAGTCCAGTGATTCTTTGTTGACTTTTTGCCTCAATGATCTGTCTAGTTCTGTCAGTGGAGTGCTGAAGTTTCCCACGATTGTTATGTTGCTGTATATCTCTTTTCTTAGGTCTAGTAGTAACTGCTTTATGAATCTGAGAGCTCTGGAGTTAGGTGTGCATAGATTTAGGATTGTCATTTTTCTTTATTTTTTTCTGATTGGGTTAATTTGAAAGCCTTGTCTTTGAAGTCTGAAGTTCGTTCTTCTACTTGGTCTAGTCTATCGTTAAACTTTTACACTGCATATTTTCATTCCCTAAACGTGTCTTTCATTTCCAGAAATACTGATTGGTTTTTCTTTAATATATGTATCTCGTTAAACATTTTTTTTTTCATTCAGATCCTCCATTTGTTCCCTTCTCCAAGACCCTTCATGAGTGCTAGGGCTGCCTGACTATTGGGGTAAATCTGAGACTAGACTTTTCCCAGTTAGCCTAGCAGTGTACCTGTGCCTCTGCTGAAAGAAACTTCCCACAAGTGGAAAGCTCAAGAAGTCAGGGCTTGCAGCCTGATTTCTTTTGTCTCATGGGATGCTCCTTTGAGATGTCTCATGAGACATCCCATGAGATGTCCATGGTGCATTCCCTCTTCCCTTGGAGTAGCAGTCCCTGGTGGGCCAGACTACTGTGAATCCTGCTGCTCCTCTGGATCTAGCCACCCAGTGGGGCTGCTTACTCCAGTCTGGTGCTGGGGAATGTCTGCAGGAGATCCAGTGATGTGATGTTCCTAGTAGTGGGTAACAGCATCAGCCCTGATGGGGATCAGAGGGTAGTGCCATAGACTCTGAGATTTCCTGGTTGTAAGTAGGCTTGTCATAGTAATATGCTAAATACATGGATAGACTCAAGACCTCCTGGTTAGCCAGGTTGATGCAAGCAATGTGATAGCTGAGGTTACATAAAAGTATTCTCCTTCCTGAGTGCTGTGTTATTGTGCCTGCAGATGTTGTAATGGGCTGTGCTGGCTGGCCTCCAGCCAAGAGCTGGTGCTTGCCAAAAAGCACCAGCTGCAGTGGTAGCAGTGGAATTTGTACTTGCCTTATGTTACCCACTGGAAGTACTCTGGTATCTCCAGTGATGGGTAAGGCCATGGAGCTTCCAAATATTTCTCTCCATTGTGTTACACTACCAGCATACGTGGAAGGGCAGAGCCTGGTAGGGCCTAAGTCAGGCAAGTTTGTACTCTAGCTTCCCACGTGTGGACACAAGTAGTGGCCCTATTAAAGATCACAGGGCCATTCCCTGGTTGCTGGGAGGAGCACAGCTGCCCCTGCTGCACAAAAAGATCCACACAGAAAGCAGGGTATAGCAGGTGGCAATAAGCCCCACTCAGCTACTCAGCTCCTACTTATCTGGCAATACAGGTCTCACACTTGGGTTCCATGCAGCACGTACTCAGAATTCAAAACTGCCCCAGCTATAAGCCTACCCAACTGAGGCAGAAACAGTGGCTTTCAGGTTATACCCCTTCCAGTCCATCCACAAAGCAGGCACCCAGCTCCTGTGCCCATTTCTTAGCACACTCCCTGCTCTCCCCTTGGTTCTGGCCATCAGGGTTCATCCCCACTTGAGATTATATCACAAATATCAGTTGAGAGCTTCTGTCAACCTGTGACCACTGCCTGAGTTAGCTGGCAGACTTCTGCAAGGTCCCCTGAGACAGGATCAGGAATGGCTTCCCTCTACCCCTGCTGGAGTCTGGGACTGCACACAAAGCATATCTTAATGCTGCTCCTTCTTACATTCTCCCCACCACTCACTAAATCAGCTCCAGCACTGGATAGGGTCAAAACTTTTCTCCAGGGCCTGGACTGCCTGGCTCCCCAGTGGGAGTGTGTGTCACAGAGGCAGTCTCTCCCCTTCTCACACTATGTAAACGCACAGTTTTTCACCTGGTTCATGGTGGAGGTGACTGCCTCCTGCTTCTTTCCAAGAGTCTGTAGTTCCTTTAGGTTTTTCTATTAAGATCCTGTGTTACTTCCTGGAAAAAATTTCAGAGCGTGAATCTCGACACACTATTTTGTCTTTCCAAGTGGGAGAGGCATGCTAACAATGCCTCCAATCTACCATCTTGAAAAAAAAAATTACTTTTTAAGAAGAAAACATTTTTATTTGTATAAGTTGCCAAATTTCATACATGCTTACCTCAGCTTCTGACTATAATGGGGTAACTGTGCTGAGACTTAATCCTCTCATAGTAAACAACTAGATAACTGGATGAAATACACAAGGCAACTATTTCTGGACAGTAGACAACAGGCAGTGCAGGGCTATAATTTATGAGAGAAGGGAAATAAGTAAGGTGAATTCATTAGTTTCTTCTCACTGCTATGAAGAAACACCCAAGATTTGGGTAATGTATAAAGAAAAGAGGTTTAATTGACTCACAGTTCTGCAGGGCTGGGGAGGCCTCAGGAACTTTACAATCATAGCAGAAGGGGAAGCAAACATATCCTTCTTTACATGGTGGCAGGAAGGAGAATAGTGAGAACCAAGTGAAGCGGAAGCCCCTTAAAAAACCATCAGATTTCGTGAGAACTTACTCACTATCTCGAGAATAGCAATGGGGAAACTGCTGCCGTGATTCAATTACCTCCCACTGGGTTTCTCTCATGACACGTGGGGATTATGGGAACAACAATTCAAGATGATATTTGAGTGGGGACGCAGCTGAACCAAATCAGTGAACATTACGTTCATCTGCCTTTCTGTCCGGAAGCACTTTCCAGATAGCACATAGAAGGAGATCAATTGGAATTTAGAAAGAGTGAGCCATCTGGAATTTAACGAGTAAAACCAGAGATTGAGGAGCTGTCCAGAGAAAGAGCTCCAAAATCTGTATGAAGACCCCCTTGAATACTAAACCACAGTTGTGAAGGGTGAGACTCCATGAGGCTGGGCAAAAAACAAACAAGAAACCGAGTTGAAGAGTTTCTAGAGTACACACAGGGCTGGGAGATGTTTGTGTTCTGGTCAACCATAGTGAAGAGCCCTTGTTAAAACTTTGAGGGATTCAGTGGAAACACTAGAGGGTCATGCCTTGCAAGAGTGAATAAACTAGGTCTACAGTAAAGGACACTTGAAACTTGCTATAACAAAGCTTATACGAAAACTTTGAAAAGCTTAAGATGATCAACAAGTAACTTAAAAGTTTGCTAGAATAAAAAAAAGGAACATTTGTGTGTGTGTGTGTGTGTGTGTGTGTGTTTACAGGGAATCCAGGGATGTGATGTTCCCTCTAGGCTCCTAGGAGTGGGTACCAGCATCAGCTCTGATGCGGGTTAGAGGGTAGTGCCATAGATACTGAGATTTCTTGGTTACAAATAGGATTGTAATAGTAATGCACTGGATACATGGACAGACTCAAGACCTCCTTGTTAGCCAGGGTGATGCAGGCAATAGTGATAGCTGAGGTTGTGCAAATGTTTTCTCACCAGTGTAACATGTACAATGTCCAGAATCTAATGAAGAATAGTAGGCATTTGAAGAAGTAGAACAATTTAATTGATTACAAGAAGCATCACAATTTATATTATAATAAAATAACATAAATATTATGTATATGAATATATTATATTTAATTAAAATGTAAATTAAAGTCTATTCTATTACAAAAAGCATCAGTCATCAGAAACAGATTTTAAAACATGGCAAAGGCAATGGAATTGACAGAAAAGAACCTTAAAAGAGCTTTACAAATACCTTTAAAATTTAAAGGGAAACAGCCTAATAAGGAGAGGGATGAAGGATTAAAACTGGAACTTCTAGAAATGGGATAATAAATGAATGAAAAATTTCACTGGAGAAGATTAAAACTGATTAACACCAAGAAAGCAAGAAAAAAAATTACTGAATTTGAAAGCATAGCGATAGAAACCACGTAAACTGAAGCATATAGGGAGAAAAAAATGAACAAAATAAACAAAGCCTTAGTGACTCAGGCGACAATATTGAATGTCAACGTATGTGTGATTTAAGCTTAGTAAAAGGGGAAAAATAAATTAAAACATAAAATTATTTGAAGAAATACTGGCAAAAATTTTTGCCAATTTGATGAAAATGGTAAATCTATATATCCAAGATGCTCAACAGAACCTCAAGCAGTATAAACACAATGAAAACCACATCCAGGCATATTATAATAAAAGTGTTGGAAACCTATGATAAAAAATAAATCTCGAAAGCAGCCAGGCACTGTATACAAAGTAAACCATGATAATAGGAGACTCCTAGTCTGACACATTGTAGACCAGAAGATAATAGAATGGCATCTTTAAAGTCCTGAAAGAAAAAATAAAATAAAATAAACTATCAACCTAGAATTCTTTTTTTTTTTTTTTTTTTTGAGGCAGAGTCTCTGTTGCCCAGGCTGGAGTGCAGTGGCATGATCTTGGCTCACTGCAACCTCCACCTCCCAGGTTCAAGGGATTCTCCTGCCTGAGCCTCTCGAGTAGCTGGGATTACAGGCGCGTGCCACCACGCTTGGCTAATTTTTGTATTTTTAGTAGGTAACAGGGTTTCACCATGTTGGTCAGGCTGGTCTCTAACTCCTGACTTCATGATCGGCCTGCTGCGGCCTCCCAAAGTGCTGGGATTACAGGCGTGAGCCACTGTGCCCGGCCCAACCTAGAATTCTCTATCCAGTGGAAATAGCTTTAAAAACAAAGGCAAAATAGACTTTTTCAAATGAGCAAAAGCTAAGAGAATTCATTGGCAGCAGAGTTGCACTATAAAAGATATTAAAATAAGTTTTTCATCTGGAAGGAAAACAATACCAGCTGAAAATTTGAAATTAAGAGAATAAAGAACATTGGAAATGGTAAATATGCTGTTTTATATATTATCACTGTTTTCTTTACCAACATGTAATAAACATATAAAAATATTTATGAGGTCTTTTACACTCTGTTTTTCCCATTAAATCTTTGAAATCCATGTGTTTTACACTTATATCACATTTCAGTTTGAACCAGCTACATTTTAAGTATTCAGTAGCCGTATGTAGCTGAGGGATTACTCATCCTAAAGTTATGTGCTTGTATTTGAGTTATTTACTTTGTCTTACTCTACTAGAATGTAAGCTCTGAAACAGCAGTTACATTTTCTTGTGGACACCTGTAGCCTCTGTAGCTAGAACAGAACCTAGGACATGGTAGTGCTATTATTTATTTCTTGGATTATAAAGGTTTCAAGGAAGAAGATATGGATACTGTATACAGCAGATAGAAATTATAAGATATGTGTTTTGGGAGCTAGAATGGTTCTTAAAGGAGGTTTAGTCAGTATAGATTTTCAAATTTGATGGCTGTAGGTTTAAATCTCAGCTCTATCACCTGCAGTTGTGTGGCCTTGGGCAAATGTTTTAACCTCGATGCGAGGTTGTCTAAAGTAGATAGGACATGAAAGCAATTGGTCCCAGGAGGAGGTTTTTTATCTCTGACATTGTTTTGAGTTGCTGGGGCATGATGATAGTAAAATGTCTTGTTTTTATTATTTAAAAAATTCCCAACAGATGATACGCGCCTACCCCTTGTCTGTACTTGAGTGTACCATTGTCATTGCCTCATCCTTGATATGCTACTGCTACTGCCTCTGTGGGCTTGCATTTTCCACCTTCAAAATTATTTTTGTCATTTTACCTATAAAATATTTTATAGCCCTTATTACACGCCAGGAAATTCTCAGTGATACACACACACACACACACAGAAACACAAACATATGTGTGTGTGTCTATATATATCTATCTCTATTTCTATCTCTGTTTAATTCTAGCAACAATTCTGGGAGAAAAGCAATTTTTCTATTCCCATTTTACAGATGAGGAAACAGAGGCCCAAGTTTACATAGCTGGGAAGAAGCAGAGCCAGGTTTTTAACTCAGGAAGTCTGACTCCAGAGAACACACTCTTATATTGCCTCTCCATAATAAGACCTACCAAATAAAGTTGGAGATACTGAATGGAAAGTAGCCAGCATGGTGTCCAGCCCACAATAGGTATTCAGTGGACAGGAGCTATTCTTATTATAACTATTAATAATATTTTCATTGGCTGAGAAACTGAAATCACAGGGAGGGTAACTAACACCCCAAGTGTACACCACTATTGAGAAGCAGACTGGGTTTAAAGTATATAACCTGCTGATTTCCAGTCATGCCACATCTGTCCACTATTAACCCTTATGGGAAACTCAGAAGAAATAACCACTGAAGGAGTGAAGAAGTGGTGTCGACATTTTAATTAAATACACTGAGAGGTTGTTTTATTCTTATGTGGTTTGAAGTCTTATTCTAGCTGATCCTGGGAATTCGCTCATACACTCCACAGGGATTTTTATAAAGAGAATATTCTAAAAGCATCCTTTCCCTGCCCCAGCTTCTTACCCAGAGAGCGAGAATAGTATTTAATATTCTAAGACTATTACATGTCATGATCTTTTAACCTTTATTCACACTTAAATGTTTCCACACATTTTTAAAGCATGATTTAAACTTTCAAAAATTTTTAAATTATGGTGTAATTTACATAAAGTGCACCAATTTTAAGTATGCAATTCAATGGATTTTCACAAAAATGTGTATGCAGCCATGTTACTACCACCCACATCAAGATAGAACATTTGCATGGTGCAGTGGTTGGTGCCTATAGTCCTAGTTACTAAGGAGGCTGAGGCGGGAGGATCACTGGAGTCCAGGAATTGGAGGTGGCAGTAAGCTATGATCACACCACTGCACTCCAGTCTGGGAGACAGAGCAAGACCTTATCTCAAAAAGAAAAAGAAAAAAAGAAAAAGAAAAAAGATTTAGAATATAGCCAGCCTTTCAGAAGGCTCCCTCATGTCCACTCCTTGACAATAACAACACCATCCAGAATTCTATCAACTGAGATTCGTTTTGCCTATTCTTTGAAAGGAATTTGGGGTCTGGCTTTTTGTTGTTGTTTATTGAACATGATGCCTACAAAGTTCATCTGTATTGTTGTGGGTAGCAGTAGTTAGTTTTTTATTGTTGAACAGATTATTTTGTGACTATATCACAATTTATTTCTCCATTTTTTGTTTTTGGACACTTATTAGTTTCCAGTTTGGAAGCATTCTAAATAAGGCACCTACGAAGTTCTCGTATATTTTATTTAAGGGACACAAGACCTTATTTTTATTGGATACATACTCACTCATGGAACTGCTAGGCCACAGGGTATGTATATGATTAGGATTAAAAGTGAATGCAAGGAGTTTTTCAAAGAAGTTGTCCTAATTTACAGTTCTTCAGTGTGTATAAAGGTTTTTCCTGCTTACTATCCTCAACAGTTGGCATTGCTACCATAACTCTTCAGAATAATCTGTATTTTTAATATTCTGTTTCATTTTTATACCATGTGTGAGATCATATGTAATTAATTAATTAGCAAAAGATTAAATTATCATAGTTTAAGAAATTCCCATTGACAATGACAGCATTAGGGTCATAGGCGTTTTTGTCTGTAGTGTATTTTTAAAATCAGCATTATTAAAGTCAAATTCACACACAACAAAATACGCTCATTTTCAGTGCAATAATTTTTTGTGTTTTGATAATTGTATATGGATATGTAACTGTATACAATTACCAATTGTGTCGTCTCCATAGTAATCATAAAATGGAATATTTTCACCATCCTAAGAAGTTCCTTTATATCTCTTTAAAGTTGTTAAAAGAAAAACTTCAGCGAAATTAAACTTAAAGGAGTTGAATTGAGCAGCGAACTATTCGGGGAATCGGGCAGTGCCCAGAATCACAGCAGATTCAGAGAGACTCCAGCGCAGCCACGTGGTGGAAGGTTTATAGACAAACAAACAAACAAAAAGAAATAAAAAAGGAATTGAGGTACAGAAATCGGAAGTGAGGTACATAAACAGCTGTATTGGTTACAGGTTGGCGTTTGCCTCATTCCAACACTCCGCAGTGTATGAGTGGCTGATGGCTGGCTGCTGGGATTGGCCGAGACTCAGCTATTGCTACATACTCCTAAATTAGGCTTTCAGTTTGTCTGCCTATTAAGTTACGTTGCAATTTCTCTACAAGGACTGAAATACAGAAATACGGAGTCCTTCTCAGGCCATAGTTAGTTAGCTTTAACAAAGTCAATACCCTCTCCCCAACCCCTGATTTTTGGAAAATATTGATCTGCTTTTTAATTTTTATTATTTATTTATTTATTTGACTTTTAAATAATTTTCCATGAATGAAATCGTATAGTATGCAGTCTTTTCCTTCACTTAGCAAAATGTTCTTGATATTATTCATGTTATTGCTTTTATAGTAGTTTATTCCTTTTAGTTGCTGAGTTGTGTTTCATTGTATGTATATACCACATTTTGTTAAACCATTCAGATGTTGTTGGAAATTTGAATTCTTTCAAATTTGAGGCTATTATGAATAAATCTGCTTTTTGAGTACAAGTGTGTACTAATATTTCCGTAACTTGGATGAATACCTAAGAATGGAATTTCAGGGTATATGGTTAAAGTACATGTATAACTTATGTAGAAATTACCACTGTTTTTAAGTGTGTATTCTCACTAGCAATGAAAGACAGCTGTGGTTGTTCCATGTACTTATTGATAATTGGTATTGTCAATCTTTTTAATTCTAGCTATTCTAATGGATGCATAATGGTATCTCATGGTTTTAGTTTGGATACATATGTAGGCAATTTATATACATACGCATATACATACACATGTACATATATATATTAGGTCATTGCCTCATTATTGTATTGTGTGATTCCTTACATATTTTAGACGAAAATATTTTATTAGCTACGTGCATTGTGAGTATTTTCTGTCATTTGTGATTATCTTTTTATTAACAGTGTCTTTTGAAGAGCAAAAGCTAAAATTTTAATGAAGTCATATTTGTCCATTTTTTTCTTTTATATTCCATTCTTTGGAGTTCTTAATTCTATTTAGTACTTACTAAATTCAGAATCACTGGGATTTTTATGTTTTTTTCTTGATGCTTGTTTTGGCTCTTATGCTTAGGTCTATGGTTTGAAATGAAAGTTAAAAATGGCATAATTTTTAAGGTTCAGGGTTTTTTTTGAATTTGGATATCCAATTGTTTAAAAATTATTTCTCAAGAAATATTATATTTCCCCATTCAACTGCCTTAGCTACCTTGTTAAAAATCAGTTGACTATATATGTGTGTGTCTGTTTCTGAGGTCTCCTATTTAATTGATCTATGTATCTATTTGGCACCAATACCACACTGCTTCCATTGCTGTGCCGTAGGAGTAAGATTTAAAGTCGAGCAGCATAAATCCTCTGATTTTGTTCTTCTTTGTCAGCGTCATGGGTTATACTAATTACTTTGTCATTTCATGTACATTTTAGAATAAACTTCCCAATTTTAACAAAAGTGTTGAAAATTTGGATAAGATTGCAACGAATTTATAGATCAATTAGGGGAGAATTGGCACCTCAACAATAATTAGTCTTCTAATCTGTATCTTTCCATTATTTAGATCTTTAATTTTTCTCAGCGGTATTTTACCATTTTGTATTAAAAGACTTACATTTTTAAAAAATTCATTTCTAATTATTTTAAATTATGCTTTTACAAATAGCCTATTTTAAACTTTTCAATGTCGAAAGAATACAGAATTTGTGACTGATTTTTCTTTGTTGAGTTTGTTATCTACAACCTTACTAAACTCACTCGTTAGTTTTAACATATTCTTTTGGAATATTCTACATAGATAATCATTTGTTCTGCAAATTAAAAAAAAATTACTTCTTCCTTTCCAATTCATAAGCATTTTATTTTTATTTCTTGTTTCATTGCATAAGCTAGCACCACCATTACATGTTGAATAGATATAGTGAGAGAAGGCATTTTTGTCTTGCTCTGATCTTCAGGGTAAAGTATCTGTTCATCACCATGAATGATGATGTTACTTTTAGGTGTTTTGTAGATACTCATTATTAATTTGAGAATGCTTCCCTGTATTACTAGTTTGCTGAGAATTTATTTTTATTTTTGTTATGCATTTGTGTTGAATTTTATCCAATGCTTTTTCTGCATATATTGAGATGACGTGCTTTTCTTTTTTAGTCTAGTCATAGGTTAAATTATATTAATTGGTTTTCAAACAGTAAATCAACTTTGCATTCCTGGAATAAATACTAGGCCATGATGTATTGTGTTTTTCATATATTGCTGAATTCTACTTGCTAAAATTTTTAAAAGAATATTCACATCACTATTCTTAAAGGATATTGATACCTAGTTTTCTTTATAGTGCTTTTGTCTGATTTTATTTTCAGGGTAATGCTGACCTCATAGAATGAGTTGTTAAAAAATATCATGTAGACTTGTTATTATTTCTTCCTTAAGAGTTAGTAGAATTCTCCAGTGAAGCCACGTAGAGCTGGATAATTTTGTATGAAAAGTTTCTTGAGAAAAAATTTAATTTTGTGAATATAAGGTATGTGAGTTATCAATTTCTTTTGGGTAGTATGTGTATTTCAATTTATTTTCCTGTTACATCTAAATTGTTAAATTTACTAGCATAAAGATGTTCACAGTTTTCACTTACTTTTTATTTTTTTATTATTATTATTTTTTTAGACGGAGTCTAGCTCTGTCGCCCAGGCTGGAGTGCAGTGGCCGGATCTCAGCTCACTGCAAGCTCCGCCTCCCGGGTTTACACCATTCTCCTGCCTCAGCCTCCCGAGTAGCTGGGACTAACAGGCGCCCACCACCTCGCCCGGCTAGTTTTTTGTATTTTAGTCTCGGCGCCCGCCACCTCGCCTGGCTAGTTTTTTGTATTTTTAGTAGAGACGGGTTTCACCGTGTTAGCCAGGATGGTCTCGATCTCCTGACCTCGTGATCCGCCCGTCTCGGCCTCCCAAAGTGCTGGGATTACAGGCTTGAGCCACCGCGCCTGGCCTACTTATTTTTAAATATCTGTAGAGTCTTTTGTGATGTTCTCGCTTCTATTACTGATATTGGCAAATTGTGTCCTCTCTCTGTCTCTCTCTCTCTCTCTTTTTTTTTTTGGTCAATCTGGCCAGAGATTTATCAATTTCATTTATCCTATCAAAGAACTAGCTCTTGGTTTCATTGATGTTCTCTATTATTTTCATATTTTATATTTCAACAATTTAAACATTCCCTTTATTATTTACTTCTCTGTTTACAAAGGTCTCTGTTTGAGACCTTTCCTCTTTTTTAATATAAGCATTTAAAGTTATAAACTTCCCTCTAAGCACTGTCTTAGCTATATCCACACATTTTTATGTGTTGTATTTTTATTTTTATTCAATTCAAGGTACTTTCTTATGTTCTTTTTGATCCATAGTTTATTTGGAAATGTGTTGCTTGATTTCAAATAATAGAGACTTTTCAGATATCTTTCAATTATCGACTTCTAATTTAATTTGTTATAATCAGAAAACATAATTTATATGATTCGAATTCTTATTAATCTGTTGAGATATCTCTTCTGGTTCAACATCTGATATACATTGGTTAATGTTTCATATGTACTTACAAAGAATGTGTACTATGCTTTTATTGGGTGGAGTGTTGGAGAAATTCTAGTTAAGACCAATATACTGTACAGGTCTTCTAAATCCTTATAATTTCCTGTATTTTTGCTCTGTCAAATATTGAATGAAATATCTCAAAATCTCCAACTATAATTGTGGATTTGTCTATTTATGCTTTTGGTCCAACAACCTTTCTTTGTGTGTATTGAATCTGTTATTAGGTGTATACACATTTAGAATTGTTATGCCTTCTTAATGAATTTGTTAATTTATCATTAGATAACATCATTTTATATTCCTATAATATATTATATTATATTCAGTTCTTGTCCTGAAATATTAATATAGCCACTTCAGCTTTCTTAATCAGTGTTTATATAACATATCTTTTTCATTCTTTTACTCTTTTTACCTATGTTTAAAGAGTATTAGTTGTAGATAACATACAGTTGGATTGTCATTTTTAATTTTTAAACACAATGTGACAATCTTCCTTTTTTGAGAGGGGCAGTGTTTACATATTACCTGATTTTTAATTTAAATCTGTGGTGTTAATATTTTTCTCCTTGTTCTATCCATTCCATGTTTTTTTTTTCTCTCTCTTCCTGCCTTCTTTTGGAGTCATTACATTTTTTCATAATTTTATCCTATTTCCACCATTGACTTATTAGGTGTACCTCTTTGTTTTGTATCTTTATTAGTATTCTTATTAGTAGGCTACTTTTCTGGTAGTTGAGAATGAGGATGAAGGCAATATGTAAGGGCTGCAGGTTTATGGATCAAGTTCTTATTCAATGTAATTGTAATATGTGTGTTTGGAGACAATTAAGACAATCATAAATAATAATATTATGTTAGTACCTAAGCAATGGAAAAAATGACAGCAGTAATGACAGTATGGTTTAATGGGAAAGATAGAGGACTGGTAGCTGTCCTTATAGCTATATTTTTGTCCTAATCATGCTTTATGAATGTGTCTTTAGCTTTACTTTAGCATTGCTTCTCTCAGCCCCAGTTTACTCATTCACAAAATGAGAAATTGTAGGTGAATATTTCTGTAGAGAAAAGGTTCCAGTTCAGTATTTCCTGAGTTTTGCTCCTGTTCCCTTAATATCTTCAGATCATCCAATCTCTGAGATGTTTCTGCTTAACAATTATTCCCAAACACAGGTAGCTTGTACTTGCATCTCGCTCTCCCAATAACCATTTGGAGACATCATCTTTCCATGGAAAACGTATGTTATCATACCAGTCTCTACCAAAATCCAGAAGGACAGTCTTTGCTCTTTCTGCTTTAAATTCGATATTCTTTTTGGAACAAATCCAAATTTGTTTCCATTCAGATGACATTGCTAGCCCTCCAAACATTTGCAGTGAAAATATGGCTAATGTATTATGTCCCGTTCCCCCAAATTCTTTACTTGACTTTAACAGGCTGCTCTTCAGAACACTAGTCAAGGCTGAAGTCATCCTTTGGTCATCACCAAAACCTACTTAGTTTTCTTTAAACCTACTCTCAACTCACAATTTTCATTAAACTGGCTTCAGTTAAACTTTTTGAGCCTGCCTGTCCGTTGACTGATACAATCAACATAATCAAATATCAATGAGGATTCAAAACTTACTATGCTATAGTTATTATCTAAATCTGTTCATTAAAAAATACTCAAAAGTTGTCTGGTCTTAAGGCATAGGTGGATATTTCTAAATACTACTTTGTATCTCTGCCTTTATACTCAAGCATAGATTTTGTCAAGCAAAACCTGTAAGTTGCTTCCTCTTCCCCAGCCCCCTATACTATCTGAGCAAAGAGAAAGTTCAGAAAGTTGGACTAATTAGAGTGTTATTCAACCTTTCTTTGCCTCTGTATTTTTCTGTAGTAAAATGGGAAGGGTTGTATGTGGGCATTAAGTGAAAGAACATTTGTAATGCATTTGCTACAATGTCTAGAATATGACTATTGTCATTTAGAGAACCTTTTAGTTCAAAAGCCTGATGATTTTATTCTAGTCTCTCTTGACCTTCATTTAGTTTAGGTTAGATCTTTTACTCTCTTTCTTCTAAATTGTTTCTGTAATCAGATAGCTTGTTTGCACTCATAATCTTTAGATGTGCCTTAATGAACCTAAAACGTCTCTACTTTGGGGAATAATGCAAAGTGTCCAATAGTGTATGTTTTCTAATTTTCTCCTCCCTCTGCTTGTTCATTTATTTCTATAATACAGTATTAAAGCAAGTCTCCACTATGCTTTTGAGAAGTGTTGTCTGAGTACTTTTGATTAGAAGAGAGGGGTAATTATTACAGACTATCTATTCGTTTTAATTTAGTTACATAAATCAGTTCTTGAGACTATTATCTGCTCTCAAATCTGAGTTCACCCAGCTTAAATACACAGGTCTGCTTTATTTTGTATCTTTTCTTGGTCATCTTCAGTAATTTTGTATTCCTTTCATTATGGTTGGACACATACACATATTTAAATTTCTTTTGCATTTCAGCTCTTAAACGTTTAAAGCAGAAATACAAGCAAAATTATAGGGAAAACTTAGTGCCATGAAATCTGGGGAAATAAACTATAAATTACAAGATGACATCAATTGCTGAATTAGGTTTATTTATTTATTTATTTTTGAGACAGAGTCGCACTCTGTAGCCCAGGCTGGAGGGCAGTGGTGCCATCTCAACTTACTCCAACCTCTGCCTGCTAGGTTCAAGTGATTCTTGTGCCTGGGCCTCCTGAGTAGCTGCGACTACAGGCGTGAACCACCACACCTGGCTAATTTTTGTATTTTTAGTAGAGATGGGGTTTCCCCATGGTGGTCAGGCTGGTGTTGAACTCCTGACCTCAGGTGATCTGCCCTCTCTGGCCTCTCAAAGGGCTGGGATTACAAGCGTGAGCCACTGCGCCCAGCCTTGAATTAGGTTTTAAGAGAATAAAGCTTCAGAATCACTTCATACTTTCAGAAAGTGAAACATAAAGTATAGTTCAAAATTAATTTTTTCTTTCTTTTGTTTTGTTTTCCCGAGATGGAGGCTCGCTCTGTCGCCCAGGCTGTAGTGCAGTAGCGCGATCTCGGCTCACTGCAACCTCCGCCTCCCGGGTTCACGCCATTCTCCTGCCTCAGCCTCCCGAGTTGCTGGGACTACAGGCGCCCGCCACCACGCCCGGCTAATTTTTTGTATTTTTAGTAGAGACGAGGTTTCACCGAGTTAGCCAGGATGGTCTCAATCGCTTGACCTCGTGATCTGCCCGCCTCAGCCTCCCAAAGTGCTGGGATTACAGGAGTGAGCCACAGTGCCCGGCCATTTTTTTCTTGTTATAAGTATCATATATACATATATGTGTATATTAGAGAAAATATTTTTAAAATACCCATACATAAAGGAGATAAACTCATAAATAAGAGTTTTAGTTTTACTAAAAATATTCAACATTTGTCTTAAAATGTATATATAGACTTGTCATTTTACAACAATTTATAAATGTGGTCAAATCACATCTATATATTCTTTGGTGTTGTTTTTGTCTTTTGGGCCATCTCTCGCTTTCTCCTTTCTCCATAAAACCGCTGAAATAATCCCTGCTCTTTCAAAAAAATTATTATTTTTATTTAATTTTATTTTTTTAACAAATTATAACAGTATATTATGGGATACACAGTGAGGTTATATGTATATACTGTAGAATAACTGAATCAAACTAATTAATCTGTACATCACTTTAAATATTTATCATTTATTCCTCTTAACTGCAACTTTGTACTCTTTGAACAACATCTTCTTAGGTCTCCTACCCTGCAGCCCTGGTAACCACCATTCTACTCCCTGCTTCTATGAGTTTGATTTTCTTAGATTCTACATATACGTGAGAACATACGATATTTGCCTCTCTATTCCTGGCTTCTTTCATGCAGCATAATGTCCAGATTCATCCATGTTGTTGCAAATGACAACATTCCTTTTCTTTTTTTTTTTTTTTTAAGATTGACTAGTATTCTATTGTGTAAATATACCACATTTTCTTTATCCATTCATCCATTGATGGACTTAGGTTAATTCTTTAAGTTGGCTGTTGTAAGTAATGCTGTAATCAATATGGGAATGTAGATACCCCTTTGACATACTTATCTCATTTCCTTAGGATATATTCCCAGAAATGGAATTGCTGGATCATATGGTAGTTCTGTTTTTAGTTTCTTGAAAACCCTTCATGCAGTTTTCCATAATATCTGTACTAATTTACATTTCTATCAACAGTGTACAAGGATTGCCTTTTGACTACATGCTTGCCAAGATTTATCTTTTGTCATTTTGATAATAGCCATTGTAACTAGTATAAGGTGATATCTCATTATGGTTTTAATTTGCATTTCCCTAATAATTGGTGTGATGATTAGCATTTTTTTCATATATCTGCTGGCCATTTGTATGTCTTATTTTGAGAAATGTCTATACAGATACTTTTCACATTTCAAAATCAAGGGTTTCTTTGATATTGAGTTATTTTTTGAGGGTTTTTTGTGTTTTGGCTATTAATACCTTATTAGATTATTGACTGCAAATATTTTCTCTCAACCTATAGGTTTCTTCACTCTATTGTTTCCTCCACTATGTAGAAGCCTTTCAATTTGAAATAATCCCATTTGTCTATTTTTGCTTTTATTGCCTGAGTTTTGAGTGCCAAATCCAAAAAATCATTGCCCACATCAATATTGTGTAGTTTTTCTCCTATTTTTTCCAGTCTTTTTATAGTTTCAGGTCTTATATTTAAGTCTTTAATACATTTTGAGTTGATTTTTATATACAGTATGAGATAAAAGGTCCAATTTCATTCTTCTGCATATGAATATCCAGTTTTTCCAACATCATTTATTGAATAGAGTGTTCTTTTCCCACTATATGCTATTGGCACCTTTTCAAAATCAATTAATTGTAAATGTGTGGGTTCATTTCTGGGCTATTTTGTTCATTGGCGGATGTTTCTATTTATATGCCTATATGTGCTGTTTTAATTGCTATAGCTTTGTAAAAATTTAAAGTCAGGTCATGTGTTGCCTCCAACTTTGTTCTTTTTAATGGAGAGTGCCTTGGCTATTCAGGTTTTTTGTGGTTCCATATTAATTTTAGGATTGTTTTCCTATTTCTGTTAATATGTCGTTAGAATTTTGGTAAGGACTACATTGAATCTGTAGATAGCTTTGGGTAATATGAAAATTTTAACAATATTAATTCTTTCAATCTATGAACACAGGATGTATTTCCATTTATTTGTACCTTTTTCAATTTATTTTATTGTTTAATAGTTTGCAATGTACAGAATTTTTACCTCCTTAATCTCTATTATGGCTAAAGTTAGGATTCCTAAACTTTCTTCATGTTTGTGTAATAATATTATAGAACAGTTATATACATATTTTAAAACTCACATATATTCAACATTTACAGTATATTACATATTGTGATAAATGCTTTATATCAATTTTTATATTTCATTTTCATAAAAATGCCCTATGACATTTGTGTTATATTTCTGCTCCCTCCCCTGCCCCCATTACATGGATGAAGAAATTTAATCACATAGAAATTAAATTTTTTGGCTGGGTACAGTGGCTTATGACTGTAATCCCAAAACTTTGGAAGGTGAGGCAGGTGGGTCACTTGAGCCCAGGAGTTTGAGATCAGCCTGGGCAACATAGCAAGATCCTGTCTCTGAAAAAAAAAAAATTAGCTGGGTGTAGTGGCCCATGCCTATAGTCCCAGCTACTAGGAAGGCTGAGGTGGGAGAATGACTTGAGCCCAGGAGTTCAAGGTAGCAGTGAGCTATAATCGCACTACTGCATTCTAGCCTGCATGATAGAGCAAGATCCTGTTTCAAAAAAAAAAATTATAAAAACAAAATAAATTAAGTTACTTGATCAAAGTTAGTAAGTATAAAAGTATAAGAACTGAAATTTGTAACTTAGTCCATAGGTATATATTTTTAAGAATCAAAATATTATATACTACATAGTGATATTATAAATAGATATTTGTTATAATGCTACTAAATGCCAGGTGCTGCTCTAGGGAATTTCTCCTTAACTACTACATTGAATCCATCACTAAGTACTATTACTTTTATCTCTTAAATATCTCCCAAATTCTTCCCTTTCTCTGCTTGGCCGATGGCACCAACCTAGTCCAAATCATTGTCATCTGCCATTGAGATGATGGCAGCAGTCTCCTCATAGACATACAAACATTCATTTCTGGGTCCACCCAATCCATTGTCTGCTCTGCAGTCAGAATGATTTGTTTCAGAGCAAAAATCTGCTTATATCATTTTTTGTGTGAAATCCTTCAAAGACTGTAGAATAAGTATTCAAATGTGAATGTCTGGACCTTTAGCTACTTGTACAGTCTTCAGTTAATCTCCTAAATTTTTCTCTTGGTGTTTCAATCACATTGAATTTCTTTCAGTTCCTTTAATCTCCTCTAGAGCTTTGACACAGGCTGTTCCTTAAACTGGAGCACATTCCTTTCTTTCTGTCCTTTAATTACCTTCAGTGTCGGATCTCCCATTAGTTATCACATCTTCCAGAAGCAAGGAAGCCTTCTTTGCCCTGGCTGTCTTGAGTAAGTCAATCCCTTCTTTGCAGGCTCTCATAAAACCTAACTTTCCTTTGTGGCATTTGCCAGAGTTAATTTTATGCATCATCATTTGATTAATGTCTGGTTTTTTTTCAACTAGCTGTAAGAAATATGAATGAACCTACATGTCTGTTTTTCCTTACCATTGCAATTTTAGAATTAGTATTGCAATACTATTTGTTGAATCAATAAATAATCAGCATTGACACAATGTCTGTCCTCAAGAATTTTATAATATAGGATATAGGCAAGTAACAGAAATTATAATGTCTTGGGTTAGGTGTTACAATAGGGTTACTAGATGCTGTGAGGGCAAAGAAGAGGCACTCAAACTGGACTTGTAGGCATGAGAAGGATACCTGAATGAATCAATGTCTCATCAAATATCTGAGGTATGAGTAGACATTAGCCAGGTGTGATTGACAGGTATGAGAGTGTGGTCTTGGAGAAAAGGAGAATGTTACAGGTAAGGTGAGCAGAGTAAGCAAAGATTACACAATGTGAAATAGAAGGTTCACTTGATGAGCTCAGAGATTTTCAGGGTGGCAGGGGCATAGAGAAGGAAGAAAAGTAGCATGTAAGAGACAAAAATCATGGAACTAAGCAGATATTATAGCAATCTGGAATGGGGAGTTCATTATAATATTGTAGTTTATTCTGAGAGCAATGGCACTGAAAGAGTTTTCAGTAGGGACATAATCTTCCCCAGAGCTTTGACGTGGGCTCTGTGTCTATCTAATATGCACAGATACTGTACATTTTAGAAATGCCATGGTTGTTGTAATCTAGGGAAAGATTAGAGTGTAGCAAGACTGAGGCAGGAAAAATGAGTTGTGACGTTGTTTCAGAAATCCTGGCAAGAGGTGATAGTGGCCTGGAGTAGGGTAGTGTCAGTGGACCTGGAGAGAAGTTGGTAAACCTGAGAAATAGTGGAAGGTGGATTCTACATGATAAGGTGACTGGGTGGATGTGGAAGGTGAGGAGGGGAGGTAATGAGAATGTCATCTGGGTTTCTTACTTGGATGGTGGTGGGGCTGTCTAATGAGAAAGGAAGCAGAAGAGGAGAATGCTGGGTGTGGTAGAATGGAGCACTTCAGGAAAATGCTGGGAAATGTTGCCTGTAGGACAGCTTAATGGAGATGCCCGTGAGGCAGTCGGGTGTATGGGATGGGAGCTGAAGAGAGTGATCTGGGTGGAAACCATAGGCCCCATCTCTGAGTCATCAGCACTAAGATGGTAATTGAAGTTACGGTGGAGGAAAATGTTCATCAGTAATGTTTTGAATGAGAAGAGAAGAGGACCTAGATGCAGCCTCTGAGAAATATGTAAATTTAAGGGATGTCAGAGGAAGGGAAGCTCACAAAGGGGAACCAAGAAAGACAGAAGCAAAGCCATGTGAAGTGCAGTTGACAGCTGGGGATAAATGTACTGTACAGAGGAGCTGTCTAAATTATAGAGCAACTGCTTAAAGGTTGAAGTACTCAAAGGCTCTAGTGAGAAGTAGGCAAGTGATGATTTTGATGAAGTATTGTTATTATGTTTATTTGGTGGTGGAGAAGGAAGCCAGATTTCAGTGTGAGGGGAATGCACAGTAGATGAAATTCAGGGAACAGATTGAGAACTGGCCTCATCAAGTTTTTTATGCACAGGATCCAGGGTCATGTGAGGTGATTTTTTTTTTAAAGTACAAATACATGAACACTTAAAAATGCCCTTGGGAAGGACTCAACAGAGAGGAAGTGACTGAAGATAAAGAAATTTGAAGGGGTAATCAATACAGCAAGGGTATAAGAAGAAAGAAATTGGGGGATAACACTGAGCACATGGAGGGAAATTAGTCTTAAAGCAAGATGAGTAAAACCTCTTTCAGTGTAACTGTATGGAAGGGCCGGATGGATACACACACAGGTGAGTGTGTATGCTTGGTGTTACGAAGTTTTTTTTTTTTTTAAAAAAAAAACCCAAATCTGGTTGTTTTATTTGCTCTGTGAATTAGGATGTGAAGTCATCTGCTGAGAGTAAAAAGAAACATGAGTTTGAGGGTTTGAGATGATTTAAATAGCTTGAAACAGCTACTAAGGATGAAAGAAGAGTGACGGCCTGAAAATCTCTTCTAAGTCACCATTTTTCATGACTTTATAGTATTTTGTTTTGTGGATGTAAAGTAATTATTTCAGCCATGATTTGTTAGTGGATCTCCAGGCTGAGTTTGCTTAGCTATTATCATTCATTGCAAGGGCTAGTATCAATAAATTTATTTAAAATGTTTATTAATTGTCTTCTATATGTAATATAGAGGGTACAGTGATAAGTAAGACATTATTAAAGTAATGAGCTTCAAATTTAATAGAAATCATGGCATTATTGGCTCTGAAATAAGAAGAATGTGAGAAGTTTCTTAAGAGAGCATCAAAACAAAAGTGTTACAGAAACACAGAGGAAGAAGAGAGTGATTATGGTTTTGGAGGTCCTCCAGAGGCTTAGTAGACAGGATAGCCTCTGATAATGACACCAAAGAATGGGTATCATTTTAAAGAAAAGAGTTTGAAGAAGGGCATCCATGTAAAGGGGTTGCCCAAACCAATGCATTCCAACAGGAATGTGCTGACTTCATATCACAATGGGGCATAGCATGGCTGGTTTGTCATAGAGAGAAATGAAAGAGAAAGGTGGGGATGGGGCTGGAAAGATGAGTTGTTACAATATAATGGAGGGAGAAGACTCAGATCTTTATTTTATAGACAAAGGTGTGCCATGATTCAAGTCCTCAAGAGACATAGACTCTTGTTGGAAGAAAGAACATAACAGATATTTGATTACATAGTAAGGAAAAATTTGTCACCAGTCAATAAGTACCAATCCTTGGCTTTGACCCATCACAGTTACACAGTGAATTCTTGTTGAATGAATGAAGGTCAAAGGTAGAAATTGTAAATGCAACTGTTATTCAGAATAGGAAGAACTTGGCTACAATGACTAACAAAAACTTCCCAAGTCACGTTTTCTTGTCTTTAAGGGAGTGGTTTGACATATTAATCCCTTCCACTCCTGTTTTATTTCCCTCAAAATGCAAGCTGGCCACTGAAGATTGTTTTGTTCATTTTCGGAGACTTTATAACCATGATATACTTATCATTACTGATGGACATATGTAGATGCTAACAAAAGGGTCTCTCCCTTCCTTCCTTCCTTCCTTCCTTCCTTCCTTCCTTCCTTCCTTCCTTCCTTCCTTCCTTCCTCCCTCCCTCCCTCCCTCTCTCTGTCTCTCTCTTTCTTTCTTTCTTCTTTCTTTCTTTCTTTCTTTCTTTCTTTCTTTCTTTCTCTCTCTCTTTCTCTCTTTCTTTCTTTCTTTCTTTCTTTCTTTCTTTCTTTCTTTCTTTCTTTCTTTCTTTCTTTCTTTCTTTCTTTCTTTCTTTCTTCAGAAGTTGATATAAGAAAACAACAATAGAACCCAAGGGTCTTTTCATAGGTGAGATAGTAGGAGAAAAGCTGTTCTCTCTCATCCAAACACTTCTTCCTGAGAGACTGTATATCATAGTGATAAGAAGAGTTTATTTGTATTGGCTCAGTATAAAATGAGTAGTCATGCCGTAATGATACATAAATGTATAGTATGATTAGGACTTGATTCAGTCAAACCTTTCACTGGCATTTACACCAGAAAATTCTAGCTGGAATTTGGCCTGTCTTGCAATGTGCCTCTGTCTTACTTACGTCTAGCATCTCCAATGGTGTTTTTGGTATCTCCCTGGAACTTAGTAGATGTGTGTGACATCTGCTACTGAGGCCAAAAAGTCCACATTGAAGTCAAAGAAATTACTCTGGAGTCTGTGTTTCTGTTTATTATGGTCCAGCCATCTCCTACCATTATAATGAGTGTTGCTTTGTGGGAGAGTAGAGGTCCATACTGGAATATGCGCATTTGCCACAATGAGTTAACCGGTAGTTGAGGTGATTGTGCAATTTGAAGTTTAATTCATTTCACGGAGAAGCAATACTTTGATGTTTCACTCAGTTTGACTTTCATTTTCATTAAATCAGATTGTGGGATTGGGTTTGGGAGTCCTTTCTCCCTTTGTGTTAATAGCCTGAAAAGATGTCATCTACACCTTTTTTTTTTTTAACAAAAGGGAAAGCAGACTAAAGATGGTCAGAGAACAGCTTACCAGGTAGCAATTTGGAGAAGATGAAAATTGTGTCAGACTTCTGTGAAGCTTTTGCTGCTCTGGCCTTAAAATCCCTCATCACCTCAGGGCCCTCCACTTTTCTGTTATGGCCAAGTATACACCCATAGTTAGACCCAATTAGCTCCCAAAGAGGACAGATTTTGTCTCTCTTACCCATTCAAATAGCTCCCCAACCCAAGATGAGTAGAGTTGACCCCCTCCCCTCTGACACTTGTTTCCATGGAAACCCAACAGGGAACAGGAAGAAGAGTCCAAAATTAGGCCTCTTTCAGGGGGCAAAATCCATTAGGCCTGCACATGTGACTATGGCTTCCTTCACATGGTTATTTTAAAGTAATGAACCTAAGCTTTTCCTGGGTCTGATTCATGCTTTTAAAAGGTAATGAGAGAACACTTTCTGAGAAAGAGGTTACCCTTAGTCTATGTTCATCACTAAAGGTAGACTTTCAGATCATGCACCGCAAGATGAGGCCCTGTCATTCTGCTGTCATGTGAAAGCTGACGTCAACTTAAGGCTTTGGTTTTACAGGGTAAATGCAGAGATGCTGCCAAGAGTTCCAGACGCTTTTAAGTTTTCTGACTGATTTATCCTCCTTCCCAAGATTTTTCTCCATCCCTGTTCTTGGAGCCAAACCATGTTAGATATAGAATAGTGTGGAGTGCTGCCACATACAGAAAATGTTGTACAAGCAAGAAGGTGACCAGCATTATCTGAAGATCTACTATTTCCCAGGCCTTTTGATAGGGATACACACACACACACACACACACACAAATTGAATCCTAACAGTAACATTTTGAAGTAGATATTATCTCCAGACAGAGCTAATATTTTTGGTATATATGCTAATATTTGTGTGGTATATGTACTTCTTTCTCTCTCTCTCTCTCTGTGTGTGTGTGTGTGTGTACAGGTATATTGAAAAATATTTGCAAAATTTGCATGAATTGGATTATATTGTTGTAAAATCTTTCTACTTAAAAAATGGCATCATAGTATTTCATCATCCTAACACACCAAAGTTTATTTTCCAATCTTATATTGTGATTATTTAGTTTATTTCCAATCTTATATTCTTGGTTATTTAGGTTGGAAAATATTCCATCATATGTGCTATCACTAATTTATTTAACCACAGCTTTTTTATATTTAGTAATATCCTTTTTATTCCAACTCGAATAATATTGTGACAAATACTGTTGTGATCACTTTTGTATGTATTTGATAATTTTCTTATGATAAATTATTAGAAGCAAAATTACTAGATTAAAAGGCATGAATATTTTTAATGATACTTAATACATATTTCCAAGTTGGCCTGAAGAACAAATATTAATGCCTTACATCTGCCCTAGAAGTGTATGAGATGGCCCCTTTACCACATTCTTGCTAAACTAGGTACTTTCAATCGTAATTTATTAACCCGATGGGCAAAAGATAATATTTCATTTTAAGTTGAATTTTCTGATTAGAGTTTATCCCAAGTAAACTTTGTTGGTCAAGAAAAACAGAACTAATTTCTACTAAAGTAAGAAAAGTTAAGGATTATCATGTTAGTACCTAGGATGTATTTTGAAACAAAAAAATCAAGTGGGTTGATTAGAACTTTATTTTAGCTGTTCATGGTATTTAGGGACTCTTTCCCTATTGAATCATGCTGTGTATAATTGCATAAAGACACAGCAGGATAGATGTTTTTGAAAAAAATTCAGAAGCCAAATTGGAAAGGCAACCCTCATGATTCATATCCTTCTGACTTTATCAGTAATTATTTTGCAAGCATTTCCGTTCAGTTTGAAACTTGCCATTCATAGAAGTCACCATGTTTTTTTGGATATCATAGGACTATGCACTGGAAAATATGAATGGAGGAGGATTTTTGAGTTGTTGCAAAAAAATTGAAAGATTATGAGACCTGGAAATATCCCTTTTTAGTTTACAATTGTCTGTTTGCTTCTACATTTTAAAAAATCTTTAAAAAGGATGTAATATGCACACAATTTGGATAATGGTATACAATGAAAACAGTACTACACTACCTGGAAGGAAATTTGAGTTTTAACCCAGGATTTATTCAATAGGAAGCTGTGTAACTTTAGCTAGATTATATTACTTCTCTAGTCTTCAATATCACAATGTAGAAAATGAAAGAGATGGAATAGACAATGTTTATAGCCCTTTTCCAAACCCAATATTTAGCTCTATTTTTTTTCTGGGTGGGAAGAGAGATATCTTAGTGATTAATTTTTGCATAAGTAACCAAATTAACTACAAATCTGATATCTTTCCATTGAATATCCATGAATAACAGGAGGTATTGGGCAGAGAGATAATATTTTTTACTGTCTATCTACTGTTCTATATTTTTAACTTAAAGAGAGGAACGAAAATGTCCTGAATTTTCATGTTGACTATTAGGTTGGAGGTATATACTTCAAAGTATCAGGTGGCTGAAATTTTAGTTGTTCATTAAAAATGCATTCCATTCCTTGAATGTTTAATATCATTTTCCTAGCCAACAAGCAGAATGGACTATAACAGCTATTTTTCTCAGCTCAGCATGTTTTGTAGCCCCGTTTCTGGTTTCTGGAGGAAATCCTAACCCACTCCTTGTGGTTTTGGTGGAGCTGTCAATCATAGTGTCTGCTCCCATACCTAAATCCACTCATTGAAATGCAGGTGACTGAGCCAGGCCAGTTAGAATCCACTCTGGGACTTTTTTGCTGCAGTTGGAGGGAAAGATTCTCTCTTCCCTTTGAATCTCAAGTTAAAACTTGTAGGGCTGACCTTGCCAGTGGCCATCATTCCCAACATGTGGAAGTAGCCTGTCTGCAAGAAGAAGGAGTTGGACTGACCAAGAAAGAGAATTAAAAATGGGTAGACCAAATGTCCATCAGTGACAGACTGGATTAAGAAAATGTGGCACATATACATCATGGAATACTATGCAGCCATAAAAAAGGATGAGTTTGTGTCCTTTGTAGGGATATAGATGCAGCTGGAAACCATCATTCTTAGCAAACTATCACAAGAACAGAAAACCAAACACCACATGTTCTCACTCATAGGTGGGAACTGAGCAATGAGATCACTTGGACTCGGGAAGGGGAACATCACACACCGGGGCCTATCATGGGGAGGGGGGAGGGGGGAGGGATTGCATTGGGAGTTATACCTGATGTAAATGATGAGTTGATGGGTGCTGACGAGTTGATGGGTGCAGCACACCAACATGGCACAAGTATACATATGTAACAAACCTGCACGTTATGCACATGTACCCTAGAACTTAAAGTATAATAATAACAAAAAATAAATTTAAAAAAAATAAAAAATAAAAAATAAAAAAAATAGAAACGGGTAGACATGAATAACTCTGATGATACTGGTTATGTCCCTGAATCCTGCAGTATACACATGATTCAATGATGCCATTTTGAAAATTAAGCTTTTTGAATTGTTTTCCAATATTATCAATTGAAATGATCCTAATATAGCAAATAAAAGGGGAGTTAAAACCAAAAACAAAATTGTCTCCGAATACTTCTTTTTGGAGGCTTGTTTAGTACATACATGCATTCTGATGAATAGCGAAAAATAATTATAATGATTATTATACAATAATCATTGTATTATATATACATTGTATTATACAATAATATAATATATAATATATATATAATATAATGATTATTATACAATAATCATTGTATTATCAAACAAAGAGCTCTGGGTTGGTAGTTTGGACTAGAGGTATGCTTATCAAATATGTACTTCTTGGGTCAAAACTCCCAACAAAATATGAGACATTATTATAAAGCTACAGAGAATTAAAAACTACTTGGAAAAGTTATTGCACATTTGTAACAGATTTTAACATGTGCACATTTGAAATAATGGTACTGTTGGTAAGAATCCTGAAAAGAAAATTAAGAGCACTGGGCTGAAGTCCCAGTTTTATATTTAAAGGTGTGCTGCCATGGGTAGGTGACTTTTCCCTGGGACTTAGTGTCCTCTTTTGTGAAATGAGGTGTTCGGGATTTGTCGCCCTACAGGTCTTTTTAGTTCAGAAGCTCTCTCTTCTCCTCTCATCCCCTCTCTTCTCATCTCTGCTTTTTCTTCCACTATGGTGTATAATTCTGATATCTCAAGTCGTGAGAGGCATAAATGAGCTGGAGAATTTACACGGAAGGGTGGTCATGTAATCAAGGTAAGAAAAACACAAAAGCAAAGGATTCTTCAAATTGGAAAATAGTTTGAGAAGGACCAGATCAAAATTAAACGCACTTTGTGGTTCACCAAACCATTTTCCCTTTTGCTTCTGAGCACATACTAGATTATATTTCTGGCTATGATTGCAGTGAGGTGTGGCCTAGTGAATGAGTTATTGCCAATAAGCTATTAGAATAAATGATGTACACCACCTGTAGGACTGTACCCTAAACTTCCCACTAAGTCCTCTACATTCATTCTTTTCTTTTCTCTACGGATTGAATGCAGAGGATCCAGTGGTGGACTCCAAAGGCTGTCAGGATAGATGGAAAGAGCCTGGGTCCACGAATGACTGCATGGAGCAAAGCCGTAAGTCTTTTTCTTTATTGATTTATGTATCCTCCCTTATCTCACTTATTTATTCATTTATGTAACATGGGCCAACATTACCCTTCACCAAAATACCTTTAATAGCACTGCTAAGGACAGAATGCTCAGTTGAATGGACTCTGACCCTGACTCATTGTTTTATTTTTATTTTTTTCTATTTAAATAAAATACGAAGCAGTAGAATACAGGTTTTAGGGATAGTAACTGATTTTTTCATTCTGTACCCGGACATTTAGCATTATGTACCTGTTACAGCCTGATATGGTGCGGATCTGTGTCTCTGCCCAAATCTCATGTGGATTTGTAATCCCCAGTGTTGGACGTGGGGCCTGGTGGGAGACAATTGGATCACGGGGTCTGAGTTCTTACGAATGGGTTAGCGTCATCCCCTTGGTGGTGTTCTTGTGATAGTGAGTGAGTTATTGTAAGATCTGGTTGTTTAAAAGTGTGTAGCACCTCCCTCTTCTCTCTCGGTCCTGTTCTTGCCAAGTAAGATGTCTGCTCCCGCTCTGTCTGCCATGATTGTAAATTTCCTGAGGCCTCCTCAGAAACAGAAGCCACTATACTTTCTGTAGAGCCTACAGAACCGGGAGCCAGTTAAACTTTTTTTCATTATAAACTATCCAGTCTCCGATATTTCTTTAGAGCAGTGTGTGAACGGACTATTACACAGCCATTGCAAGTTTCAGCAACTCAACACCTCTTTCTTTGTTTTATCCATCATTACAGTTCTGATGCCTGTTGTGCCTTTCTTAATCTTCCTAAAGAGAGCTCCCAGAGTCTGTGATCTCCTCCTGAAAACTTCGTTGACTCTTTTGTCTTCACTCTGCAGCAAAGGGATAAATATTCTCTTGAATAGCAGGGATTATTTATGGCAAAGGTTTCCTCAATGTCAATTTGTCCACAGAGGGAAGCACAACTCCAAGGGCATGTTCTTCTCTGGATGCCAGACCCAACTCCCATCAGCACTAACGAGCACTACGTGTGTGACTGTTGCCTTTTCTAGGCCACTGCAGCATAGAGAGGAGCCTTTTCTCATCCATCACGTCACCATCAACCCTTGTTCACTCACTTCTTTCTTTCCTAAATAGCTTTCCAAACGAGAAAGTGGAAACATTCCATCGTTTATCTCTGAACAAAATGTTCTTTTCAGTAACAGCGATAAGGTCTTCCAAAGCCAAAAGGTCTTCCAAAGTCCAGCACCGTCCTGTGTCCTTGCTCTCCCTGGACACAGGACCATGCTAAAGGACGTGGCCCTCATGGAAAGGTCAAATCTTGATTATTTATAGGGCTGATTGTAACCTCTTGAAGCTGAGGCACTCTGACTTCTTTAGATTTAACACAGTACTTGGCATCCTGCTAGGTGAGCAGCAGATGTTCCATAACCATAGCCGGGTACTTGCTATGGCCTTGCAGCTGTGGTGGAGGCAAGACTACCCACGAGTAGTAGAGGCGATATAGATATATCTGGCCTTGGCCAGAGATGCTGTGAGACATTCTACAGTGCTCAGAGCAGCCTGTGTCACAAAGGAGTCTGTCCCAAAGTGTCAACAGTTGGGAGGCTGAGAAATCCTACCCTAGAGTCAGTTTCTATGGCTCATAATTAATAACTTTTCTAAAATAGGTGATATTATTAACCCTATTTTATGATGAGGGAAGAGATTGAATTAGATTAAATAAAATGTTTAGGAATAAATACCAAAGATAGCCTGGTAAAGGAGAGATTCATGTTAGTCCAGATTTTAATGATCTTTTGTTAGGGAAACTACTGGTGTTTTTTGACAAAAGGCACAATTTGACTGTGGTGGCTTTGTAACATGTCAACTTGGCTACAGTGACCTACATTTCCCCAAATCCCTATTTCTTGCATGTTTCTGGATAGGAGTGAACAAAAGAGATATTTTGGGGTGAGGTATGTGGGGCAGATGTGATGCAGCTGCCCTTTTGTAGTTCACACGTATTGTCACTGACTTGCAGGCTCACCCATGGTGTGAGGTTGGAGCCAGTCCACAAGCATTTCACTTTCCCTTGGATCTTCCTCCAATTCTTGCAACTGTTGGGTTAGATGTGTGTGTAGTTCTGTGAGGGAAGGGCCTAGCTTCTGTAGGACACCCACTATAACAAGAACAGACAGGGGTTTCTGTCTGTGCTTGTGGGCTCCGGCTTGTGACTGTGGTTCTAGCTTGATCTTGCTTACTCCCATATAACATTCATCTTCTCTTCCCGACTGTCTGCCTTCTGGACTTGAAGTTTCACCATCAGACAGGATGACAACCATCCCACAGTGACTGCTTAACCAGCTCTCACAATTGTAGGAAGTCAAATCTCTGTAGCAAATAATATGTGTGGATGTGCATATAGACAGAAACACAGATACAGACATACACACACCCACATATATATGTAGTTTTGCTTCTCTGATTGTGCCTTGATATAACTGGTAACATTTTTGATAAAAGTTATTGTTATGAGAAAGTCATAAATTAATAACTACATACAAAGTTTTGAATAAAGTGAAAAAAACATTTATAATCCCCTCATCTTAAAATAACTACTATTCAGTTCTGTAATCACCTTCCTCTTTCCACAGGTATACATTAAAACAGAAAAGCAATTGTCATATAAATGAAAACGTGTGCATCTCTAGGTATCCATTTATTTTTTGCCTTAACTTCCTAACTTCTATCCTATTCATATCCAGTGTTCTCTGCTGCCAGTGAGGTGGACATTGATATCTCTATTCCTCGCTTTAACATCCAACATTGAAATGGGGAAAATACTTCTTACATACTCTTGTACTGTGCTGTGTTATAGCATCTTGTGCTGTGCTCAGCTATAGAAAAAACATAACTTTCCTTGGGATCTCAATTTATTAGCAACATATATTTTTAATTTTTAAATATATTTGTGTAATATCCTCAACAGCTTGGAGGACGTCGTGAGGTATAGGATGAAAGGCAATTCGAGAAGTCCACTGCCTCCTGTCCTCAAATTTACTCTTTCCCTGCTTTAATGATTCATAACCCTTTGCAAAGGGGATGGGCCTTCATCCCCTCTGTCCTTAGGGTAAAGTTTCTTTCCATGAGGAGGATGGTAATGTAATTTGTTGTCCATTCTAGGACTTTCTTCAGAGAAGAGGGTGTATGACTAACAATTATGCTGGGACAGAGGGCACAGATATTATCTTACTTATGAGGCTGCCTGGCCTGTCATGAAACAGACCATTCTTATGTCAAACCCATCTTACCTGGGACAGAGGCATTTTTACTTATTTATAGTCATACTCTATATTGCACTATTTTACAGACCACCAACAATGTATGAGTTCCAAGTTCACTACATTCTCACTAACACTTGTTATTTTCCATTTGAAAAGAAAATTCTAGCCATACTAATGGGTGCAAAATGACATCTCATTATGGTTTTAATTTGCATTTGCCTAATGACAATGATTTTGAGGATATTTTCATGTCCTTATTGACTAATTATTTATCTACTTTGGAGAAATGTCTGTTTAGGTTCTGTATCCAAATTTTAATTGGGTTATTTGACTTTTTGTTGTGAGTTCTTTGTATATTCTTTATACTAGGCCCTATGGTTTGCAAAAATTTTCTCCCATTATGTAAATTGTCTTTTCACTTTCTTGGCAGTGTCCTTTAATGTACATAAGTTTTTATTTTTGATGAAGTTGAATTTATCTTTTTATTTTGTTGCTTGTGTTTTTGGTGTCATTTTAAAGAAACACTATCTACCCTATGGTTAAAAATATTTAACCCTATATTTTCTTCCAAGAGTTTTAGAGTTTATCTCTTACATTTAGGCTTTTGATTCTTTTTGGGCTAATATTTGTATATGGTGTGTGGTTGGAGTCTAAATTCATTCTTATGTATATAGATATCCAATCATCTCAGTAGCATTTGTTGAAAAGACTGTTCTTTCCCCATTGAATGTATCAGTGCCTCTGTCAAAACCCAACTGACCCTAGAGCTATGAGTTTATTTTTGAACTCCCAATTCTATTTCATTGATCTGTATATCTATCCTTATGCCAGTAACATACTGTCTTGACTATTGTGACTTTGTAATAAGTTTTGGAGTTGGGCAGTTATATGTTTCAACTTAGTTCTTCTTTATAATTCATTTGGCTATTCAAGGGCTCTTGCAATTCCATATGAATTTTAGTTTCAGCTTGTCCATTTTCATGTGATTCATATGTAGATAGAGCTAGTCTTACTTTCTTCCTTTCCCATGTAGGTGCTTACCCTGTCCGCCAACCTACCTTCCCTCCTTCTTCCCTGCCCCCAATTGACCCTGACTGGAACTGTCAGTCAAATGTGGAACAGAAATGGGGAGGGTGAACATCCTTGTCTTGTTCTTGATTTTAGGACCAAAGTTTTTAACATTAAGTATGATGTCAGCAGGAGGTTTTTCATAGATATCTTTTATCAGGTTGATGAAGTTCATTTCTGTTCCTAGTTAGTTGATTTTTTTAATTATGAAAGGATGTTGGTTTTTGTCAAATGCTTTTTCTCTATTTTCTGAGATAATTATATGGATTTTGCTTTTATTCTATTGACAAGGAGTATTATATTAATTTATTTTTAGATGTTAATCCAACTTTGCATTCTCAGTGAGTCATGGTTTATAATCATTTTAATATGCTGCTGAATTTTGTTTGCTCATATTTTGTTGAAGATGTTTGCATCTATATTCATATGAGGTATTAATTGGTGGTTTCCTTTTCTTGCAGTGTTTTTGTCTGGCTTTGGTATTAATAGTAGCCTGATATAATAAGTGAGAAAGTGTTTCTTCCATTTCCATTTTTTGGAAGAATTTGTGAAGGATTAGTTTTAATTTTTCTTTCTGTGTTTGGTGAAGTTCACCAGTGACACCATCTTCACTGGGATTTCCAGTGATAAATGGAAATTTTGATTATGAATTAAATCTTTTTTTGTTGTTGTTATAGGTCTATTTATATTTTCTATTTCTTTTTGAGTATGTTTTGGCAGTTTGTGTGTTTAGAGGATTTGCCAATATCATTTAGGTTATTCAATTTCTTATTATCTTTTCATTTCTGTAAGGTCTGTAGTAATGTCCCCACTTGCATTCCTAACTTTAGTAATTTGAGTATTCTCTTTTTTTCTTGGTCAATTTAGGTAAAGCTTTGTTAATTCTGTCAATATTTGGAAAGAACTAAATTTTTGTTTTGTTGATTCTCTATTCTTTTTTACTCTTTATTTTGTTTATCTCCACTGTAATCTTTATTATTTCCTTCTTTATGCTGGCTTTGGGCTTACTTTGTTATTGCTTTTCTAGCTTCTTAAAGTAGAAGGCTAGGCTATTGACTTCAAATCTTCTTTACAAATGGGGTCATTTATGGCTACATATTTCTCTCTGAGCACTACTTTCACTGCATTCCAGTTTTGGTATGCTGTGTTTTTATTTTCATATATTTGACATTTTCCTTTGATTTCTTCTTTGACACATTGGTTGATTAAGAATGTGTTGTTTAATTTTTGTACATTCATGAAGTTTCCAGATTTTCTGTTGTCATTCATTGTAACTGCATTCCATTGTCATTAAAGAAGGCTTCATATTATTTCAATCTTTTAAAGTTTATTGAGACTAATTTCATTGCCTAAAATATAGTCTTTCCTCATGAATTTTCCATGTGCATTTGGGAAGAAGAGTGAATTAAGAAAGCATAAGGAGAAAATCACAATGTCTTTTGTGACCTAGCCTTGAAGTTATTGTTCCATAATTTTTGCAATCGTCTATTGGTTACACAACCCATCCTTATTCAGTGTGGGAAGGATTATATAAGTACATGGACACTAGAAGGTAATAATCATTCAGGGTCATGTCAAAGCCTGACAAGCATAATCTTCACTCTGGTTCCCAGTGATTCACAACCCTCACATGTGCAAAATATACTCACCCACTTACAAGGCTCCAAAAAGTCTCACCCTATTACAATATTACACAAAGTCCAGAATCTCCTTATTTAAATGGTCCAGATGTGAATGGGGCTTCTAGGTACTCCTTAAGAACATTTCCTTGCTTATGTTTTCTCTCAAGCTGAAGATCTGTCAACTAAAACTTAAGTTATTTCTTCTACTCGCACTCAACATAGAATCATGCCACTCCCATAAGATAGTAGCTATAAAATATCCTGTTCAGGGGTGAGAAGTCTCCTGGCCAGAACTCGGGGGAGGGTGCAAATTAGGCATGTATATTTCACAGGCAGGGGAAGACCTAAGCCCTTTTTTCTCACAGCTGGGAGGCAGGTCACCTCAGGCAAGTTTTCAAGCCCATCACCCTCCACCTGGAAACAGACTCCCTGGGCTGTTGGTAAGGGGCATAGTGTGAGTGAGAAAGGCCTTTTGGATTGCATGGGAGCTGGGTGAGGCCTGTGACTGTGGCTTTCCCCCACATTCCTGACAACCTGCATGACTCAGCAGAGACAACCATAATCCTCCCCTACACAACTCCAGTGATCTGGGAATCTTACCCGAATACTCCACAGCAGACTCAGCCAGACATGCCCAAGGAGAATCTGAGCTCAGACCTGCCTAGCCCCATCCCCACCTGATGGTCTTTCCCTATCCACCCTGGTAATGAAAGATAAAGGGCATATAATCTTGGTAGTTCTAGGGCCCTGCCCACCGACCAGTCCTTCTCCACACTACTACAGCTGATGCTTTCTGGAAAGTACCACCTCCTGGCAGGAGACCAATCAGCAAAAAAATAGAGCATTAAACCATCAAAGCTAAGGGCCCTCCCAGAATCCATTGTACCCTCCACCACCTCCCCTGGAACAGGAGTTGGTATCCATATCTGAGAGACCCATGGACAGTTCACATCACAGGACTTGGTGCAGACAACCCCCAGGACCAGCCCAGAGCTGGGTAGACATGCTGGGTGGCTAGAGGCAGAAGTGAGACAACAATCACTGCAGTTTGGCTCACAGGAAGCCACGTCCATAAGAAAAGCGGGAGAGTACTACCACCCTATGGGCCAAAAGAATCTGAACAGCTTTCAGCCCTAGATCTTCCCTCTGACAGAACCTACTCAAATAAGAAGGAACCAGAATACCAACCCTGGTAATACAACAAAACAAGGCTCTTCAACACCCCTCCAAAAATTACACTAGTTCACCAGCAATGGATCCAAACCAAGAAGAAATCCCTGATTTACCTGAAAAAGAATTCAGAAGGTTAGTCATTAAGATAATCAGGGAGGGACCAGAGAAAGGCAAAGCCCAATGCAAAGAAATCCAAAAAATGACACAAGAAGTGAAGGGAGAAATATTCATGGAAATAGATATCTTAAAGAAAAAACAATAAAAAATTCAGGAAACTCTGGACACGCTTTTAGAAATGCGAAGTGCTCTGGAAAGTCTCAGCAATAGAATTGAACAACTAGAAGAAAGAAATTCAGAGCTCAAAGACAAGGTCTTCTAATTAAACCAATCCAACAAAGACAAAGAAAAAAGAATAAGAAAATATGAACAAAGCCATCAAGAAGTCTGGGATTATGATAAACCACCAAACCTAAGAATAATCTTCTTCCAAGGAAGAAGATAATTCTAAAAGCTTGGAAAAACATATTTGGAGGAATAATCAAGGAAAACTTCCCTGGCCTTGTGAGAGACCTAGACATCCAAATACAAGGATAAAAAACACCTGGGAAATTCATCGCAAAAAGATCTTTGCCTAGGCACATTGTCATCAGGTTATCCAAAGTCAAGACAAAGGAAAGAATCTTATGAGCTGTGAGACAGAAGCACCAGGTAACTTATAAAGGAAAAGTTATCAGATTAACAGCAAATTTCTCAGCAGAAACCCTACAAGCTTGAAGGGATTCAGGACCTATCTTCACACTCTTCAAACAGAACAATTATCAGCCAAGAATTTTGTATCCAGCAAAACTAAGCATCATATATGAAGGAAAAAATACAGTTTTCAGACAAACAAATGCTGAGAGAATTCACCATTACCAAACCACCACTACAATAACTGCTAAAATGAGCTCCAAATCTTGAAACAAATCCTGGAAACATATGAAAGCAGAGCTTCTTTAAAGCATAAAGCACACAGGACCTATAAAACAAAAATACAAGTTATAAAGTAAAAACAAACAAACAAACAAAAGTACACAGGCAACAAAGAGCGTGATGGAGGCAACAGTACGTCACATTTCAATACTAACATTGAATGTAAATGGCCTAAATGCTCTTTCTTAAAATATACAGAACTGCAGAATGGATAAGAACTCACCAACCGACTATCTGCTGCCTTCAGGAGACTCACGTAACACATAAAGACTCACATACACTTAAAGTAAAGGGATGAAAATGGACACCAAAAGTGAGCAGGGGTAGCTATTCTTATATCAGACAAAACAAACCTTAAAGCAACAGCAGTTAAAAGAGACAAAGAGGGACAGTATATAATGGTAAAAGATCTCGTCCGACGAGAAAATGCCACAATCCTACACATATATGCACCTAACACTGGAGCTCCTAAATTGATAAAACAATTACTAATAGACCTAAGAAATGGGATAGACAGCAACACTGTAATAGTGGGGGACTTCAATACTTCACTGACAGCACTAGACAGGTCATCAAGACAGAAAGTCAACAAAGAAACAATGGATTTAAACTATACCTTGGAACAAATTGACTTAACAGACATATACAGAACCTTTCATCTAACAACCTCAGAATACACATTCTATTCAACAGCACATGGAACTTTCTCCAAGGTAGACCACATGATAGGCCCTAAAAAGAGCCTTAGTAAATTTAAGAAAATTGATATTATATCAAGCACTCTCTCAGACCACAGTGGAATAAAACTGGAAATCAACTCCAAAAGGAACCTTCGAAACCATGCAAATACATGGAAATTAAATAACGCTCCTGAATGAGCATTGGGTCAAAAATAAATTCATGATGGAAATTGAAAAATTCTTTGAACTGAATGACAATAATGACAAAACCTATCAAAACCTGTGGGATACAGCAAAGGTGGTGCTAAGAGGAGAGTTCATAGCCCTAAATGCCTGCATCAAAAAGTCTGAAAGAGCACAAATAGACAATTTAAAGTCACACCTCAAGGAACTAGAGAAACAAGAATAAACCAAACCCAAACCCAGCAGAAGAAAGGAAATAACCAAGATCAGAGCAGAACTAAATGAAATTGAAAAAAAAAAAATACAAAATATAAATGAAACAGAACTGATTCTTTAAAAAATAAGTAAAATTTATGGACCATGAGCAAAATTAACCAAGAAAAGCATAGAGAAAATCCAAATAACCTCACTAAGAAATGAAACAGGAGATATTACAATTGACATCATTGAAATACAAAAGATCATTCAAGCCTACTATGAACACCTTTATGCACATAAACTAGAAAACCTAGAAGAGGTGGATAAATTCCTGGAAAGATAAAACCTTCCTAGCTTAAATCAGGAAGAACTAAATAACCTGAACAGACAATAACAAGCAGTGAGATTGAAATGGTAATTTTAAAATTACCGACAAAAAAAGTCCAGGACCAGACAGATTCACAGCAGAAATCTAACAGACATTCAAAGAAGAACTGGTACCAATCCTTTTGACACTATTCCACAAGATAGAGAAAGAAGGAACCCTCTCTACTTCATTCTATGAAGTCAGCATCACCCTAATACCAAAACCAGGAAAGGGCATAACCAAAAAAGAAAACGACAGACCAATATCCTTGATGGACATAGATGCTAAAATCCTTAACAAAATACTAGCTAACCGAATCCACCAACAACATATCAAAAAGATAATCCACCATGATCAAGTGGGTTTCATACCAGGGATGATTTCACATAGGCAAGTCAATAAATGTGATACATCACATAAACAGAATTAAAAACAAAAATCACATGATCATCTCAATAGATACAGAAAAAGCATTAGACAAAATCCAGCATTCCTTTATGATTAAAACTCTCAGAAAAACCAGCATACAAGGGACATACCTGAATGTAATAAAAGCCATCGATGACAAACCCACAGCCAACGTAATACTGAATGTGGAAAGATTGAAAGCATTCCCTCCGAGAACTGGAACAAGACAAGGATGCCCACTCTCACCACTCCTTTTCAACATAGTACTGGAAGTCCTAGCTGGAATAATCAGATAAGAGAAAGAAATAAAGGACATCCAAATCAGTAAAGAGGAAGTCAAACTGTCACTGTTTGCTGACAACATGATTGTTTACCTTGAAAACCCTAAAGGCTTCTCTAGAAAACTCCTAGGACTGATAAAAGAATTCAGCAAAGTTTCTGGACACAAGATTGATGTACACAAATAAGTAGCTCTTCTATACACTAACGGCAACCAAGCAGTCAATCAAATCAAGAACTCAACCACTTTTACAATAACTCCAAAAAAAAGAAAGAAAGAAAGAAAGAAATGCTTAGGAATATACTTAACAAAGGATTCAAAAGACCTCTACAAGGAAAACTACAAATCATACTCTTTTCACGACACAAACAAATGGAAACACATCCCATGCCCATGGATGGGTAGAATCAATATTGTGAAAATAACCATACTGCCAAAAGCAATCTACAGGTTCAGTGCAATCCCCAACCAAATACCCCCATCATTCTTCACAGAATTAGAAAAAACAATTCTAAAATTCATATGGAACCAAAAAAAGGCCTCAATAGCCAAAGCAAGACTAAGCAAAAAGAACAAATTTGGAGGCATCACACTACCTGATTTCAAACTATAGTATAATGCCATACTCACCAGAACAGCGAGGTACTGGTATAAAAATAGGCTCATAGACCAATGGAACAGAATAGAGAACCCAGAAATAAACCCAAATGCTTACAACCAACTGATCTTTAACAAAGCAAACAAAAACAGAAAGTGGGGAAAGAACACCGTTTTCAACAAATGGTACTGGGATAATTGGCTAGCCACATATAGGAGGATAAAACCGGATCCTCATCTCTCACCTTATACAAAGTCAACTCAAAATAGATTAAGGACATAAACTTAAAACCTGAAACTATAAAAATTCTGGAAGATAATATTGGAAAAACCTTTCTAGACATTGGCTTAGGCAAGCATTTCATGACCAAGAACCCAAAAGCAAATGCAATAAAAACAAAGATAAATAGCTGAGACCTAATTAAACTAAAGAGCTTTTCCATGGCAAAAGGAACAGTCAGCAGAGTAAACAGACAACCCACAGAATGGGAGAAAATCTTCACAATCTATTTATCTGACACAAGACTAATATCCAGGGTTTAAAACAAACCCAAACAAATCAGTAAGAAAAAAAAATCCCATCTAAAAGTGGACTAAGGACATGAATAGACAATTCTCAAAAGAAGATACACAAATGGCCAACAAATATATGAAAACCTGTTCAACATCATTAATGATCAGGGAAATGCAAATCAAAACCACAATTCAAAACCACCTTTTGCCTGTGAGAATGGCCATAATCAAAAAATCAAAAAACAGTAGATGTTGGCGTGGATGCAGTCAACAGGGAACACTTCTACACTGCCGTTGGGAATGTAAGTTAGTACACCCATTATGGAAAACAGTGTGGAGATTCCTTAAAGAACTAAAAGTAGAACTACTGTTTGATCCCGCAATCCCACTACTGGGATCTACCCAGAGGAAAAAAAAAGTCATTATTCGAAAAAGACACTTGCACATGCATGTTTATAGCAGCACAATTCACAATTGCTAAATCATGGAGCCAACACAAATGCCCATAAATCAATAAGTGGATAAAGAAACTGTGAGATATATATGTATATATATATGATGAAATACTACATCATATATGTGATGAAATATATATATGATGAAGTACTATTCAGCCATAAAAAAGAGTGAATTACCATTTGCAGTGACCTGAATAAGATTGGAGACTATTATTGTAAGTGAAGTAACTCAGGAATGGAAAACCAAACGTTGTATGTTCTCACTGATATGTGGGAGCTAAGCTATGAGGACGTAAAGACATAAGAATGATACAATGAACTTTGGAGAATTCGGGGAAAAAGTGGGAGGGGCAAGAGATAAAAGACTACAAATATGGTGCAGTGTATACTGCTTGGGTGATGGGTGCACCAAAATCTCTCAAATCACCACTAAAAAACTTACTCATGTAACCAAGTACCACCTGTACCCCAATACCCCAATAACTTACGGGAAAAAAATCTCCTGTTCAAAAAGGGAGAAACAGAAGGTATACAGGAATCACTAGTCCATAGCCATTCTGAAAATCATCAAGGCACAGGTAGTAGTTTCTTAAATAGGATTAAGGACTTGGGAGTAATTCCTTATGGCTCTTTGCTCTGCCTTCTAGGCTCTTGTCTCTATTTTGTGTCTCTGAGTTATTTTTACTTTATTTTATTTTTTTGTAAAAAGTAGCCATATTTTCAGGTGTGCAGTTTTCTCAGGGATTTCAAAGACCTCTTTTCATTTTATCTGTATCTGTTCCTTTCAATCCAAGCTAGTGGCATTTCTGCTAACTCATTTTTCTTAAAAACCTTTGTGACTGTCCTGGGAATTTTACTGGGGTTCATTTCACTAGACAAAAGTTACCTCTATGAATCTCTTTAAGATAACATCTTTTTTTTGTTTTCCTTTAAGCTTCTGCTGAGATTATCGTAGAACAACATTCTTCAATTCCTTTGAAGCTCTAATGTTTTACTGTATGAAATTACCTTAGATCTCTATGGAGTCTTAATCGAAGTAAAGAAGCATGCACAAAAAGCAGCATCTTAGAATCCAGTAAGAGACTGGGGGATGAGGAGGGTCTATCCTTAGAATAAATCAGAATTATGGGGTCTCTGGTTTCTACCACACATAACTTATGAGGCTTAATTAGTCCTTCTGCTTCCAAAAAAGAGAGGTTCCCCAAGTGGAAAAAGAGAAAAGGGCCTCCTAGTTAGCACCCACCTATATTAGTTGAATGTTGTTTTGATTCACATGTTCAGGCATAGCTGAAAATTTGTTGAAATTCTAAAAATTGAATAATGCATGATACATGCTGTGTCCCAGGATTTGCTTTATTATCTAAATTTTGCACACTTTAATATGCCTCCCAAGAAGGTGTCTTGTTTATTAAGGATCACAAGAAAACAAAAGAGATACAAGAACTGCAGAGAAGAGAAAATGATTTTGCCAAAGTATTTCGACGCTGTGGTACATGAATTTAAATTAGTAAGTGAATCTATTTCTGCATAAATTTTATTTAAAGACAAATGGTTTTGTTCCTTCCCAATGAAATGAATACCAGACATTAGTGTGAAATAGCACCCAATTATTAGCTACTGAGAGGACCTGATTGTCATGGTGTGAACCTGCATAAAAATCAAATAAATAAGTAATGACACAATGGAACAAAATATTGTGGACTTGGTCCTATACATTGGGTGAATTATAAATCATGTCTACATGGCTAGGGTCACCGGGAGCAAAGACCACACTTAAGACTTCAGCTTAGAAAACTGTTTGCTATGGACTGAATGTTTGTGTGCACCCAAAATTCATATGTGGAAATCCTAACCCCATTGTGATAGTATTAGGAGGTGGGGCTATTGTAGGTAATTAGATTATGAGATGGGAGCCCTCATGATGGTATGAATGCTCATGAAAGAAGAGACACAAGTGAACTTATAACCCCTCTCTCTCTGCTCTTTGCTCTGTGAGAATACAAGAAGACAGCTGTCTGCAAACCAAGATGGATGCCCACACTAGACATCACATCTGCCTGCACCTTGACCTTGGAATTCCCAGTCTCCAGAACTCTAAGAAATAAATGTTTGCTGTTTGAGCCACCTGGTCTATGGTATTCTGATATAGCATCCCAAACTGTCTTAGGCACGATTTCTCCTCTTCATGTGAACACATGAAGGGATTATGTGTTTGTTTGTGTTTCCAAGAAGACAACAGGTTTTCAAATAAAATTACTCATCCATTTATTTTGTCTTTTTATTAATTTAAGAATAGTTATTTATATACCTCTGATGTACATAATTCTCCTAACCAGTTGTGAATCTTACCTTTGAAAAAGAAATGGCTTACATATTCATATACTTTCAAAAATTAATTGAGTACCTTTTCTATAACAGGTTTTATGTTAACTGCTGAGTGTACACAGATGAATAAGGGAGACTCTCAGCTCCTTAGAGAACATATGGTAGAGTTTAGGAGACAATTTCAATATAATACAAAATTTGCTACTGGGTAAGATGGGTGTTGGGGCATAAGAAATCATGAATGTGATGCCTAGTTCAAATGCTTCATTCGGCAAAGTACTAAGGGAAATTTGTCACCAGGTCATACCCCATGGCCATAATATCTCCCAAAGTTCAATTCATACACATTAGGTTACTTTAAAGACCATATTGAATAAATAATTGGATAACCCAGTAGGTGACTAATAGCTTTTTGCTTACTTTGGGATAAGCCCTGTGTGATTCTCAGAAATCTCTTAATTTTTTGATTATTTAACAAAAGGTTCCTGCTTCTTAAGACTTCAAAACCCATTAAAGTCATAGTAAGAACTAGTTTTTTATGCTCGCAGTCATAGGGTGCTCATTTCCCCCTTGTTCCCGAGAGCGGTGATAAGATAGGTTTGTTTTCAAGGTAGCCATTAATAAGTGAGATGGTGCCTGGTCTAACTAGGCCCTCAATCTAAAGCAGGACATTATCTCCCTTAATCTGCGTTCTAGTTATTCCAAATAGGGTCACAGTGATTATTAGCTCAGTAGGTGATCAATAAAGTTTTGTGGAATGAATGAATGAATGAGTCATTTGCTGTGGTTCAGTTTCCAAAGTTGATTATCTGATTCTGTTACATTCCCAGTGCTATAGCTGCACACCTTATTCTGTATGCCATGCAATTTAGTTTTCATTTTCAAGGACATAAGTGCTGTGCTTTTGCAAATGACTCACCTAGTGCTGTGATGCAGAGGTAGGTATTATCTTGAAATGATACATTTCTATATTCCACAAGGTACAGTCTTAATCATTAGGTGACACACTGTGAAGATGAACCTTTCTTCTAAATAACCAGCCATTGGAGTAAGCAGAAGACCTTGCCACTGAATGACATAAGACTCTTTTGCACTTGTGGTTTACTTTTTATTTAACATTCCATACTTCATACTCTTTGTGCATCAGATTATCCACAGTTTACAGTGTCTGGAAACCAAATTAAATCCTTCTAACTCCATCTGTCATCAGTCTCTTTAGCAATCATAGTTGATAAGTGCCCTGTTGATCACCTTTTTGGAGAAGTTCTGAGAACCGTATATTTTTGCTTTTTGAGAAAATAGTTTAAACATCCTTCTGCTTATAGCTTAAAAATGGATTGTAAAAGGTATATTAGCTTGTCAATTTCAACCAATACAAGAGATGGAGACAATTACTGTTACTTAAATTCAATTGGAGACCTTATCAGTGACTACAAAATAGATGTATATTTGCCCACCATATTGAGAGAGCAGCAGCTAAAATGGCCTGGTAGGGTATGCTGGCCTCTACCTTGAATAATCAACTAAATTGTTCTTTCCACCATGTCCCAAAGCCAGTCAAGGAGGTATATTGCCAACTGCAAACTTGACTGTTACTTCTATATCTTAATAGAGAACATTACTCCTATCAAAGGTGCTTAAAGGAAAACTCTAGATTCTTGTTCCAAGCAAGCAAAGTTCTTAAATGCAAAAACTTTCGAGACACGATGACTGTCTCAAAATTTGGGGCAATTGTAACCTCTCTAAATCTTAATTCCTCATCCTAATGTGAAGCTAAAAATAACTTGCAAATAAATAACTCATTATATAACTGATATCTTCTCCATCCCTGCCTTGGTCAAGGATTGGCTCACTCAACACAGATTCTCAAATACCTTCTTTGCTTTTCTCTAACCTAGGGGATAGAGGATGAAGGACTCATTTTTCTCAGTCACAGCCTAGCCAGCAGTGGTGATATACCACAGCTCTGCCCAATGGTATATAAGCTTACTTCTGATGAGAAGGGCTTTCATTAAGCAGAGGGGTTTGGACCCTCCTCCCTTCCTCTTGCTTGAAAAGCAAGTGTGATAATTGAAGGTGCAACAGATCTCCAGCCACCATGAAGAAAAAGTAATGTGATAAGATGGTGGGGCAAGAAGATAGAAAGAGCCTGGCCCCTAACCACATCATTGAGTAGACATTCAAAGGTATTGGGCAGGAAAAAAAAAAACTTTAATTCAGGAAAACTTTTCTGATCTTTCATGAGAAATTAGTTTTCTTCCTATTAACATGACATTGAACTCATTTCTTATAAAATAATAATCTAGTTTTGCTATCCTATGAAAGAATGTGCCCTCTACTTGCCTTGAGTGAATTATATTTCAGGATGATTTAATACTAGAAGTATCACATGGTTCAACTGTAAGTATTTGACAGAGTCAATATTCAGACTCTAGTCTTTCTGATTCTGAGGCCCCTGTCACTAATCGCTGCACTCACATGGTGCCCCAATGCCAGGTACTCAGCAAAAGCTTAAAGAAAGTAGAAGTTGCTGATTGATTCATTAAATAGCCCCTCTCTACTTACACATTAAAACTCCTCTTTCAACACAATCTCATACTGACACTGAAATCAAAGGTTTCCATTAGCTGACTTTCCTTTCTATAGACGTGAGAACTGAATGGAGAGAGAGCTGAAATAAATTTTGTGTGGCGTTGGCCTTGAAGGGAGTGATAAAGGGCGCGCACTGAAGTTCCTTGGCTCGGCCCTGTGGGATGCACACTTGTGGCCTTGGGGGCCTGGCACTGCAGAAGCACTTAGAGGAAACTGCCACGTGCACGTGCAGCAGGAATGAGCCTGTGCCTCTGATCGTCATGCTTAGCTTCATGTTTGCATTCCTTTTAGGGGATGCTAGCAGAGACAGCAAATTCCACGTTAATCCACTTTTTAAGAACAGAAGAGATATTGTTTGGCATTAGCCAATAAGATCTGGTGACTCATAAATGGGTCACAGACATTGCCTTTTGCCCAGGTTCATGGCCAAAAACATACTGGGCATTGTGTCCAAAATGTGATTAAACTAGTCCCAGCTCAGATAGCTTACAACCTAGATTAAATGGCTTAGTAAAACACTCTGTTCACTGGAAACAGAATCTAGACTTCTCCCTGAAGTATTTGTTTCAGACATGGAATGTTTGGGGCAGCTATTCATTTTCTGCTAAATGCTTTGTTGCTTATTTCCAATAACACAATGAAGAAAGCCCCAAGTAGGCATTACTGGTGTAAAATGAAAATCAAGACAATATTATGTACTCATGGTTAAAATTTATAGAGTATTCAAAGATGAAAAGCCAAAAATAAAATTCCCCTGATCTCATAGTCTAACTCCCTAGAAGATATCACTGTTTATATTTTCTTGATTACTGTGCAGAGATCTTCTATGAATGACAAACCTATTGTATGGGTGAAATAGTGTCCCCACAAAAGATGTGTTGAAGCCCTAACCCCCAGTACCTTAGCATGTGACCTTATTTGGAAATAAAGTCTTTACAGAGATAATTTAAAATGAGCTAATTAGGGTGAAATCTAATCCAATATAACGAGGATTCTTATAAAAAGGGGCAATTTGAACATAGAGACAAACACACCCAGGGAGAATGCCATGTGAATATGAAAGCAGAGATTTTGATGATGCTCCTATAAGGCACAGAACACCAAAGACTGCCAGCAAACCACCAGAAACCAGGAGGGAGGCGTAGAACAGTTTCTCCCTCACAGTCCTCAGAAGGAAACAACCCTGCCAATATCTTGATTTTGGATTTCTAGCTTCAGGAACTGTGAGACAATAAATTTCTGTTGCTTAAGTCACCTAGTTGATGATGTTGTTACAGAAGCCCTAGCAAATGAATGCACATATATTGATATTGATATACAGATCCAGGTATACACATAACATTGTCTTATTTTCCATTTCATTTCTTTGTAGAATCACAACTCACTCTGGTCCTTCCTTGCATCTGTCTGGTTTTAGTAGCTCTGTGCTGGATTTTTTTCCAGTTTAATGACAGTTAAGATTTCAAAAGTGCTGCTATCCTCATAAATCTTTCACACTGATTAGCATTCATATCTTTCACTCTGAAATGTATGGTCACTATTTCATAGTTTTTCATAAAGTGCTAGACGGCCAGTAGGCACTAAGCATTGAGTGAGGTTTATGAAGATGCAGAAACAAGAGATAATGTGTTGAACCTCTGCTCAAAGGTAAAGAGATCATGGCAAAAGAGCATACCCAGTATGAGATACCATATTTATGATCCAAGTGCCTGGTGCCAACTCTTTTTAAGGTGACATACTAGAGTAAGAAGGTAGAAAGACATAAACATCTAACCAGCAGATAATAAAATTATTTATTAAGATTTTTTTCTCTGATTTTATGTGCAACATGCAAACTTTTTTTACTTTTATCAAGTTCCCATAGAGATTTTTCCATTAAAGAGGCTTGCCTGATCATGATATGATAGATTTACTTACCACTGTATCCCCCGTGCTAAGTTCAGTGCCTGGATCACTGTGTGCACTCATTAAATATTTGTTGAGTTGACTAAATATTATGAATAGTCAGTAAATATGATTGCATGCCTCCTGTGAGTCAGAAATTAGGCTAAGGATTTTTGAATGCTAAAAGTTAAGTTTTCTCCATGTAAATTAGTAATTTGACACCGATTAATCAATCATTGATTTATGAATCAGGTTAATATGGGTTTGGATCCTCACATCTCATCACTCCATGTAAAATGTAGTTCTTGAATATGTAAGCCCAAATTTGGACACTTTTGTAAGCCTTTAAGCAGTTTGAAAAGCCCCATTGACTTAGCAAAGATTTCATGATGAAGATGCCAAAAGCAATTGCGACAAAAACAAAAATTAACAAATGGGACATAATTAAACTAAAGAGCCTCTGCATAGCAAAAGAAAGTATCAACAGAGTAAACAATCTACAGAGTGGGAGGAAATATCTGCAAGCCATGCATCTGACAAAGGTCTAATAACCAGAATCAACAAGGAATTTGAACAAATTAACAAGAAAAAACAACCCCATTAAAAAGTGGGCAAAGAATATGAACATACCCCTTTCAAAAGAACACAACCAACAAGCATATGAAAAAATGCTCAACCTCACTAATCATTAGAGAAATTCAAATCAAAACCACAATGGGATACCATCTCACACCAGTCAGGACTATTAAAAAGTCATCAAGTAATAGATGCTGGTGAGGTTGCAGAGAAAAGGGAACACTTACACACTGCTGGTGGGAGTGTAAATTAGTTCAGCCATTGTGGAAAGCAGTTTGGTGATTTCTTAAACAACTCAAAGCAGAATTACCATTCAACTCAGCAATCCCATGATTAAGTATATACCCGAATAACTATAGATCATTCTACCATAAAGAACATGCATCGCATGTTCATCACAGCACTATTTACAATAACAAAGACATGGAATCAACATAAATGCCAATCAACAGTAGACTAGATAAAATAAATATGGTATGTATACACTATGGAATATTATGCAACCATAAAAAAGAACAAGATCATGTCCTTTGCAGCAAGAAGGATGCAGCTGTAGACTATTATCCTAAGGAACAGAAAATCAAGTAGCTTATATTCTCACTTGTAAGTGGGAGCTAAACATTGAGTACATATGGACACAAAGAAGAGAACAGCAGACACCAAGGCCTACTTGAAGGTGGAAGGTGAGAGCGGGGTGAAGATAGAAACACTACCTATCACTTACTATGCTTATTACCTGGGTGATGAAATAATCTGTATCCTAAATCCCTGTGACATGCAATTTACCAATAGAACAAACCTGCAGATGTATTCTTGAACGTAAAAGTAAAACCATGAAAAGCCCTATTGAACTGTCTTTCAGACTTTCATTTATTCATCATTCAATTATTCATTCAGCTATTTTTTCAAATCTTCCTTTCAATTGATTTTTCTTTTATTCTTTTGATCAATGACTATACCTACAATGTGTCAGGAGTTATGCCTGGTATTGAGTGAGGATTTAAAAATATTAAGACAAGGCTGGGCGCAGTGGCTCACGTCTGTAATCCTAGCACTTTGGGAGGCTGAGGCAGGTGGATCACCTGAGATCAGGAGTTCAAGATCAGCGTGGCCAACATGGTAAAACCCCGTCTCTACTAAAAATACAAAACATTAGATCGATGTGGTGGCAGGCGCCTGTAATCCCAGCTACTTGGGAGGCAGGAGAATCGCTTCAACCTCGGATGTGGAGGTTGTGGTGAGCCGAGATCGTGCCACTGCACTCCAGCCTGAGCAACAGAGTAAAACTCCATCTCAAAAACAAACAAACAAAAATATGTATATATACACACGTATACATATATATATATCTATATACACACACATACATACATATAAAAAAATCTTGTGCTGAAAGAACTAATACACCATATAATCTTTTAAAAAATTGCTAGGAGTTACACCCTCTGGCCATTTTGAAGGTAACATATAATACTGAGAGCCTCTTGCTTCCTACCAAGCCAGCTTTTAGGTTAAGGGAAATGAGTGCAGGCACCTGGATTCCCAGTCCTGGTTGTAGCCTCTCTCCTCTCCAAACCAAATTCCAGGCCTGTCACTGAAGACTTGCAGCTTGGGAGAAATTCTAAAACTCACTCACCTGCAGAGAAGTTTAATGAGGAATTCAGGACAGGAAGTTAAATTTACTATTATGTTTTCAATCATGAAAGGGAAACTGTTTGGATATCTATTTTGAGGCAAACACTATCATCTTCTGTTTTACAGCAGTGTTTTTTTAGAAGTTAAGACTATATGACTCCTTTTATAACCATCAAGATTTCAGATAAGCACTGAGCCACTCCACTACATAATTGTAGCAGTGAGTGTGGGTGCCCCACCCAGCTGAAGATAGATTGGAGTCAGCCTACATTTATATATTTGATGTGGTTTTGTAGGAAGAGCCCCAAGTGAAATTCTTCCATATGGTGGCTCTTTGGGATCTAATCCAGGTGTCTTACTCAAAATCAGGGTTTTCAAGTCTGAAGGGAACTGCAACGCAGCCTTTAAAGAATTCAGCAGTTGGCAGTACTTTGATGATTTAAAATGCATACCTTAATGTAACCAACATTTATTGAGTGTTTATTACATGTGCTAGATATTTTCACAGACATTAACTTGGTTAATTCTCAAACTAATATATTGAAATAATTTTGTTTTTTATAAATGAGAAAATAGAAGTTCAGAAAGTTTAATTAACTGCCCCCAATTCTGAACGCTATTACACACTGGAATCATGTCTAGTTATAAATGTTTTCTCCGTTTCATTACCAATGAAAGCAATGATCCTCAGGTCTCTTTGCTTCCTTTTTCAGTCTCTCCTTCCTTCATTTTTTCTTCCTTCCCCATGTTTTCTTTCTTTCTCCCTTCTTTCTCTATTGTATCCCTTCTCTCAATTACCCTTCCTCCATTCTTTTCCTTGACTGTCTGCTATGTGTCATGTCCTGCCCTGGGACTTGGAGATTCAGATACCATGATCTAGCCCTTTGTGAGAAGCAGACAGGATGGTCACAGTGAGATATTTACTAAGAAATCAGTTATATAATCCTAGAGCTTGACTGAAAGAAAATTTGGAGCAAGAAATACTTTGTGAAATCACACAAGCTTTTAAAACCACCTAAAAAGTCTACTCAGAGTTAGAGGATGGTCAAAAACAGGGGGCCAGGAAATACTGAGCTTCATGAAGATTTGTGGAAATCGAGGAGCCTCTGAGAGATTCCAAGGAGGAAATGGCCTCAGTCATGAGAAGCAAATTGAAAACTATTTTTGTCATTAAAAATGTCATGAAATTCAGAAAGATTAACACAACTGAGCTTCCATGATTGGAAAGGGGAAGGGTCATAGGTTAATATCATTATTAGGAGGAACATTATTCCCCATTGATATATTTCCATATAGAATTAGTGTCCCTATTTCTGTCCCTTAGACGTGTCATCTCGGTGGAGAGAGGTGATATTCTATTGATGACTGTTGGGGAGAAACAGCCCTGCACAGCTGCATTGTCTTTGGGATCTGTCTGGTTGAATAAAGCACAATTTTTTGTCTCCTCTGGGACATAATATAATCTTAGCAGCAAAAGCCCTATCTAAGGTAGATCAGAGCTGCCTGTGACTGGGAGTGTGCAATCCAGTATAGGTAAACCCAGTGTAGCCGCATACTTAAGCAGCATTTCTATATCAGCATTATCAGTATTACATCTGACATTTTTTTTTAAGAGACAGGGTCTTGCTATGTTGCCCAGGCTGGAATGCAATGGTTATTCACAGGTGTGATCATAATGCACTACGGCCTTGAACTCCTGGGCTCAAGCCTCCTGCTATAGCCTCCGGAGTAGCTGCAACTACAGGCATGTACCATTGTGCTAAGTTAAACCTGGTATTTTTTTTCCATCATTTACCTAACTCTTTCTCTTTCATTGGAGTCTCACCTTGGATAACAAAAAAGGGTAATACTATTTTGGGCCCCTTTAACTTTAACAACCATTAACAGTTCCCTTTATTAACAAGCAACAAAGAGCATATTCCAATAATATAGTTAGATATAAAAATTGGCAACAAGATATTAATATTAATGGACTGCAAAATATAATTTGGGAAGCCATATTTTTTCAGTTGTTGCCAGGTATGCAGTGTCCTCCTGGTTTTCAGTGGTACCATGTTAGTCCCTCTCCATGGAAATTTCTACATTTATATGAGAGCGAGGGATTGGAGGAATGGAGCAGCAAGAGTTCCCCAAATGAGGGAAACAAACTGATATGGTTAGGCTTTGTGTTCCCACCCAAATCTCATCTTGAATTATAATCCCCATGATCCCCACGAGTCAAGGGAGAGAGCAGGTGGAGGTAATTGAATCATGGCGCTGGTTTCCCCCAAGGTGTTCTCATGATAGTGAGTGAGTTCTCACGAGATCTGATGGTTTTAAAACGGGCTCTTCCCGTTTTGCTCAGAACTTCTCTTTCCAGCCGTCCTGTAAGGAAGGTGCCTTGCTTCCCCTTCGCTTTCCACCACGAATGTAAGTTTCCTGAGGATTCCCCAGACATGCTGAACTGTGAGTCAGTTAAACCTGTTTCCTTTATAAATTACTCAGGCAGTTCTTTACAGCAGTCTGAAAACGGGCTAATACAGTAAATTGGTACCACAGAGAGTGAGGTGCTGCTATAAAGATACCCGAAACTGCGGAAGTGACTTTGGAACCGGGTAACAGGCAGAGGTTGGAACAGTTTGGAGGGCTCAGAAGACGACAGGAAGATGTAGGAAAGTTTGGAACGTCTTAGAGACTTGTTGAATAGCTTTAACGAAAATGCTGATAGTCATATGGGCAATAAAGTCCAGACTCAAGTGGTCTCAGATGGAGATGAGGAACTTGTTGGGAACTGGAATAAAGGTGACTATGCTTTTTTTTTTTTTTCTTTTCTTTTCTTTTTTTTTAACATGTCAGAGACTGGTCTAAGAGCTTTACATATATTAATTCCTATAATCTTTGTGATCGCCTCATTTGATAGAAGAAAAAACTGGGGCATAGGGAGGTTAAGTGACTTGTCAAGATCACAGGGTCAAGGGAGTGGCACAACTGAGGCCTGGTCTCAGGTGATCTGTCATCAGTTTCCATCCTCAGCTGCTACACTCTTTCTCCTCCTGTGCCCTACCCACTTCACCTGCTTTACCGTCTTCCTTAGGGCAGGGCACCGTAGCAACACCTGTCCTAAATAATTGCCGAGAAATGTAAACTCATATTGTCAGACAGCCCCCATTTTAGCCTGTCTGCAAGTCACTAGCTGGTCTAAAACATATGTGGCCCTAAAAGGGGTACAGGGGAGGCTTTAATCGCAAGGGTGAAGAAGAGCATCGGCAGGGCCTGTTCATGTTTCCATGTTTTTCCAGGGAGGAAACAAGCTCCTCCAGTGGTGGGAGATGGAAGGAATTGAGAAGGAGAGGAGAGGCATTCTCCACGTTTGGGGGCCTCGGCGTTTTGTCCCATGAGAATGGTTCTGGTACCGTGTGCTTTGAGTTGGGAAACATTTTTAAAGTTGGCTGTGTTGGATTGGGTATGTGATTTGTGAAAGTGGCTGATTGTGAGTGTCTGTTAAAGGAGCTGGGTAGCTTGAAAGTCTGTAAAATCAGAAGCTGAACCATGAGGTAGGGGCAGAGGATGATGCTTCCATAGTGGTATCTACCCCTTGGACCACAGGGCCTCTCCCTGCATTCATGATACGTGTTTGCTGACCACAGCAGCTGCACTAAGCTGGGCACAGCCTGCAGGCTCCGGGGCCTCCTGGGTTTCATAGTTTAGGGACATGTGGCAGCACGGTGGGATGCTTTGGTCATGAGTTCACCACTGAGGCCACATGGCTTTCACCTTAATATATTGACAGCTGCAGCAGATTTGAAAAAAATGCAGCCACTGGTAGGACTGATCAGATATTCTCTCCGGAAAACCAGGACTAAGCATTTGCATTAAAGAAGGCCTTCAGGGGAGTGAGAACCTGAGTAAGGCAAGAAGCTTCTCACAATGACAATATGAGGGCTAGGGTAAGAGAAGTTAACTTAATTTAAATTTTAAAACAGCTGAGTTTGAGATTGTTTTATACCCTAAAGGGGTGAAGAAGTAAGTGTACACCTTCGTTGTATTTCATCCTCAGAGTATCCACTGAAACACATATTATCAACATTTTGTGGATAAAGAAATTGAAGCAGAAACAGATTAAGTGACTTTCCCAGGGTCATATGCCTGGTAGATAGGTGGACACCAATTTGCCCTGTAAAACAGTGATTTTTACCTTACGTTGTGTAGCATCTCTTCTCAAGAGAGAAGCATGAATGTACTAGAACAACAAATGTGAGTGTCCAGTTTTACCAGCATGAGGTGTATCTACCCCTCTGGGTCATCTGATAACCAGAAGAAGCATGTAGCTTGGCAAGGATACCCCATTATTACTGTGTTTTGTAATAGGCATTATTAGGGCAGAGAAGAATGAACTAAGATGTGACATGGGATTGGGCCAATGTGCTGGAAGGCCTTCCTTCGTCTATCCCTGCCTCTTTTTAAAAATGCTTAGGTCAAGTCTGGGTTAAGCTATCAGGATGAGTAAAGGATCAATTGCTGATTAGGCAGCAGCTTGCAGGGACACTAGCTAGCAGCATTGAGAGGCTATCTCAAAGTTGCTCTAGGAGCTGCCAGCAGTGATGAAATCACACTGGCCATAGTTTCTGAATCACAATTGGTGAAGTACTATAGGCGGTGACTCTTCAAGTGCCTGCATCCCCATAAACTCCCTTTTGATTAAAGTAACTGCACATCACTCCTTACCTTAGCGTTCACCAACTCCAGTGCCCACAAGGGTCAGGCAAGGGAGTGAAACTCTTTGACAGTAGCCTAAGTTAGGGACTTTGGTGAACTGAAGAGCTCAGGTGCTTTTTAATGGCTCATATAGTACTCAGTGCCTGTTGACTGTGGCTAGTGTTTCTTGACTTTCTAATTTTTCAAGGAAAGCTGGAAATCTGAGTTTTTATGTGAAATTTCCCTATTAAAAAATAATTCATGGTTAAACATTATTAATTAAGTACTGTGTGAGCCAACGTTGTGCAAGTCAAACCAAATATATCTGTGGCCAGTTCTAGACTCCTGTTGGCAGTAGTTACCTTGCACAAAGATTGAGTCCTTTATTCAAAACACCACTGTGTTGCCTTCAGCAGATTGGAGAAAAATAGAACTGGAGCAATGGCAACCCTCTTTAGGTTATCCCTGGAGACCTTGAGAAGCATTCTCCTCAACAGGGAAGCCTAAAACCAGAGGGCAACTGTTCAACTCCATCAAGTCCTTGCTCTTAGGGGACTGGAACAGAAGATGCAGAGAGAGTTAAGTCAGAGTAATAGAAGTAGAAGAAGCAGAGCCATAGACTCACCAAGAAACCTTTAATGGCAGAGCATTCCAGTTGGACAACTGTTGTTGCCAGGTTAATGACAGGACCAAGTGGCTAGAACTTTTGCTGTGTGTAGTAGATGTTAGTGCTACTAATGTTTTCTGAATAAACTTCTTTTTCTATAAGACCTGGCTCCAAGCCTATTAAGTCAGCCTCAGGGTGTTTTGTTTTTGTTTTTGTTTTTTTGGTCCCATTTTATCTTTACAATAAAACTCAGCGACCCAGGTAAATCTGAGTATGTCTGGGAATCTTGTAATTTCAAAGATGCTGGTGAATGCAGGAATCTGTGGTCTAATACATATATTTGTAGTAAACCGCTTTTGCTTCCTTACACTGATGGGCTCCGGTGACCATGTGACCCTGCCCCCTCCTGCTGATTGGATAAACGGGAGATACCTCAGCCAAGTTGAACAAATCAGACTCTCTACCCCTCGTACGTTTGCAATCGTGTTTGTTTATCCATGATGACTGCTTGAGGTAAGAAGTGATGGAAACTCAGGACTTGAGCTGCTTCTTGCGGGATGGCTATTCCCAGTAAAATTTATTAACGTACTTTACAAGGCCCAGCATGATGTGTTTTCTGCTTTCTTTTCTAGTGTCATTGCTCACCAGTCTCCCTGACACACTCTCTGCTCCAGCCATTCTGGGCTTCTTTCAGGCCCACAGGGGTGCTGTGCCGGTGCTGTTCTCGCTTTGTGGTGACTGGCTAGCTCCGATATAACCTTTTGATCTCAGCCCAAATGTCACTTCTTCAGAATGATCTAGTTATGATTCTGATTAGATTACATCTTCCTCCCTTTCCCCACCATCACTGCACAAGCTTGTGGCACTATACATTTTCTGTTTCTTCATAATATTAGTTTACTATGACCCTAACACTGTATGTGGCTTTTCTTCCTGCATCTGTTCCTTGTCACACAGGTGGCTGAGAGCCTAGACTCTGGGGTCAGAATTATTGGGTTCCAATCCTGGCTTTAGATACATGACTTTCAGCATGTTACTTAATTTCTCTGTCTTAATTGGGTCACCTATGAAGTAAAGATAGTAATGATACCTACTTTAAATGATTGGTGTGAGGTTTAAATGAAATATGCATTTAAATCAGGTAGCACAATACTTCCCACATAGTATCTGCTCAATACATGTTTTCTGGTATGAGTCTTATTTGATTCTGTTGATTGTTCCTCAGTTTAAACTTTTGAAAGCAAGAATCTGATTGGTTCAGTTCATCTTTTCACACTGGGTCTTATTGCAGATATCTAGTTACCAACCAGTGTTGCTGCAGAAAGGGGTGTGTGTTTGTATGTGTTTGTGTATGTGTGTGGATATGTGGAGGTGTTATGGAGTCTATAATGTTGTTTACTAATTCTGCCAGTCGGTTTTTTTCTGGGCCACAAGGAAGTGACATGCACAGATTGTTAACAAAGATAGGAGTTTATTGCAAATATATAGAAGTTGAGATAGAGGAAGAAAAGGTCACGTTAGTAGTCGAGTCACTTACAAGGGCCTAAGATGGTATGTGAAGCACATTTTTTTTTTTTTTTTTTTGAGACAGAGTCTCGCTTAGTCGCCCAGGCTGGAGTGCAGTGGCGCGATCTCGGCTCACTGCAAGCTCCGCCTCCCGGGTTCACGCCATTCTCCTGCCTCAGCCTCCCGAGTAGCTGGGACTACAGGCGCCCGCCGCTTCGCCCGGCTAATTTTTTGCATTTTTAGTAGAGACGGGGTTTCACCATGTTAGCCAGGATGGTCTCGATCTCCTGACCTCGTGATCCGCCCGCCTCGGCCTCCCAAAGTGCTGGGATTACAGGCGTGAGCCACCGCGCCCGGCGTGAAGCACATTTTTTGTGAAACCTGAAGATTCCCTCCATTGTCACTTGGTGCAGCCATGGGAGTTGAGTGAATCTTCCTGTCTTTGTGTGTGCCCTGAATTTATGGTCCAGAAGACTAATGTGTTTTGAATAACAATTTAAATGATTTTTTATTCCTACTATCTCTTTTTGCCATTTAGGTAATAGAAAGGAGGTTCTAAGCTCATTGCAAGAAAATAATGGCACGTTGAAAGGAGAAACAAAGGGTCTTTCCTTGATTTTTGTATTTCAAAAGTTTGGGAATTCAGAGGGAGCCTAAGAGGGTGTGTGTGCCAGAGATTTGGGAGAATGCAAATTAGGAAAGAGATAGAAACAGCCTTACTGAGTTTTTGTGGCTCTGTGTGGCATGGTGCAAAAAAAAAAAAAAAAAAAAAAAGATCCCAGGCGCTTAGGAAGAATAACCCCAACGGCCAAGAGAAGAAGGCCTGTGTTCAACAATTGAGATGACATATCCCAAACCCAAGTGCAGCAATGACTGAAAACCAGCAGGTGACCTAAGGAGGAAGACAATTTGACAGATGCTGGTGAGGATAAACGATAGCCCAAATCAGATGCCCTCTCCCCAGCAGAGCATGAGCAGTCCATAAACTCCACTAAACTAAAGGTAACTCCTCCCAAAGAAGGGAGTCCTTGAATTACCTGAGATTAATCCACAGTCAAATGGAGACTCGCACTAAGAATAAAGTTCAGAAGTTAAATACAATTCTCTCACACAGTGGAGCCTGAAGACTAACATTCTTTTATTTAAAGAATATACGATGAGGTTGTTTTGACCCCATTTGATAAGAAGGATTTTTTTTTTTCTGTAGTTAATAATAGCCACTCCAGAGGTAACAAGTTCATGTGCAGTCACTCGAGTCACGCACCTGTCCCTGGTTGGCCTCATCAGTAATGGCAAGGGTAATGAGTGACTGTACCTTTTTAACAGTAATGACAACTTAAGCAAGAAAGGCCTTGGAGATATACCTTGGAGGCATATCTCAGAGATATCATGGGCTTGGTTACAAATTACCACAATAAAGTGAATATCATGATAAAGAAGTCAGACAAATTTTTTGCTTTCCCAGTTCATGTAAAAGTTATGTTTATAAGATACTGTAGTCTATTAAGTGCAATAGCATTATGTCTAAAACATGTACGTAATTAATTTAAAAATACTTTGTTGCTAAAAACTGCTAACAATCATCTGAGTCTTAATCTTTTTACTGGTGTGATCCTGTTGCTGGCATAATCTTAATGTTTTTGCTGATATAATCTTTTTTCTGGTAGAGGGTCTTGCCTCATTGATTGGTGATGGTCATTGATCAGGGTGGTGGTCACTTAAGGTTGGGGTGGCTGTGGATATATATATATATGCTTTTTTTTTTTTTTTTGAGATGGAGTCTTACACTGTTGCCCAGGCTGGAGTGCAATGGCATGATCTCAGCTCACTGCAAGCTTTGCCTTCTGGGTTCACACCATTCTCCTGCCTCAGCCTCCTGAGTAGCTGGGACTACAGGTGCCTACCACCATGCCTGGCTAACTTTGTTTTTGTATTTTTAGTAGAGACGGGGTTTCACCATGTTAGCCAGGATGGTCTCGATCTCCTGACCTTATGATCTGCCCGCCTCGGCCTCCCAAAGTGCTGGGATTACAGGTGTGAGCCACTGCACTGGCTGGCAATTTCTTATAATAAGACAACAATGAAGTTTGCTGCATTTCAAGAAAGAGTTCTCTGTGACATATGCATTTTTTTTTGGTAGCATTTTACCCCCAGTAGAGCTTCTTTCAAAGTTGGAGCCAATCTTCGCAAACCCTGCCATTCTTTATCAACTAAGTTGATGTAATACACTAAATCTTTTCTTGTCATTTCAGCAGTGTTTACATCATCTTTACCAGGAGTAGATTGCATCCCAAGAAACCACTTTCTTTGCTCATCCATAAAAAGCAACTTCTCATCCGTTCAAGTTGTATCATGAGATTGTAGCAATTTGGTAACATCTTCAGGCTTCACTTCTAGTTCTCGCGTTATTTCCATCCCACCTGAAGTTACTTCCTCCAATTAAGTCTCAAACTCTTCAAAGTCATCCATGAGGATTGGAATCAGCTTTCTTAAAACTCTGGTTTATGTTGATATTTTGACCTCCATCCATTACTTACCAATGTTCTTAATGGCATCTAAAATGGTGAATCCTTTCCAGAAGTTTTTCAATTTACGTATCCCAGACCCATCAGAAAAATTACTATCTATGGCAGCTATTGGCTTACAAAATGTATTTCTTAAATAATAAAACTTGAAAGTTGAAATTAACCCCTTGATTCATAGGCTGCAGAATGGACGTTGTGTTAGCAGGCATGATAACAACATTTATCTTATACATCTCTATCAGAGCTGTTGGTTGACCATGTGCATTGTCAATAAGCAGCCATATTTTTAAAAAAATCTCTTTTCAGAGAATTAAGTTTTGACAGTAGACTTAAAATATTCAGTAAATCATGCTGTAAATAGATGTGCTGTCATCTATTATGTTTAAATAAAGTTCAAAACAATAAAATCTCATTAAGCACAGGCACAGCAGATTTCTTAAGGCCCGGAACACTGGTTTCAATTTAAAATCACCAGTTGCATTAGCTCCTAACAAGAGAGTCAGCCTGTGCTTTGAAGTTTCGAAGCCAGGCATTGACTTCTCTCTAGCTAGGATAGTCCTTGAGAGACTATCATCTTCTTCCAAATTAAGACTGTTTTGTCTACATTGAAAATTTGTTGTTTAGAGTAGTCACCTTTATCAGTGATCTTAACAGACCTTCTGTACAACTTGCTGACTCTTCTGCATCAGCTTTGCTGCTTCACCTTGTGCTTTTATGTTATAGAGAAAGCTTCTTTCCTTAAACCTCATGAATCAACCTCTGGTAGCTTCCAAATTTTCTTCTGCTGATTCTTCACCTCTTTCAGCCTTCATGGAATTGAAGATTAGGACCTTTTTCTGGATTAAGCTTTGGCTCAAGGGAATGTTGTGTCTGGTTTGATCTATCCAGATCTCTAAAGCTTTCTGCATATTGGTAATAAGGCTGTTTCTTATTATTCATATCACTTTCTTATTGTTAATGTGTTCACTGGAATAACATTTTTAATTTCCTTCAAAAACATTTTCTTTGCATTAACAATGTTGATCACTGACTGGTGCAAGAGAATGAGCTTTTGGCCTATCTCTGATTTTGGCATAACTTCCTCACTAAAAATCATCTGTGGCTTTTGATTTAAAGTGAGAGATGTGTGACTCTTCCCTTCACTTGGACACTTAGAAGCCATTGTAGGGTTATTAATTGGCTTAATTTTAATATTGCTCTATCTCAGGCAATAGAGAAGCCCAAGGAGACAGGGAAAGATGGGAGAATGGTTGGTCAGTGAAGCAGTCACAATATACATAATTTTATCAATTAAGTTCACAGTTATATATGGGAGTGGTTCATGGCACCCCCAAACAGTTATAGTAGTAACATCAAAGATCACTGGTCACAGGTCACCAAAACAGATATAATAATGAAAAAATCTGAAATATTGCAAGAATTACCCAAATGTGACACAGAGACATGGAGTGACCACATGCTGTTGGAAAAATTGTGCTGCTAGACTTGCTTGAAGCAGAGCTGCCGCAAACCTCCCGTTTGTGAAAAATACAGTACACGATCAAGTGAATCACAATAAAATGAGATATGCCTGTACTTTCCTGGGAGAGTAACTGGATTTGTGGCAGGCACTTAAGGATTTATAGACCTTTTAAAGATAGAGGATGCTTGGGCCATGAGGCTTTAGGGAGAGAAGCAGGACACTAAAGTGGATTAAGTTTCATAAAATAGAGTCCCATTGGGTGCTCTGGTTAATTTCATGTAGGATTTGCTTTACATTTTTAGAAGAGGATTGTTACAGATTTGACACTCTGTGTGGGGTCTGGGGGACTCTGAGGCAAGGCTGCATGCCCGTAAAGTATAGATTTAAAAACATAGGGTTGTTGGGGCAGAGAGAAATTTTAATTTAATCAAAGCATTAATAGATTGAGGGGGTAAGATTTCTGGTCTTCTTAGGGAGGCCAGATGAAAGCTGACATCTTATGAGTAACACTGAGCCACATTTTAAGAGGAAGACATATACGATAGACAGTAATCAAGAAAACGAAACCATGTTATAGAGAAGATGGCTGAAGGACTCGGAAATATTTACCCAGCCTCCAGAAAGAAGGCTCAAGGTGACATGATTACCAGCTTTTAATATTCAAAAGCTTGTCACTTGGAAGAGGGATTGCACTTAGAAAGGCCTCAGGCCAGTCCTAGGATCACTAGGCAGAAGTTATAGAAAGACAACTTTTAATTCACTGCATAGAGCAGGCAATTCAAATAGAGATGTCTGAGGATGGGATAAACTGAGTTCATGGACTGGCTTAAAAAAGGAATTCAAGCATACATTGGCAGGAATATTACAGAAGTGTGGTGGTGCATGCAGTAGTGAAGACATAGAGATAAAACTGGGTTCCAATTTTGATTCTTCCACTTACTAAATACAGGACCTATGGCAAGTTGCTTAATTTTTCTGATTCAATTTCATAATTTTTAAAATGCACTTACTATCCACTACACAAATGTCAACAATAATTAAAATAATTAACTTTGGTCCTTAGTGTCTGAAGAGAGACAGGTGTGTGTGTGTGCGCGCGTTGCATATACATGCAACATTTGATTTCTTCTAACCTGAAGTGTTATGATTCCAAAGGCTTTGGGAAAAAAAAGTTTTAAAAAACTAGCTATCCTTCTGCATTTCTTAGATATTCCCCAGTGTTCCAGTATTTTTTTTTTTTTTTTTTGGAGATGGAGTCAGTCTCACTCTGTTGCCCAGGCTGGAGTGCAGTGGTATAATCTCAGCTCACTATAACTTCCACCTTCCAAATTTAAGTAATTCTCCTACCTCAGCCTCCTAAGTAGCTGGGATTACATGTACGTGTCACCACACCCAGTTAATTTCTGTAATTTTAGTAGAGACCAGGTTTTGGTATGTTGACCAGGCTGGTCTTGAACTCTAGACCTCACGTGATCTGCCCACCTCAGCCTCCCAAAGTGCTAGGATTACAGATTTGAGCTACCATACTCGCCATGTTCCAGTTTCTTATGAAATTGTTTTAATATGGCATTTCCCAGTCAATTCAGTTTAAAGCAGATGGAAAATATTTGATGCTCATCTTAATACTACCCACAACTGAGAAATGCCTCTCAATTTGCTTGTACAGAATGAAGTATGAGGATTTGGTTTTACAGAGGAGTGAAAAAGACAGAAGAGGATGCGCAATGACAATTCAGTTCCCTAGTTAACAGCATGATTTGATTGTGTTTACATATGAGACTTGTGTTTGGGGACTTCTGTGCCTTACAGTGCACGTTTATCAAATTGCAAACAGCACCACTTATGCGCTGCCTATGATAAAGCACTACCACACAGCTGAACAGCTCTCCCAGCAGAAGATGATTATTTCCCAAGATAAAAGCTGACTACCTGATCTACCTGATGCCAAAGCAACATCAATTCAGTGACACAGAAAAAAAATTAGACCAACCACTCCTTTGGTGTAGTGCAGAGGAAACAATTGGTTGATTGACTGTGACTGAATTTTGGCTGCAAACACAGCCAAAGCAAACCTGAAACAGTATGAGATATTCCTCAGAATTTCCATTATAATGTAATTGTTTCTGCTAAACTTTGTTTTCCAATTTGCTCCCAAATTAACTATAGAGGTAGAAGTTAAGTGGTCAATCATCATTAAGGGAACTAGGTTTGTTTGCTAACAAAAATTGTGATTTACATTTTGAATTTGATGTCACTGCGTGGTTTTTCAATGCAAACTTACGTGGAGGGGGAACTATTTTGTTTGTAAAGGAAGAAATACTATCCTGATATCAATACACTGCACAGCAGACATCTCGAAATCTAAGGACAACCACTGTTTGAGTTTTATTTTTCCAGCTACAAGCAAGATGAAGTGGAATAACCCTGGGCTTTGAAGTCAGAAGGAACACATTCATTTGTTCATTTATTCTATATATTCTTGTTGAGCTTTCTATGGGCCAGGTACTGTTAGGTTGGTGCAAAAGTAATTGCAGTTTTTGCCATCGAAAGTAATTGCAAAAATTGCAATCATTTTTGCACAAACTTAATATGTTAGGCTCTGGGGATTTAGTAACAGACTGATAAGCTGCTTGCTTCCACAGATATTATAATTTAGTAAGAGAGTGGAGGTGGAGAGGTCTGACAACAAACATATAAATACTCTTCAGCTCCCAGCCTCTGCATTTTGTATTTTTGTGATACAAGGTAAGTTATTAATTACTTGGTGATGTCTCACAGGGCAGGTGCTTAGCAAGTGTTGGTTCTCTACCTTTCTCTACTCCTGACCCTACAGGGTCCAAGTGAAAAAGCAAACTGACTCTTTCTCAGTTTGATTGATGCCTTTTTTGAAACCAGGAAAATGAAAATCCTTGTCATCTCCATGAACCATAGATAGAATTGGAATGAGCTGGCTTCATTGTCTAATGTTTCTGTGAGTGCCTTTCTTTCAAGTCTGAGAGTGAATCATCCTCTTATATTTTACTCTCGGTTTTGCCTTGACAAAGAGAATGCTTTGGGATAAACGGCTCTGAAACTATAAATGTTACTTTAAAAAAAAAAAACAAAAAACAAAAAACTACTGCAGATTGCTTGTACTGACTTATTCTACCTTTTACTGAATTCTGCCAATTAAGGTGTTTAAGAAAAGCTGTGAAATGTAATGGTTCCTAGAATCACTTTCTAGTAGATAGAGCTCCTCTTGGCTCAGCTTGACTGTGTAATTGCCTCACTAGAGATTGGGACATAGAAGACAGAGGGTGAATTTATTGATAAGGAAATATTATTAATTGTTATAATTTTAATGCAAATACTATTTATAATGGATAAAAAAATGTAGTCTGTAATGTTTCTCAAATAAAATATGTCCAGAGTTCCAAACACTTGCGTTCAAACAAATATTTACACTATAGTTTGCTGGGGCATTGACGGAATGGATATGATGTGAATTGAAGAGTCCTTTCACTCTCTCCCACTACCCTTCTCTTGCTTCAGGCAATTGTAATATATATTTTGTCCTTAGCATAGATTTTATATGAGACACCAACACCTTTTCTTCTTGAGGAAATAACAGTAGATCTATACTACGTCACAGAAAAAAATATTAACAAATAGTTTAGTATATTAACAAAACTCCCACTCTCCCAACAAAATGCGTATGTTGCTCAGGTAGCTATCAAGCAGTTCTTCAGTTGTGTGTTGAGGACAGGAACCAAAAGAAATTGTGGAGAAGACTAGAAGAGACAAAAGGGATTTTTTTTTTCTTTAAGTTCTGGGATACATGTGCTGAACGTGCAGGTTTGTTACCTAGGTATACATGTACCATGGTGGTTTGCTGCACGCATCAACCCGTCATCTAGGTTTTAAGCACTGCATGCATTAGGTATTTATCCTAATGCTCTCCCGACAAGAGGGATTTTTGTTGGAAAAGGCAGAGAGTTACTGGCAGGAGGAAAACAACAACAAAAAGAAAGGACAAAGGGACTAGGAGGCCGAAAGTATGTTATTGGAGATCTTGAGAGCATGGAGGTGGTTAGGAAAAAGATTTGATTTTGTGGGTAGCTGCCATATGTGACATATGTAGACAGGGAGAATGATGAGGGAAAGAGGCTTTTAAGAAGTTTAGCCCTGCATTATAAATGTAATCTACTCCTGGCTCCTTTTTAGGAAACTACAGTAAAGACATCAATTACATTCAATTATTGTATCTGCAGGATTGTTTTTTGTTTGTTTGTTTGTTTTTTTGCATGTAATACTAAACAGAGTTGGGGCCTCTGAATAGCTTTATAAAGATTAACTTTGAATAAAGCGTTTGAACGATTCTGCCATTTTTGTGCCTTAAAACTCCCTGTTTCTCCAGGCATCCTGTAAGACACATCTTCAGTATTGAGAAGAAATGACTGAAAATCCAAGGGCTTTGAAGTTAGACAAATCTGGGTCTGACTTCTCACTGCTCACTTGCTAGCTGTTTCTTGTAGGACAGTATCACCTCATAGGGCCGTATTGCCTCAGTTTCCTCATCTATAATATGGAGTTAAGAGTATCTACAGGACTGTTGTAATCATCGAAATAAAACATCTAGCAGAGATCATAAAAGAACTGGGGCTTCATCAGTCTGAGTCCTGCCAGAAAACATGACCCATTCAAATTAGGAAAACTTGAGGAAAATGTAGAGCAGGACAATGCGTAGGCAGGGCAGAGGAAAACTACAAAATATAGTACAATATTCTGGGGTCACCAGCTTTAGGCCTGAAGATGTGAGCAGAAGTGTTTCCTGGGACCCAGGGAGAACCTAAGAAGGCTGTGTAGGACGAACTATCGGACACGTGCTGAGGCCTTTTGCGGAGAGATGTGGCCAACCCTTGGCAATCACTGGGGAACTGGAAAATGAATTGTGTAGCTTTCTTCCCTCTCTTTTCGTCCCTCTAGTTTCCTCCAGGGTCTTCTATTGGTTAAACCTAACTTGAAGCCATTTGGTAAGGAAGTCCATTAAGGTCACAGGAGTGAACTGTGAAACAGATTAAATAAGGATTGAGAGTGGATCTGGGGCAAACTAAACAGATTTGTCGTGCTCAGTAAGTATCAATTCCCTTCTTATTTTTCTTCCCAATAGCGTGGAAAAGAGGGTGTCTTTCACATGGAAGAATAATCATACAGTAGATGTGTCATTAGTCCCTGAATGACTGTCCCTTATATGTAAGTTCTGCAGATTGTGATACATCACAGGCACAGCTCTGGAGTTGGAAATCTACACCTATCAAGCTTTGTTCAAAGGATCAGCAGGAAGAACACGGCTAGTCTAGTGGCCGGCTCGCTGAGAGTGAATGATGCAGAGAACTTGCTATGCTGGTCAGAGATAAACAGGAGCTCTTGTTTCGACAGTGGCTTTTCAAATTTGCCTTTTGGCATGAAGCTGACTTTGGCAGAGGGTATCATATAAACAGGGCATGTGCCCAAGCATGTAAGCCAGGCCCAACTTCTTGGATATATTCTCACCCCCTCCAGCCCAAGATTCATGGCTATCTGACAAAGCTGATGGTAGGGAATTTTTTCAGAAGACTGACCTCTTGGACTTTTTTCAAAATTTGTAGATAAACTGAAGACTCCGGGAAAGAGAATGCTTAGTCATCACTTTGGCAGAGCTTTGATTCACTTCGCCTGTTAAGCTCCTGACCTTTGAATGAATAACTCTTCTCCTTTGCCTCCTGTAGTGACCTTCATGGCAGTCCCTCAGAAGATATATTCATATCCTAGTCCCCAGAACCTGTGAATGTTGTGATGTTTGGAAAAGTGTCTTTGCAAATGTCATTAAGTTAAGGCTATTGAGAAGAGGCGATCATTCTAAATTATCTGGATGGGTCCTAAATCCAATAGCAAATGTGCTTATAAGATACACACAGGGGATAGATACAATGAGAAAAAGGCTATGTGAAGATGGAGGCAGAGATTAGTGTGATGTAGCCACAAGCCAAGAAAGCTGGCAGGCATCAGAAACTGGAAGAGATATGGAACAAATTATTCCCTAAAGGTTTTGTGGGGAGTATGACCCTGGCTGTAGACTTCTGGCCTCCAGAATGGTGAGGAAATTGTGAGGAAATAAATTTCCGTCATTGGAAGCCGATAAATTTATGGTAATTGGTTGCAGCAGCCCCCAGAAACAAATATACCTCCTATAAAACCATCTGTGTTAGCACTGTGACTGCAGAGCACTCTAAATATTAGCAGCCTGAAGAACTATAGAAATAGTGCAGATTTTATATCCTTGAAGATTGGGTTCTTATCACAAAAAAATACTGATAAGTATGGAGGTAATGCATATGTGTTAACTAGTTCGATTTAGTAATTCCACAACACACATGTTTCAAAACATCATGTTATACACCATAAATATTAAAAACATTTTTATTTTTCAATTAAAATATGAATAAAAGAAAAAATAGTACAGAGTATAAACATCTCGGAATGTATTTTCCCAAAGTTTCTGAGAAGTCATCACAAATCCTGAGAAGCTGTGCTAATTTACACCTTTAGCACTTGCAATGAGATGTTACATTGAAAGAGGCAGAAGGAAGAACATTGGAAGACATGTGTTCTATACTGGTAGCTACTCACTGGCTGTTTGACCTTGGAAAAGTCATTCAAGTATTCTAAGCCTAGATTTTCTTACCTCCAAACCACTTGCCTAACCAACTTTACAAGGTTGGCAAAAATATTAAATTATAAAAGGTGCTTTGAAACAAAGTGCTATCCATTAAACTAAAATGTTACACAATTTTTTATTCACAATATACACAGAACATGTATTTATTAAGTGAAACCCTAATAACTCGAAGCTTGTGATGACTTAGAAAAAAGTCTACATAGAAGTCAGAAAATCAGGGATTCAGTCCTGGCTCTGTCATGAAATAACCAGTTAAATGACCTTGGACAATTATTATACCATTTAGGGCTACAGTTTTCTTAATTACTGAATGAAGGAGTTGGATTTGATCATCTCTAATGCTTCTCCAAGCTCTCTGATTCTACAGTATTTTAAGAATATTAAGATTAGCAGGGTGGTTCTCTGTCTTGGTGAGCTTGTCCCTCTCATGGTTTAAGTTTTCACTAAATTCTGATAATCCTGAACTTCTCCACTGAGCTTCAGATTCATATAACCAATTATCTGGATATCACAAAGTGTATCAGCTGAGATTCTCTGAATGTAAAAGAAAGGCAATGCAAAATTTATTTGCACCAAATAAATCACAAACATAAAGAATATAAAGGAACTTATTGGCTCACTTAAATGAAAACTATGAATAGAGTTAGTTTTAGCTATAGCTAGATTTAGGGCTTACATAATGTCATCTAGATTTACTTTCTTTTAGTCTCTCAGATCTACTTTCTACAGGGTTGGCTCTAGCCTTTAACTTCTCATGGTGCAGTAGTTGCATTGTATCCTCTTGTTTATGTGTTGAGGGAAAGGAATTTTTTCCCATGATGTATAGCTAGAGTTTCCTTGCATCTCATTGGCTCTCATTGCCCATCTCTGAACCAATCACCATGACCGGAAGTTATTCAGTGCACTGACTGGCTTAGGCTTGGGTCATGTGCTTTATTGCTAAGCAAGGGAAATAACCAGTAGTGTGCTAGAGTGAGCCTGTTAACTACATTTCAGTATTTTCTGAGCTGGTTGTTAAATTGTTTGTAGCATTAAGTTGGAAAAGGTGGGAATGTTTAAATCACAACTTAGGGCTTTTTTAATTTTAGAAAGTTTGTTTACCAGCACACCTCTGGGTACAGCCCTGTGGTGTGGTTAGATCCCCCTCAAAAAAAAAGATTGTTATCAGAGTAAGACAAGAACAAATGCTGTAGTGGCAAATTAGTATCCACTAGACCTCAGAGCTCAAACTCAAAATATTCAATGCTGAACTCATGCTCTTATTCCTCAACCTCTTGGTCTCTCATGGATTTTCTATCTTGAAAATTAATTCAAATTTAAAATATGACATAAAATTTTTGCGTTTTTCTGCCTCATACAGCAAATTTATCTTTTTACTATTTCTCAAATGCATCTATTTTTCTATTGTTTGATCTCACCCTGGGCTATTTCAGGATCCTTTGAATTTGTCTGTCTGCTTTCAATATTGTTATTTTCAAATCCATCAGTTTATCAGCACCAGGGTGATTAACCTAAAATACAACTTCCTACTTCCTAAGTCACTTTTCGTTGCTTAATGGATAAGGTGGTTTTAAAACCTATTAACAAATTCTCCAAGATATTTCTCTTTGATAGGGAGAGTTTAATTCTCCCCCCCTTATATGGGCTCAGTAAACAGAAAATAACAGAAGTGTTGGTATGGGACTTTCATGGATAGGTCATGAAAGGCATTACAGGTTTCTCCTTGCTCTTTCTCTTGAATCACCCCCTCTAGGGGAGGCCAGTTGTCATTTCGTGAGAACATTCAAGCCGCACTATGGAGGGGTCCACATAGCATGAAACTGAGATGCCCTACAAAAGCAAACTTGGGAGTGGACTCTCTAGTCCCATTCAAGACTTTAAATGACAAGTCCAGGCTGATGTCTTAATTGAAACCTCATAAAAAGTTCTGAACCAGAACTACCTATGTTACTCCCAAGTTGCTGATCCATTGAAAGTATGAGATTGAAACTGTTGTTTTAAGTTGCTAAATTCTGGGTGCAACAATAACAGCCAATATATATTTACTTAATCTGGTCTTAGCCTACCACTGTTTTGTTTCTTCATTCTTTTATCATCGTTGTATTTATATTTAATGATCACCGAAGTGCTTATCTTTTTCTACTTACACCATCCTATTTCTGGCCTTTGTGCCTTAGCTCAGGCTTTCCCTCTTTGCTCTTTTATTTTCTTTCTTTCCTTTTCTCTTTCGTTTTTTCTTTCTTCTTTCATATCAGGCATCCTTGGCAGAGAATACAGCAAGTACAAAGCCATGAGCTGGGAAAAAATGTGTTTTGTTGGACAAAATAAAGGAGGTCTTCATTAATGCAGTATAATGAATTAGAAGAAATTGATGGGATGAAGTTGAAAAAATAAGCACCAAATCATGCATATTTAGAAACCCATGGTAAGGAGTTTAAATTTAATTTTAAATACAACTGATAATTATTTAAAAAGTTTGAGAGTGCCATGGTCTGGTTTGCATTTTAAGCTTTCTCGCGCTGCTGTGTAGGGAATGGTTTGTAGGTTGGCGAGAAGAGGTCCCAGGAGATCATTAGTAGGAAAAACCAGCACTGGATGATGGTACCTTGGATTAGGGTGGTAGCGGTAGAAATAGACAAAAAATGTACATAGTGGAATACAATTTGTAGTTATAACTAATAGGACTTGCTGGTAACTCAGATGTGGATGCTAAAGGGAAGAGAGGATTTCCGCCTCTGGTAAAAGACTTGCACTTTATTTTAAAGCAATGGGGCGCCATGAAGGTTTTAGCAGAAGAGTGTATACTCCTATGTTTTCCTGCAGCAGGCCTTCCTAGTTTTCCTGCAGGAGGTCTTCCTAGTAACTCCCGTTGACATTAATCTCTCCCTCCTCTGTGCCTAATGGTTTTGACTCTTACACAAAAAGTGGCATAGGTACAGGTTAAAAGCATAAGGAATTTTGTGGCTGAACTGATGCAAGTTGATCTGCATTCCATGTCTACTTCCTATGAAGTGTATGACTTGGATAAATCTATTCAGCTCTGTGCCATTCTTCTTCAAATATGAGTAGCATCTAAATTAAAGTTTTGTTGGATTAAATGAAACACTGGGAGAGAGAAATGTACTTTAGGAAGGGGAGGGAGAACATCTAGCTTTAAATTTAGGGGAGGGGCACTTAATAATTATTGTATCTAATATTTGTGGAGTACCTACCATCTGCCAGATACATAGTAAGTGTTTTACTCTTTATAACAATCTGACATAGTTACTGTTGTTATCCTCGTTTGCAAGTGAACAAATAAATGCCCATAGAGCTTAAAAAATATACCCGATGTTATACAGTAACACTTAACTGGTATGTAAGTATTTCTCTGTATTTTTATTTATCTATATCACTTTCAGACAGAAGGGAGTGGTGTGTCTTCTCCATCTCATTCTCTTCTCCATCTCTGGCAGATGGCAGAAAATAAATTCACATATGTGGAGTGAGTGGACTTCCAGCCTTTGACTCACATGCCACACTTCCTGTTTTGACTAGATGGAGAGCAGAGTTTTGGAGTACTGGCTTTGCCGAGCACGTCCATGCAGCTGAGCTTGGAGTGTCCTGAGTGCAGCTAGCTAGGAAAGCTACTCAGCTCTGTGACGAAATCAGATCCCCACATGGTCAGCCAAGTGCTCAGCTGCCCAGTCTATGGTGCGATGATCTTGTGGCTAATTTGCTTATGCTGTTTGGTCTCAGAAGCTTAGCAATGACACAATAAAACCTTTATTAACAAGACTATTCAGTGACTACTGGGGCAGAAAGAGAAAGCTGCTTTGTTTAAACCCTTTTGCAAAATCTCTAAAATGTAGTGGCTGTCTCCTTCTGCCTCGGTTAAAAACTGTGCAGTGAATATGATTTGTATCTTGAAATTGAAAAGTGAATGATCCTCATATCTTACAATGATTTCAATGATGATTTTGGAGAGGAGGATGGATGTGGGAAGAGATTGGGCTAAAAGTGCTCTGAGATGAGGCCTTAGCTTGAGATGCTTATTTTAAAACAACATGATTGGGGCATATTTTCCCTCAGAATTAATCTTTTCCCTTAAAAAAAACTGAGTGGAAAAAGGAAAATTAATGAAAGTTTTTGGTTTTGTCCTAAGGCTTCCTCCAAATCTCACTTAATTTCTCCTCTAAAAAGTATGTAAAATGGTTTTTACTGAATCAAAACTGTGCTGCTCTGTTTGGTTTGGTATATATAATTGTTCATTGGTCTGTAGGATAAGAAGGAAGAAGGGGGAAGTTACTGTTAAGGGGCACAGTAGAGAATGGATTGTTCTCTATCCTTCAAAGGGAGTTTTGGTGGATTTATTAGGGGAGCACCAGGGTTCAGAGCACACTGTGATAGAATGGACATGTTGTGATTTAGCAGACACTGAGAAGATCCCTCTGCCCAAAATAGACACACCTGCTTGTGGATGTCTGGCATGCCTTTAGCTGGGGACAAAGCCAGAAAGGCCAGCTGTTCCCTCAGATACCCTCCCCACAGGCTGGCTCAGGCCTGAAATTCCAGCCTTGAACTTAAGGCTAAATTTTTCTTCACAATCTACTGCAAAGCACGTGCTTACCTCTCCCTCCTCCAACTCTAAAATAAAGGTGTCAACAGACATTTTCATTGTAGTGTGAATTACATGGACTTGTGCAAATAACAGACATTATAGAAGCAGGGGAATTCTTCTTTCCCCTTCTCCCTGCTTAATTCCAAGACTTTGGTCAAGTCTTTAACTGTTTATGTAGCAGTTTCCTCCTTTTAACGTGAGGATAATAAGCCAAATTGACAAAACTCTAGGGAGGACTAAATAACACAAATGTAGAAGACCAGCTAGCAAAAGGCCGGAAACCCAAATGTCTATCAAAGGGATGTTAGTTAAATAAATTGGGATATTTATACAATGTCATATAATATATACCTGAAAAGGAAAGAAACCTATCTTTATGTCCTGAAATACAATAATGTCCAGGACATATTGTTAAGCAAAATAAGCAAAATGCATTACTGTATTTATAGTATATTATAGTGTGGATAGGAAAGGCGAAGAAATACGAAATACATATTTATGATTGCAATAGCAAGATAAAACAAAAATCAGTAAAAAAATGCTTACCTATAGTTGGATGGAGGAAGCAGGCGAGTAGGAGATACAGAAGAGCTATGCTTTTCCACATACCTTATTTTATTTTGACTTTGAAATTGTGTAAATGTTTTACATGATTAAAAACAAAAGGAAAAACCACATCAAAATATAACAATTTCTAAAAATTTGAAACAAACTGAAAACAAAGAACTTAGGCATATGTCAATTCTGTGGCATAATGATCTCAAGAATTATTTTAAATGACTTTAGAACACATATTTTGATTATATGTCCTTAGGGGCATATATCCTAAGGACAAAAAGAAGTACAAAGACATCTTAGATTGAATTTTGTTGGCTAGTTTTTAGTGGTGATATTTACATTCTTTTTGAGTTTATTATAGCTAAAATAGGATAAATCAATTAAACAATTAAATTATCCTTAGGAGATAAAATTTTCAGAGTAAGAAAAGATGAACTTTACAAAATCATTAAAAACTCTGTAATCCTTATTTTGAATTAGAAATATTGGTATGAATTTATAGTTTATTTTTCTTAAAACTACAAATTTATCAGTCATGTCTACTGACAAGGCCTAGAACTGTGATCAGTTCAGTAGCAATAATCACTCCAAGTACCCAGAAGTTTATATCTAAGTGCCATTTCCATGTTAAAGGAACCAGGTCTCCTTGGAGAAATGACTGATTCTAGCATGAGCAGGAAGTATTTGAGATGAGCCCGATAAATAAAATGGATGAGCCAGGTTAAGGAGCTGATATGGTTTGACTGTGTCCCCACCCAAATTCATCTTGAATTGTAGCTCCCATAGTTCCCACATGTTGCAGGTGGGACCAGGTCGGAGATAATTGAATCACAGAGGCAGTTTCCCCCATACTGTTCTCATGGTAGGGTAGTGAATGAGTCTTATGAGACCTAATGGTTTTATAAGGGGTTTCTCTTTTCACTTGGCTCTCATTTCTCTCTTGCCTGCTGCAATTTAAGATGTGCCTTAGTTCTTCCTTTGCCTTCTGCCATGATTGTGAGGCCCCCCAGCCATGCTGAACTGTGGGGAAAAGAGAGATCAGACTGTTATTGTGTCTATATAGAAAGAAGTAGACATAAGAGACTCCATTTTGTTCTGTATTTGAGATGCTGTTAATCTGTGACCCTACCCCCAACCCTGTCCTTGCAAGAGACATGTACTGTGGTGACTCAAGGTTTAATGGATTTGGGGCTGTGCAGGGTGTGCTTTGTTAAACAAGTGCCTGAAGGCAGCTTGCTGGTTAAAAGTCATCACCATTCTCTTAATCTCAAGTACCCAGGAACACGTACACTGGGGAAGTTCGCAGGGACCTCTGCCTAGGAAAGCTAGGTATTGTCCAAGGTTTCTCCCCATGTGATAGTCTGAACTATGGCCCCATGGGAAGGGAAAGACCTGATCGTCCCCCAGCCCGACACCCGTGAAGGGTCTGTGCTGAGGAGGACTAGTATAAGAGGAAAGAAGGCCTCTGGGCAGTTGAGATAGAGAAAGGCATCTGTCTCCTGCCCGTCCCTGGGCAATGGAATATCTCAGTGTAAAACCCGATTGTATGTTCTATTTACTGAGATGGGAGAAAACTGTCTTAGGGCTGAAGGTGGGATGTGCTAGCTGTTGGGGTCCGCGTGTTTCCTAAACAAAGGAATGAACACACAAGACAACACAAGACAAACATGGCAGCCACCTCGAATGGTGCGCTCTGCTTTATTTTATACAGTCGTTTGTGGAATGTTGCCAAGTCACAAGACACATTGTTGTTTTTCTGACCTTTCCCTGACTTTCTGGATTTTCAAGATGTTTACACATAAACAAACCCCCAGGGTCTGCTGTTTGCAGCTGGCTCCTTTGTCCTCCCTGTTTACAGGGAAGGAACGCCCTGCTTCATTTGCAAGAGCAGGACTTATCGGAACATCTCGTTTGCGAACACGTAGTCCTCTACACTAGCAGCAATGCTGCTCTTTATGCACTAAAAAGGTTTATGGAGATGTTTGCATATGCATATCAAGGCACAGCACTTTTCCTTAAACTTATTCATGTCACAGAGATCTTTATTCATGTGTCTTACTGCCGACCTTCTCCCTACTAGGATCCTATTATCCTGCCACTTCCCTTTTCTAAGATGGTAAAGATAATGATCAATAAATACTGAGGGAACTCAGAGACCATGCTGGTGCAGGTCCTCTGTATGCTGAGCACCGGTTCCCTGGGCCCATTTTTTCCTTTCTCTATACTTTGTCTCTGTGTCTCATTTCTTTTCTCAAGTCTCTTTCCACCTAACGAGAAATGCCCACAGGTGTGGAGGGGCAGGCCACCCCTTCACTGAACTATGAGTCAGTTAAACCTCTTTCTTTCATAAATTACCCAGTTTTAGGTATGTCTTTATTAGCAGCATGAGAATGGACTAATACAAGAGCTCCCACTGGGAAAACCTGGAATAATTTAAAAACAAATAGTGACTACAATGTTTTGAAACATGTTAAATATACAAAATCCACAAGTTCATTTGAAGGTTGTGTGGTCACTAACTCACTATTCTGAAAACAGACGAAAGAATCAGGCATTAATCTGGCTTTTGTTGTTTTCAGATAAACAATTGATGAGGAAAATTGTTCTTTGTTAAAGAGTTCCAGCTAATAAATACTGGAGGGCTGATAGACTTAGGAAATATCCATTTTGCTAACTGTAATGAAATAATGGATCCAGGAGACGATCATCGATGGCTGCTAAAACCGTGAAGGACTGAATGACAAACTCTACAAGGAAGGGATCAGATAGATATCACCAAAACCCACCATTCAGTGCTAATGTCAATAAACATACACAGTCAGGAATCCTGGGACTCTAGATATGCTATATAGGTAGTGTATTCAATACCTATGATAGATTCTTATTACACACACAGATACATCCTTTGGACCTGACTACATGTTTATATTAAGTGGTAATAGAATAGTAAATTAAACAACATGACAAAAGATAAATCAACAAAGAATTTAGGACAATCTACAAGTCAAATAACTCATCTTGACTTGCAAACAGATGACATAAAAATCTTGGGTGGAAGTAGGAGAAAGGGAACTCTCGTGGATCACAAGAGTTTTAGGAGACTACCAACCAAATGCAGTGGATGAAGCTTATTGCATCTCGATTTAATCAAACCAACTGTAAAAATGCATTTTTGAGCCAGTAAGGTATATTTGAATGTGGCCTATTTATGAGATGATTTTATATATTAATTATTAATCTTATGTGTGATAATGACATGATCATTGTTTTTCTGTAACAACCTCTTACCTATTGAAGACACATAATCAAGTATCTAGACTTGAAAAGATGTGATATCTGGGAGATGTTTTAAAAAATATGAGGGATAGACAAAATAAAACTGGCAGGCTCTTGAAAATTGCTGAAGTTGGAGATGGGTAATGCGAGTTATCTTCTGGTGTTCTTTTGTGTATAAACTGAAAATAAGCAAAACACCTGTGTTTCTAACACATAGCAGATCTTAATGAATGTTAGAGCTCTTATCTTTTTATTTTTAACCCAAATTCTGTTTTCAAGGTCAAACTTTCTCCCTGGCTTATGTTTATGAGCATGGGTGAACCACTCGCAGCCTGGTTTGGGTGGCCATGGGAAGGAAGGAGAAAAAAGTGTTTTTAAAGGAGAAGAGTGGGACAAAACGAGGAAAACGTGCCTGGGCATGCCAAGATGATCTTTGTTATTTTTCTATTTTGCTGGCCCAGATCACTGGCTATCTTCACAAATGTATGCAGTGTCTTCATGTAAATTAGAAATAGACTTGCCAGGATGTGTGGTGAAGAAGAGGATTTTGTAGGATTTTAACTCCTCCTTATCCAGAAAACTGGTTAAGACGCATAAACAACACAGACACATGAAGTGTGGGCCCAGGCCCTGTTGTCAGGTACAAAGAAAAACAGACCTTTGAGATTTTTGAGTGGCTGAGAGACATAGCTCACCCTTCATACACACCCTTCTTACATACCCCTGACTCTGTTTTCTACCTCTAGAGGAAGAGGCTGTTGGAGATTTCCACATTCTTTATCCTTTTTATTATTATTATTATTTGGTAAAACAAGAGGATAAATAGCAACAGAAGTTTTGTTGAAGGAATCTATCATTTTTCCATAAGTTAGTGCCTGAAATACATCAATAAGATTCCAGGAATGTGGGCCTGGTGTTGGGGGATTGTGTTGGGGATTGGAGAGCAGGGGTGGAGAGTGCTTGGCCTTTTTGCAGACATGAGTGCAAGGGGCAAACTGGGAGTTATTTCCAATCAGGAGAAAAGGGTTCCTGGAGTATAGGTTGACTTTAAGTTCATTGTCTGCGGGTATATCCCAGGCTTGGCCTGGAATTGGAAGTAGCTGCTGTGTGATGCTCAAAATGAAAATAAACAGCAGGCGGCTCAAATATACTATGAGGGAGACAGTGTAGTAGGACAAAAATGGATTTCTCCACTGTAAATACAGAAAGGAGCATGCCCAATTGTTGTGGGTATAGGTAGGGAGTAGTTGCAGAATTACTGGGTTGATTTTGGGAGGGGGTAAGACACATATTTTCCCACCATCCACTTTCTGATCCTTTCTATCAGCTGAGCAGGATGGGAAACTGTCCCTTGTGTGTGCAGGGGCAGGGGCCTGGGCTGACCTCAGCATGTGTCAGTGAGTCGTTTCCCACCTTACCATGTCTGCAGCCATGGAGGAGTATCTTCCCTTGGAATTGGCAGTCCTCCACCACTTAGTAGTTGTGGGATCTTGGGCATGTTATTCAATCTCTCTGAGCCTTAGTTTCCTGTCTATGGACTGAGGATGATAACATAGGGTTCTTGGCAGTGCCAAGTGAGATAATATAATTCAAGTGCTTAGCACATCAAATGCCTGGAGGAGCTGTCCTCAGTGCCAGAAACAACTTGTGGATCTTAGTTCATTCAAAAAGGAGAAGGAGCCTGGAGCTGTGTAGCTGTTTCTATGGAGGCTTTATTTGCATGCTCCTCTCTCTCTCTCAGAGGGACAACTACAATTAGTCAATTACAGCAGAATGTTGGCTAAGAGAATTCAACCCAACTGAGTAGAAGTGAATGTTGTAAAAGTGTTCTTCCATTGCCGTATCACAGCCTTTTGATTGTTCAAGCGTTATTGGAAGTTAAAAATACTGGGGCAAATACGCTGTTGCAATGGATCATGCTGATTTGATTTAAGGTAAGTGAGGTAATGATTTTAGGTAACTCACTAATTCATTTTGCTCAAGGCATTTCACCAAACTTTGACATAAATAGCTTCATGAAACAAGACTTAAGTTTACTCACCTTACATGGAGCCAAGCATCATGTCACAATAGGGGAAGGAGGCATTTTCAATAGTAAAACTTGAACTTAAATAAAATGCTTTAAGAACTCCTATTGTTCCATTGTTTTTTGGAATCGTCACACACTGAATACCCAGAGGCATTTTTTTCCCAGAGAACAGAAGGGTCTATACAAAAACAAGCTATCTTATGGGGAACGGTAGGAGAAAATTAAAATTTAGGTCTATTGAAACACTATTCCAGGAACCTGACACACCTTTCATCATACAGACTGCTTTACTTTCCCAAGTGCTGCTCTAGTACGCCTAAAAAACTGAGTCATGATGACACAGTCACTTGCCATTGCTGCCATCTAATGGTGTTGGGTCATATCACAGGACAAAGTTAAGACCTCAGATGGTTTGCTGTTCCCTGGAATACCAGTGCTCTTACAGGTAGACTAGGTTTACATTAAGAGGAGGAGGAGACTGATTATATGGTGTGATTTTAGGGGTGAGAGGAAAGCTGGCCATTTCCTCAACTGCTGATATGGTCTGGCTCTGTGAACCCACCAAAATCTCATGTTGAACTGTAATCCCCACATGTTAAGAGAGGGACCTTATGGGAGGTGATTAAATGATGGGTGCAGTTACTCCATGCTGTTCTCATGATAATGAGTTCTCATAAGGCCTTATGGTTTTATAAGGGGCTCTTCCCCTTTGCTCTGCAATTCTCTCTCCTGCCACCTTGTGAAGAAGGACATGTTTGCTTCCCCTTCCACCATGACTGTAAGTTTCCTGAGGTCTCCCCAGCCCTGCAGAACTGTGAGTCAATTAAACCTCTTTCCTTTATAAATCACCCAGTCTTGGGTATTTCCTTATAGCAGTGTAAAAATGAACTAATACAATTACCATTATCTTTGAGAAGAATAACTCTAAGTCAGTGTTATTCTAAATGTCATCTAAGCACGCGTGTCAGCTGAAGAGAGTTTCTTTAATGTTGGAAGACTAGGGTGAGATCAACACCATGTCCTGAGGAAACGACCTTGAGAGTTCTGTGTGACACCAGAAATGTGTAAAATGACAATGAATTGTCACTCAGGGATGTGGATGATGCTGAATATAGATAACATTCTTCTGAGTTGCACTTTTATTATTTATTATTTATTTGGGACAGAGTCTTGCTCTGTCGCCCAGGCTGGAGTGCAATGGCGCAATCTCCGCTCACTGCAAGCTCCGCCTCCCGGGTTCACGTCATTCTCCTGCCTCAGGCGCCCGCCACCGCACCCGGCTAATTTTTGTGTGTATTTTTACTAGAGACGCGGTTTCACCGTGTTAGCCAGGATGGTCCCATCTCCTGACCTCATGATCCGCCCGCCTCAGCCTCCTAAAGTGCTGGGATTACAGGCGTGAGCCACCGTGCTCGGCCAGCGCTTTGATTTTTAAGGCTCTTTAACATGTGTCACATCATCAATTTGGCCACTAGATGGGAATTAGGATTTCCTGGTAGGATTGAGGGGTCGTGGGAAGCCTAAACTACAAATAAGCAAATTAGTAATTAAAGACTATTTATAATCATGATTAATTATAATGGATAACCAATTCTGTGCTTCAGAATTTTGCATACTTTCCTTGTGGTTTATTGTTAAATAGCTGCATAACGTTGATTGCAGAATATTTTGGTTATGATGTTGAAATAGCTGAATTGTTTGATAAACTTACTCAAAACACTTGAGTTTTTCTATCTGAAAGCAAACTTAATGCAACACAGTTAATGTGTTTCTTCTGCCCACCATTTTAACAATTATAGCACATACTAAATAGCTGGTATGTATAAAGTACTATTCTAGGATCTTTGGATATCTTTTTGAATATAAAAGATGATATAGTCTGAGTTATTCTGAGAAATTGTCAAGTGACGTGATGTGTTCCTTTGGAAATCCAGAGAACGGTTTCCATTCAAAAGCATAGTATCCATCTCCTTAGGTTTAATCCGATGTTTAGGAATTAGATCCTGGACTGAATATTTGAGTAATTCCCTTCATTCCATGCTGTAGGTTCTTACTGAAAACAATAATGCCAAAAAGAGAGTTTTTACTTTTAACTTAAAGGATATTTGTGATAGCAGAAAGGCTACCTGCCACAGGAGCACATTTCCACCCTTGGCTGATCAGTAGTTTTACAGCTTCCCTGAGCAGGTCCTGCATAATTAATAGGGAGCTGGCATCTAAACTCTGTCCAATGGCAAACTAGTCAACAGTGGGTGATCTACTGATGAGGGGATGTGTGTGTTTTGTTTTGAGCAGGTCGGTTGTAGAATTAGGAATTAGCAGCTAAAATGACCTTTGCCACCTTTTATGCATTGGGTAGGACAAGTCCTGTAGTCATTTTCCTAAAAGCATTATCAAGTAAGGACAAGGTGTTTAAGTAGCTATTAGAGGGACTTCAGCAGTATCAGAGGTTCAAAATTAACTACTGACAATGTAGTCTTGGTTGGCAAGAGAGAGCTAGGACAGTGAAGAGAAGGCATTGATCAAGGGATTCAAAGAATAATATATCTGTGTTTTTAAAGTCTTCTATGGAGATACGGTCTCACAGTATTTATGGCTAAGGGACAGAAATATTATCCTAGTTACAAGGTCCTTTACTGGGAAAAAGGGCAGGGTAGATGCTGTCCTTGAAATTCTCAAGAGCAAATTGCATGATATGAATTTGTGTACATTTGAGTGTGGTTAGATTCGGAAAAAAAAATCCTTTCAGTATATGCTATCACAAATCACCAACATTCATCTCTGGGAATCCAGAGTGTAACACATGCTTTAAGAAATGTCAAGAGGTGTGAGAGGAAAATTTTCCCCTATTGTGCCATGTGTGTTCATCCCAAGAATAAAAGAGCCTGAACGGATTATCCAATGACCGTTTACTAACCTGCCATTTCACTAGCACCTATCATGTGCTAGAAACTTTGTATAATCTCTCTAATTCTCAAAACAATATGTACCTCATTTTTTTTTTTTTTTTACTATGAAGACAAGAAAACTCAGAAAGATTACATATATTGGGCAGGAACACGAATGTATAAGTTGCAGAGTCATTTATTCAAGGGGATCACATCAGTTTTCTGCATTTATTGTCATTAATTGGACAGAAATCCAGTTGCTACCCCCAACCACCAAACAACCACAATATACATTCTTTAAATTAAACCTATGCCTTCTTCTAAAAGAAACTCAAATTATGTTTTCCCAGAGTACTGCTGATGTTGGGGTAAAGCAGATATTTTCTTCAGATGGTATTCTGTGCCTTTTGTAGGCATTTGCGCAAGACTACAAAAAGCAGTATCATTAATCATGCAAGTTGTTCCCATCTGTAAAGTGTCAATGAATTACATTCTTCAGAGTGCAAGTGAGAATGGCCATCTCTGGCATTATGTATTGTGAACAGCTCTAAATTAGTGTGAAACCACCTACTCTCAGTAATCATGACAGTGTCAGGAAGTAATGGGGCATTTAATTGAAAACAGCAGACAGTATCCAGATCTTTGATAATTGCTTTTGGAAAATATTATATAATTTGGACAGGGGGAACATTCTATTTCATAATTATTTTATTAGACTTGTGTAAAAATGATTTTTGCACCTTTTTGATTCTAGGAGAATAAAAGAAGTGGCCCAGATACTCTGCTAAGCAAGAAAAAATGCCCAAGGTTAAAATGCTGGGCTGCATACGAAAACATAAATTATAGCCAACCTTTTATATCTTAACATCAATTTCCCCAAGGTATTTTATTGTTTATATTTGGTGTGTGCTAAGTATTTATAAATGCATTAAAGTTATGAACCATTTTTATTCAACTTGTTTTGCTGAACATCTTTAATCAGTATTTTCACTCCATGTATGTAAATAAAAACACCATGTGTTCAAATAGACACTCCAAATGTATCTGAAAAAGTTTGCTCTTTTAAACAGCGTAAAGCATTCTTCCATAGTTCCCTTCTCCAATTCTCTTTTTTTTTTTTTTTTTTTGAGATGGAGTCTCATTCTTGTCACCCAGGCTGGAGTGCAATGGCACAATTTCTGGCTCACTGCAACCTCCACCTCCTTGGTTCAAGCAATTCTCCTGTCTCAGCCTCTCGAGTAGCTGAGATTACAGATGCCCGCCACTGTGCCTGGCTAATTTTTGTGTTTTTAGTAGAGGCAGTGTTTCACCATGTTGGCCAGGCTGGTCTTGAACTCCTGACATCAGGTGATCTGCCTGCCTCGGCCTCCCAAAGTGCTGGGATTACAGGCGTGAGCCACCATGTCCAGCCCCCTTCTCCAATTCTTGCTAACCAAATTTGCTTAATAGATATATTCTTTCTTATGATCCAAAGGCAAATGTCTTCTCCAAGTTTGGCGAGTTATTATGAATTCTGCATCAATGTAGAACAACTTGAAGCTTTACTGTATTAATTAATGTATTTGTAACAAGCACATACTGGGTATGTAGTTATGTGTGTATGCAAATGGCATATTTTTAGGTATGCGTTTGTAACATATATATGTATTATATATTAAATACATAATACATATATGTATATGTGCATACACAGGTTGTTCTGTGTAGTACCTATTGAATTTTTAATTTATTATTCTTTTACTGGTAGAAGTTTTTTCCCATTGAAAAGTGGTGTTTTATAAACATGAAGTTAAAAACAATCCTGAGATGTATTGACTAGGAATTCATGAAGGTAAAATTCAAAAATTTATTTCCTAGTTTCTACCAAGTAAGTATGATTCTAATACTAGAATTACTGGGTTTTAATATTGGGAAATATGTAAATAATTACAATTTTCAATTTTTACCAAAGTGGTTGGTAAAATAATAACAATTTATTTAGAACACTATTTATAGAACACTAGAACTTATTCCTATCTAACTGTAATTTTGTATCTGTTAATTAATTTCTCCATATCTCCCTGCTTCCCAGCCTCTAGTAACTATATCCTAATCTCTGCTTTTATGAGACCAAATTTTTTAGCTTCCACATATGAATGAGAACATGTGGTATTTGTCTTTCTGTACCTGGCTCATTTCACTTAACATGATCTTCTCCAGGCTCATCCATGTTGCTGTGAATAACAGGATTTTTTCTTTTAATGGCTGAATAGTATTTCACTGTGTGTGTGTATATATATACACACATATATATGTATATATGTGTGTGTATGTAGGTATATACATATATGTACACACACACACACCACATTTCTTTTGCTGGACATTTCAGTTAGTTTCATATCTTGGCTATTGCAAATAGTGCTGCAATTAACCTAGGAGAGTAGATATATTTTAGACATATCAATTTCCTTTCCTTTGAATATATACTCAGTAGTGGGATTGCTGGGTCAGATGGTAGTTCAATTTGTAGGTTTTTGAGGAACCTACATACTGTTTTCCATAGTGGCTACATTAATTTGCATTCCCACCAACAGTGTATAAGGATTTCCTTTTCTCTGCATACTCATTAGAATTTGTTATTTTTTTGTCCTTTTTTAGTAATAGCCATTCTAACAGGAGTAAGATGGTATCTCATTTTGGCTTACTTTACATTTCCCTGATGATGAGTAGTGTTGAGCATTTTTTCATGTTGACCATTTTTATGTCTTCTTTTGAGAAATGTCTATTCAGGCTGGGAGTTGGAAGGCCGAGGTGGGCAGATCACCTGAGGTTAGGAGTTTAAGACCAGCCTGGCCAACATGGTGAAACCCTGTCTCTACTAAAAGATACAAAAATTAGCTGGGCATGGTGGCCTGTGCCTGTAATCCCAGCTACTTGGGAGGCTGAGGGAGGAGAATCACTTGAACCTGAGAGGAGGAGGTTGCAGTGAGCTGAGGTTGCACCACTGCACTCCAGCTTGGGCAACAGAATGAGACTCTATCAAAAAAAAAAAAAAAAAAAAAGTCTATTCAGATGATTGCCTATTTTTATTATGTTGTATTTTTTATTTTTTGAGATGGAGAATCGTTCTGCCACCCAGGCTGGAGTGCAGTGGCGTGTTCTCGGCTCACTGCAAGCTCTGCCTCCTGGGTTCAAGTGATTCTCCTGCCTCAGCCTCCCAAGTAGCTGGGATTACAGGTATATGCTATGATGCCCAGGTAATTTTTGTATTTTTAGATGAGACGGGATTTCACTATGTTAGCCAGGCTGGTCTTGAACTCCTGACCTCAAGTGATCCTCCTGCCTCGGCCTCCCAAAATATTGGGATTACAGGCATGAGCCACCACACCCAACCCATTGCCCATTTTTAAATCACATTATTTATTTTCATTTTTTTGGCTGTTGAATTGAGTTCTGTATATATTCTGGATATTAATCCCTTGTCAGATGAATAGTTTGCAAATATTTTCTCTCATTCAGCAAGTTGTCTTTTCACTCTGTTGGTTGTTTTCTTTTCTGTGCAGAAACTTTCCAATTTTATGTCATTGTATTCGTGTATTTTTTTTTCTTTTGTTGCCTGTGCTTTTGAAGTCTCATCCATAAAATATTTGCCTTGACAAATGCCTTAAGGCCTTTATTCTATATTTTGTTCTTGTAGTTTCCTAGTTTTGAGTCTGACATTTAAATATTTCATTCATTTTGAGTTGATTTTTGTACTTGTGAGGGATAGGGGTCTAGTTTAATTCTTCAGCATACAAATATACTGTTTCATATTATTTGTTCAGAGACTCTTCTTTCCCCAGTATATATTCTTGGTGTCTTTGTCAAAAATCAGTTGGCTGTAAATACGTGGATTTATTTCTGAGTTCTCCATTCTGTTATGTTGGTGTATATATCAGTTTTTATGCCAATACTAGATTGTATTCGTTACTTTAGCTTTGTAGTATATTTTGAAGTCAAATGATGCGATGCCTCCAGCTTTGTTCTTTCTGCTTAGGATTGCCTTGGCTACTTGGGGTCTTTTGTGGTACCATTATAATTTTAGGAGTTTTTTTTTTTTTTTTTTTTCCATGAGAATGTCATTGGTATTTTGAAAGAGATTGCATTGAATCTGTGGATCGTGTTGGGTAGTATGATCATTTTTACAATATTCTTCCAATCTATTCACATGGATGTCTTTCCATTTTTTGTGTCCTTTTCAATTTCTTTCATCAGTGGTTTATAGTTTTTATTGTAGAACTCTTTCACCTCCTTGGTTAAATTATCCCCACGTATTTTGTTTTATTTTTTGTAGCTATTGTAAATGTGATTGCTTTCTCAATTCCCTTTTTCAGATAGTTCGCTATTGGTGTATAGAAATGCTACTAATTTCTGTATATTGATTTTGTATCCTGTAAGTTGACTAAATTTGTTTTTCAGTTCTAATGTTTTTTGTTTTGGTGGAGTCTTTGTGTCTTTCTATACATAAAATTCTGTTATCTGCAAACAGGGATAATTTGACTCCCTCCTTTCTCATCTGGATGCTGGTTCTTTCTTTCTCTCTCCTGATTGCTTTGGCTAGGACTTCTAGTACTATGGTGAGTAAGAGTTGTGAAAGTGGGCATCCTTATCTTGTTCTTGTTCTTAAAGAAAAAAGCTATTGACTTTTCCCTGTTCAGCATGACATTGGCTATGGACATGTCATATATGACTTCTGTTGTGCTGAGGTATGTTCCTTCTATACTTACGTGATTGAGAGCTTTTATCATGAAGAAATGCTGAATTTTATGAAGTGCTTTTTCTGCATCTATTGAGATTATCATATAGTTTTTGTCCTTCATTCTGTTGATATGGTGTATCATGTTTATTAGTTACATAGTATCTATTTTGTTTAGATCGAAAATTGAGGAGCTATTGATTTGACAAAAGATTTGAGTGTTGGTTGTTCAGTGGGGAAAACACTTGAGGGGATAAGCTAGATTTCTCATGACTTGGTCATATTAATCATAACTATTTTATGCAAGAGAAGCTATTGGTTCCCCTGTTATGCATTATGCCGTGACCTTATATTCCAAACCGTGAAACAAAGCACATTGTATGACATTGGATTGTTGTTCTGTTTCAAGTGCCAGGGATAGTCTAAGATATAGAACTTGAACCCCAAAATGTTGGTTTTAGACAATATAATGGTTAATGATAGGAAGGACAAATACATTTAATCCATGTCGACTCTATTCAGTTGGTAGTGGTTGCAGTGTGGAGGGGATTTCTGAAACTATACCTGGGCTACCCAAACAAATGTTGTGTGTCACAGAAAATGGGTGGTGAATGTATAGCACAATTTTAACACTGTTTCTGAGTAATTATATTTTATAAAGAAAATTCTAAAGTTACCAAAGCATCTTTTGACCTATTACTAAAAGATTAAATTTATGTTATAAGGAAGGAAGCTATATTTTTTAAAATTGAATAGGTGTTTTAAATTATGTAAGCTTAACAACAACAATAAAATTTTATTAGTGTCACATGATGTTTTGTACCCTTAAATTTCAACCAATTGAATTGCTTAAATGAATTACTTTAGGAAATAGACCATAATGTTTTGATTATTGTCAGTTGTCAGTGCCTTACAAATAAATTATATAAATGTATGACATTTTCAGCTCCGAAAAATGCGTGAGAATGACTGAGAATGTGATCTATGAACTCACCTGGTTGTTGAAAACCAGTTTGCCTCTTTAAGGCAAGAGATTTTTTTTTTTTTTTTTAGTGTGTAACACAACTTGCATACTTAGTAAATTGAGGTGATATATATTTGATGCTAAAATAACTTGTCTGCTCAATGAAAGAAAATCTGACAGGTTTTTTTGGAGAATCATAACCACTAAAATAGTAAAAATTTAACACTTGATCCAGGTTTTCTGACACGTAGGTAAAGATGTCATCTATCCATGACAGCAACATGTTTGAACAAATATTGAAAACTCCATTTTGATAATTTATCTTATAGGTACATGATTTAAACAGACCAGCCTGGAAAGCAAAAGGCATAAGTGGGCAACCAATCATATTTTGAAAGGATCAAAGAGGATCCCCTACATCAGTTTGTTTCAAGGTATTTAGATTAAGACCAACTGTAAAAAGTGCACTTTTACATCACAACACAGAGCATACACGGTGCTCACACATGCATGCACACAACTGAAACAAGGATTAACTTAAAAATATGTATCCTTACTGTATTAGTTCATTCTTACACTGCTAACAAAGATATACCTGAGACTGGGTAATTTATAAAGAAAAAGAGGTTTAATGAATTCACAATTCCACATGACTGGGGAGGCCTCACATTCATGGCAGAAGGTGAAGGAGGAGCAAAGGCATGTCTTACGTGGTGGTAGGTAAGAGTGTGTGCAGGGGAACTGCCCTTTATAAAACCGCCAGATCTCATGAGACTTATTCAATATCACTAGAACAGCATGGGAAAAACCCACCCCCTGATTCAATTACTTCCCACTAGGTCCCTCCCATGATGCATTGGAATTATGGGAGCTACAATAAAAGATGAGATTTGTGTGGGGACACAGCAAACCATATCACGAGGATTTACTTAAAAATACTTATTCTGGCCTGGGCGCAGTGGCTCATGTCTGTAATCCCAGCACTCTGGGAGGCCAAGGTGGGCAGATCACCTGAGGTCAGGAGTTCAAGACCAGCCTGGCCAACATGGCGAAAGCGCGTCTCTACTAAAAATAAAAAAAATTAGCCAGGCGTGGTGGTGTGTGCATGTTATCCCAGCTGCCTAGGAGGCTGAGGCAGGAGAATCACTGGAACCTGGGAGGCAGAGGCTGCAGTGAGCCGAAATCGTGCCATTGCATTCCATTCCAGCCTGGGCGACAGAGCAAGACTCCATCTGAAAAAAAAAAAAAAAAAAAAAAGCTTATTCTGTCTGGGTGCAATGGCTCATGCCTGTAATCCCAGCACTTTGGGAGGCCAAGGTGGGTGGATCACCTGAGGTCAGGAGTTTGAAACCAGCCTGGCCAACATGGTGAAACCCCATCTCTACTAAAAACAAACAAACAAACAAATTAGCCGGGCATGGTGCACCTGTAATTCCAGCTACTTGGGAGGCTGAGGCAGGAGAATCACTTGAACCTGGGAGGTGGAGGTTGCAGTGAGTCGAGATTGCACCACTGCACCTCAGCCTGGGTGACAGAGCAAGACTCCATCTCAAAACCAAACCAAAACAAAACAACAACAACAACAACAACAAAAAACCCAGAAAACTTATTCTCACTGTGTGTTATTGGCTCTAGTGTTTCCTGTTTTTATCCATTCCATGTTTCAAAAGAAGTCGATTACAGTGGACTATGTTGATTTCACATCTCCATAATGAGTTGCTATCGTGGATGGAAAAAAACTGGATCAGGCAATTTGAAATCTTTACAGTGACCACTTGTTTTGGCAGCATATATGTGCAGTTTTGGTTTAACTGTCAAACTTGAATTGTAGCATGATTAAATCAAGTACTTCTGAGTGAGAGTTAAGCAGAGTGGGAAGAAATGGAGGCATGAGTTTGGGTTTTGGCTTCAGACACTTGCTTTGCATGCTTTCTAATTCAGGGCTAGTTTTGCATCCTGGCAAAGAGTATAGATTCTGTAGTCAGACTGCCTTTGTCTAATTTCTGGCTCACAGTTAGTTGTGTTCATGAACATGAACAAGCTACTCAACTTTGTTGAGCCTCAGTTTCATCTATAAAATGAAAATAACGTTACCCTTTTTTGACATTGTGAGGTTTTAATTTAAAACGTACAGAGTAAGCATTCAATAAATGTTAGCTATTATTGAAAATCCCATAAAAATGAAACAGGAAGAGTTTTTGAGTATCTGTCTACATGTTTACGTGGTCAAACTGATATAGGTGTTGGCTACAGTTGCTGCACATCTGTCATGTGGCTGGCCCTGTGCAAAGCACTCTATGTGCATTTAACCTTTGCAACGTTGGATAATGCATTATTTGTCTCATTTTGTAGATGAAGAAATTGAAGCTTAGGGAGCTTAAATAACAGAGTTGGTAAATGGCAGAGCTGGGATTCTGGCTCAGGTGTGTCTGATTTCAGAGCCTAAGCACCTCGTTTATTAGCTGCCTTTGGTTCTACCTTCCCCCATAACCACATGACTCACTCCCTTGCTTATTTCATGTCTCTGCTTAGTTTTCACTAATTTATCCACCCTGTAGAAAACAGCAGTCCCTTCTCTCATCCCTACACTTCCTGTCTGCCACACTGCTTTATTTAGCATTATAACACCTTATATCATACGGCACTTTATAATTACTTGCCTCTTGATCATTTATCTCTCACTGGAACAAAAGCTCCAAAAGGCCAATGCCCTTGTATTGTTCACTGCTGTGTCTCCAGCACCCAAACTGGTATCTCGCAGCTTCACAAAACAGGTAAGTGATTTGAGTTCACTCTGTCAAAGAACAACATTTGTTTGACTATAGGAGTACATTACAATTTGTTTTTATATCATATGTATGGACTAATCTATGTGGTACACAGACCAAGCAAATATTGGTAGTCCTTCACAGAACACATTTTATTCACATATTTCAACAAGAACTGTGTACAAATACTTATTAATGCAAGTTTTTATCTATATTACACATATTCAAAAATGTCCCAATGAAGTTCTGATGCATTTTCTTTACAAATACATGTTTTGATAATAGCTTTATTTATATATAATTTATTTACCATAGAATTCACCCCTTGAAAGTGAATACTCCAATGACTTTTACTACATTCATGAGCTTTGCAACCATGGAAACCATCAATTTTTTTTTTTTTTTTTAATTTTTGAGATGGAGTTTCACTCTTGTCATCCAGGCTGGAGTGCAGTGGTGTGATCTTGGCTCACTGCAACCTCCACCTCCCAGGTTCAAGCTATTCTCCTGCTTCTGCCTCCCGAGTAGTTGGGATTATAGGCGTGTGCCACCATGCCCGGCTAAATTTTTTATTTTTAGTAGACATGGGGTTTCACCACATTGGCCACGCTGGTTGGTCTCGAACTCCTGACCTCAGGTGATCTGCCCACCTTGGCCTCCCAAGCAGCCATCAATTTTAAGACCTCTTTATCACCCCCAATAGCAACCCTGTATCAATTAGCCATCATCCCCACCATTCACTCCCAAACCTCAAGCCTAGGAAATCATTAATCTAATTTCTTTCTCATGGATTTTCCTATTTAGACATTTGATATGAATGGAATCATGCAACACACACACACACACACGCGCGCACGCACACACACACCCATAGTGGTATCTGGGGTATGTAACATATGCTCTATAAATATTCACATTCAAATAAATACACTAGGTTAATTTAGATCAATCAAACAAGCCACAGAAAACTTAAGATTAAGACAGCCTTACAATTTCATTGCCTTTAGATTTATTCTGAATGTTTTCATGTGTGTCTCATATTTGTGATGTTTTGAAGACATTCTATGAACCATTATTTCCTCTAAGAATTGGGGAACCTGCATTCCATAGATTGGGTCTGTTCCTCTACTTAATTTCACTTGGTCCATTGGAAAAGTACCAAGAAAGTGATATTGCTGTTTACAATTATTGCATAGTTGAGAAAATGAAATAAGGTGTCAGAAGCCTTCAGCTGCAGTATCCTTACCTTCCACAAGATGGTGCTCCTAGTCTATAGAAGTCACTGTATGGCTCCAGGTTCTGTGATGCTTGTTTTTCTGGGTTTGACTTTTTAATTTGATTATGCTTGTCTCTGCCTTTTCCTTAGAATTTTTGGTGTTTGTTTCTATCTCTTTCTACTTTTCTTTTTTTCTCTTATATTTAAACCTTTACCTGGGCAGTTTATTATATAGAACAAAGTAGACGTCTTTACTGTTTAACAAAATAAGGTTGAGTTTTAGGTTCCTTGATGTTATCTTTAAAATCTAATGAATGCACAATAATGTAGACTATATACTTATTTCTCTAAGGAAAATCAAATATGTAAAAGTTGTTTCTGAGGTCACTCATGTGGCTGTTGACTATTCTTTTCCCTCATTAGATTAATTTTGTAAGTTTTTTTATTGTAGTTTTTAAAGACAGGGTTTTACTCTGTTGCCCAGGCTGTAGTGCAGTGGTGTGATCATGGCTCACTGCAGCTGCAAACTCCGGGGCTCAAGTGATCCTCCTGCCTCAACTTCCCAAAGTGCTGAGATTACAGGCATGAATCATGGTGTCCAGCCCTATTTTGTAAGATTTTTACAGTTGTGGCTGGGCGCAGTGACTCACGCCCATAATTCCAGCGCTTTGGGAGGCTGAGGTAGGCAGATCACCCGAGGTCAGGAGTTCAAGACCAGCCTGGCCAAGATGGTGAAACCCCGTCTCCACTAAAAATACAAAAATTGGGTGGGCATGGTGGTGGGCACCTGTAATCTGAACTATTCAGGAGGCTGAAGCAGAGAATTGCTTGAACCTGGGAGGCGGAGGTTGCAGTGAGCTGAGATTGTGTCACTGCACTCCAGCCTGGGAGGCAGAGTGAGACTCTGTCTCAAAAAAAAAAAAAAAAAAAAACCAAACAAAAAAAACTTGTGACGCTTGGAAGTATTAAATTGTTTCTGAGGTCATTCATGTGGTTAATGACTATTTTTCCCTCTTTTAAGATTTATTTTGTAAGACTTATAGGAGTTTTAAAGCTTGGAGATATGAAGTGATTTGGCACAAACAGTACAGGTTGCTGGAAGAACCAGGAATTAAATTTACATCAGCTTGCTTTAAGTCTACCTCACGTTTACTCTGCCTTGCTCACATCCTGCTTCTTGATTCTCTGAATCAATCCTGCTATTAAAGGAAGTTTAAAAAGTAGGTTAGTTTAACAGGCAGAAGTAGATGCTTTCTGACAATTGACAAGAGAACAAGTAAATACGGGTCGGCTGATGTGGTAGGCCACACGTTTGGTATCGTAATGTCCGTCTTTTTTTTTTTTCCCCCCGGCATCCCTTCTTTTTGGGAAATGCTTCTTACCTCTCTACTTGATTACAGTAGAACCAGTAGGACCATCAATCTTGTGGCTTGATCTTCAGTTCATGAATGTATGAATGTGTGAATGTGTGAATGTGTGAATGTGTGAATGTGTGAATGTATGAATGTGTGCGTGACTCAGACTGACCAAGTCGAGAAACTCCTCCCTGGAGGAAGGGATTGACTTGAGGGCACGCAGCCTGCATGGAGAGCCTCATACAGTGCTTTATGGGGCTCAGGGAGCAGTGGGGGCAGAGGTCGATATTAATATTGGTATTAATATTGGCTGTCGGGACTGTGAACTCTCAGGACCACGTGTAACAATTTTCTTGCTAGTATTAATTGGGTGCAAAGAAAAAATAACATTATTTTTTGCTACCTGCTGCCTCTCTGATCCATTGACTCTCACTTTCCTGTCCTGTGATAATATCTTAGGAAAATCCTATGACTACAAAGTCACTTTCAATGTCAAAAATGTCTCATTTCAGGGATTGAAAAATCTAGTGTGGTCCAAGTCAAAACTTTGATCTCAGATCCTCATTAGATTTTCTTCCCTCCGCCAAGGTCAGGTCTGAGCTGTAGTTCACGATCATGTGACCATGAAGAGGTGGGCCCTCCCATCTCACTGTACTGCTTTCCAGTTTTCCTTCTTTTTCTTCCAGGGTATTGGGCCAAGGAGAAGAGGATGGGGAGGAGAGGGAGGGTGTCACCTATTTGGTGCTGTCTCAATCTGACTTCAGTATTTTCTCTCATGGCAGGTGTTCAAATGTAGGTTTTGCAGGGGTAGAGGGGTGTTGGTGGGTTTATCGGGGGATGTTCACCTGGATCTCATTCAGGGGGTTCCTCCTCCTTGCCCTTGTTCTTTTGGTTCCAGTACCTCTCTCAGGACTTTCCAGGGGGCTAATAATTTCTGAATAGCTTTGATTAAAATAAAATGTGTACTTCTGGGTTAAAGGTTCTCCTCACCATTTTCAAATCTCTTCCCCACTTTATGCTATTTGACAGAATTTAAAATCACTGTTCTGTTGAAATGTGTAGATGAGGTAGGTTTTAGGGAATGCTGTAATTTTTTTCTGAGTTTCCGTATATGACACAACTGATTAGACCTTGATGTTATTTTATAGTTGATGGTACAAAACATGAATTCTGTGACTTTCTTCGTGTGTGTGTGTGTGTGTGTGTGTGTTGTCCTATCAGTTCAGACTCAGAACCTTGACCTCAAAGTAGGTTGTTTTTTAGCCCATGTGCAGCCACTATAATCCTATTATAGCATGATTTAATTGCATGGAATACTTTAAACGGTGGGTGAAATCACTGTTATGATTTTCATTATTATACAGAAAGTCTGACAAGGAGTAGTTCTCCTATAGCAGATGATGTGAGTCCTGTTTCTAGTACTGGAGTCATAAAAGACTCTCTAGTCCAACTGTTTGCCTTATGTTCAAGTTTCATTTCTGGGCTTAAACATTATTTTTCTTAAGGTGGACCTACATTAAAATAACAAAATGGGTTAAGCAGGATAATCCAGTAATCTGGTTACCTGAAATTAAAAGTCTGGCAATATTTTCCACTACGATAACTGATTATCGGGCAGGCTATTTTTGAGTCACTGTGACTCGGCCTGACTGACTCTTTTTATTCCTGAACTCTGTTGACTGCCCTCCTAATGGATGCCAGTGACTTGCCTTTGGCATGTCACCTGCGCCAGCATGAGCTGCCATTCAAATGGTTCTGTGCTCTGACAAGCGGCACTCCATGAATTGCCAGCTGGATAATTCACAAGGTGCTGCCGTGTGCAAGCCAATACCAGCACCTGGAGGCCTTTATAGATGCTGCCACTAAATGCATGAAGAAATCTCAAGTAAAAGTTGCACTCTTTAATTTTAATGCATGTATATAAACCTGCAACATTAACTACCTCTTTGGTTTGAAACTGCAGATGTAACCAATAGTTCTTTGCCTAAATTATGCCCCATACGCTTTGGGGGAAGGGAGACCCAGTCATTAAAGAGAAAATATCAAGTCATATAAAATGTCATGTAACAGTAAACTGCAGGCTTCACTGCAATTGCTTGGAACATGGGACGTTTTGCCTTCCTAACTGTGTTAAACCCGGAGGCTTGGCATGAGTGTATCAGAAATCAGGGGTGCAATATCCATGATTATAACTTGAAGATGAGATAAATCCTGACTTGGAAACTATTCAGCAATCTGGTTGGTTCCATTCAGGTCAAAGCAGTTCAATTCAGTTTGGTTCAATTCACCTTACTCATTTTCATAAATGTTTTGGACACACTGTATGTACTGGGCACTGAGAGGATATAAGGAAGCAAAGAGCTGCAACCTGCCTCTGCTAATGCAGTGTTGGTGCTCTGAATCTACTCCTCTCCATTCGTCTCCACCCTGCCCTGCACACTGGAGGCCTGGTTTATGTGGACCCATCACTGTTCTTCTGCTGTTGGCTTTGGATTGACTCAGGCCATGGAAGCCACCAACAGGAGATACCAGTGGGTAAGAGAGAGAGCTTGGAGTATTTATTCCCCTAACTCCCTCCCGAACTGCAGGCTCATGTCTCCTTTGCATCTGGTCAGTTGTCCTTCTCCATCTAGCTCTGTCTCTGGGTAGATCCTGACTACCCACGGCTCCCTTCTCTTGCCCTTTACACCTAAGGTGTGGTGAGTGCTCCCTGGTGTCCCTGTCCCCAGGATGCTACCCCGGCCTTGTTGCCTTCCATAAGTTCTGCTCACTCTTTTGAAAATACTCTTTTTTAAATGTAACTCTTTCAGATTATTCAGTTTGCCTGTACCCATCAGTGCCTTGCAGAGGAGCCCAAGAGATACCCAGAAGTAAGCTTCCATATGAATTAATTCATTCATTTATAGTTAAGTGCTTATTATGGATCAAGTGACTAGGTGCTAGGTCCTGGGGGTATACCCCTCTGTAAATATGAAAGATACAATCCAGCTTTCAGTGAAAGCATTGCCTTTTAGAGTGCACGGAAATTAGTGATTGCAAAACGGTAGTAAGTGCAGGGCAGGTGATGTTAGGGTACGTGACAGCTTGCCTTGTGTTTGGACGGGGGCCCTGTGAGTGTAGCTTGAATCAAAATAGAAAGCAGGAGGGGGGCATGAATTAGGTAAGGATGTGACAGCACTGGGTGGTAGAGAGTGCGGTGGGAAGAAGGAAGCACCTCCGTGGAGACCTTAGGGCAAGCAGGAGTGGGGCCCCTTGGAGGGGAGTGAACATTCAGTCTGGCTAGAACTGGAGAGGATGCAACAGGGAGATGGAGGTAGAGGATGTGGTGAAGAGAGGCCAGATGCCAATCTTGTATCCCCTGTGGGCAGGTCTGGAGCTTATTGTAAGGGGATGGGAAATCATTGACAACAGGTCTTTAAACAATTGGATGTGTGTTTTAGGAGTCTGCTGGCTTGCAGGGTCGAGATTGACTGGGGTTGGGGGATTGGGAGGCAGGGAGCTAAGAGGTTCTTTGAGTAATCCAGGCAGAAGATAATGTTGGCCAGAGTTCACAGTGATAGGAATCAAGAGAAGCAGATGTGTCAAGAGGGATTTAGTTGTCTTCTCTTTATTCTCTCTTTCTTAGCTACCCACATGAGATTGTTAAATCAAGTTCAGTCTAAAGCTGCCTCCTTTCATATTTTAAGCTCAGCCTAAAAGTTTCTCTGTACATAGTGAGCTATAACTTAATGGAGTTGTAAAAAGACTGTAACCTACTATTATGCCAATCACTGAGTTTTGGTCAACGGGGGTCAGTTGTTCAAACAGCATTCTAATAAAGTAAATCAGAACTGTAGCCAACTGGAGGTTTCTGTACCTCACTTCTATTTCCTGTAGGCCTCTTTCCTTTTTCTGTCTATAAATCTTCTTCCACCACGTGGCTGTGCTGGAGTCCCTCTGTGCCTACCAGATATGGCTCGAGAGGCTGCCCCATTGAAAACTCGTTTTTTGCTCAAACTCTTGTTAAATTTAACCTGGGTATGGTTTTCCTTTTAACGTGGTCATCTCCAGAGGTCTTTTTCCAGAGCGACATAGTTGCTTGGGTAGAAATTCCAGCAACAAAAGGCTCCGAGGGAACATCAGAGTGGCGGGAGAGAGGCAGGGATATGGGGGAGATGGATGTACCGCTGAGTCTTGCTAACAGGAGCCCTGGGGAGGAGTCCTACAGGGCCCGCTGAGCCTCTGGAGCACCACGTAGGGCACCACTGCCCCCTAGTGTTCCCAGGAAAAAAGTACCTAACAACCAAGTGAGGTTGGGAAGCCCAAGTCTTGGTGCTTCCTTCTGCTCTCCTCTCTTTTTTTTTTGGACGGAGTCTCGCTCTGTTGACCAGGCTGGAGTGCAGTGGCAAGATCTTGGCTCACTGTAAGCTCCGCCTCTAGGGTTCACGCCATTCTCCTGCCTCAGCCTCCCGAGTAGCTGGGACTACAGGCGCTCGCCACTGCGCCCGGCTAATTTTTTGTATTTTTAGTAGAGACGGTGTCACCGTGGTCTTGATCTCCTGACCTCGTGATCCGCCCGCCTCAGCCTCCCAAAGTGCTGGGATTACAGGCGTGAGCCACCGCGCCCGGCTCTGCTCTCCTCTTTTTAGCCCCCAGGGCGGAAGCGCTAGGTCCAGAAAGGAGGGAGCAGAGAGTGTCTGAGGCCCACCGTGCTCTGTTCCCACCCAAGCTTTAGAAAGAGAAAGCGTAGACCACACCCCCTTCCCTAGTTTAGGTTCCAAGCTAGGATGCTGCTTGGTGCTGAAACAGGAGGTTGAATCAGGGGAGAAAGACTCTTTTAAAACAAAAGGACTGTGTTTTTAAATAACTGAAAGTGTTCAGGAATCCTGGAATATGCCTAAGGTGTCAGTATGGAGGGGAAAAGGAAATTTGACAGAGTAGAATGAGAATAAAATGGTTTCTTGTGTGTATCCCAATGAGTTTAAACTTCTCAGCATGCACACATGCTTAAATGTATATAAACTTAAATTTACACAAATGTTAAAAAACCTTATATATGTATGTGTATATATGTATATATACACAATTTTATACTTACACATTTTTATTTTTACTTATATGTACACACACATACTTTCCTGTATACATTTATTGTGAAAATTTGGAAAATATAGATATATATATAAAAGATGAAAATTATCTTGTCACTCAACTTCATAGCTTTGTATTGCATAAAACAAATGCCTTTTAAAGTTTTCCCCATTGAGACAAGTTGTATCGACATTGTTTAAAGCATTTGGTAGGTAATATGAGAGTTTTCTGAAGAAGTTGTACCAATTTACATTGTTTCTGGCACCCTTCACAGCATCTGGTATTATAATAGTGTTGATACTGTGTCCGGAATTGGTGGGTTCTTGGTCTCGCTGACTTCAAGAATGAAGCCTCAAACCCTCGCGGTGAGTGTTACAGTTCTCAAAGATGGTGTGTCTGGAGTTTGTTCCTTCAGACATTCAGATGTGTCTGGAGCTTCTTCTTTCTGGTGGGTTTGTGGTCTTGCTGACAGGAGTGAAGCTACAGACCTTCACATTGAGTGTTACAGCTCTTAAAGGTAGTGTGGACCCAAAGAGTTAGCAACAAGATTTTCTGCAAAGAGCGAAAGATCAAAGCTTTCGCAGTTTGGAATGGACCGTAGCAGCTTGTCACTGCTGCCTTGGGCAGCCTGCTTTTATTCCCTTATCTAACCCCACCCACATCGTGCTGATTGGTCCATTTTACAGAGCGCTGATTGGTCCGTTTTGACAGAGTGCTGACTGGTGCGTTCACGATCCTTTAGCTAGACATAAAAGTTCTCCAAGTCCCCACTAGACCCAGAAGTCCAGCTGGCTTCACCTAGCGAATACTGCACCTGGGCTGCAGGCAGAACTGCCCGCCAGTCCCCAGCCGTGCCTGCACTTCTCAGCCCTTGGGCAGTCGATGGGACCGGGCTCCACGGAGTAGGGGGCGGCGCCCGTCGGGAAGGGTGCGGCGGCTCGGATATGGCGGGCTCGGATTTGGCGGGCTGCAGGCCCGGAGCCCTGCCCCACAGAGAGGCAGCTGAGGCCCCGCGAGAACTCGAGCGCAGGCCGGTCAGCACTGCTGGGGGAACCTGCGCACCCTCTGCAGCTGCTGGCCCAGGTGCTAAGCCCCTCGCTGCCCTGGGCCGGCGGCGCAGGCCAGCCGCTCTGTGTGCGGGGCCCGCCGAGCTCGCGCCTGCCGGAACTCACGCTGGAATGTGACCGCGGCTCGCAGCCCCGGTTCCCGCCCGCGCCTCCACACCTCGCTGCAAGCAGAGGGAGCAGGCTCCGGCCTTGGCCAGCCCAGAGAGGGGCTCACACAGTGCAGTGGCGGGCTGAAGGGCTCCTTGAGGGCCACCAGAGTGGACGCTGAGGCCGAGGAGGCGCTGAGAGTGAGGGCTGCTAGCACATTGTCACCTCTCAATATGACTAATGCAAACTTTTGTCAATATGGTAAGTAAAAAATAGAAGCCTATAATTTCTTTACTTTGTGTTTTTTATTAGTGAATCTAAATTTATCATTAGATGTATTCTGCTCATGCATATGACTTTTTCGTAATTTCAGTGGTCATGACTATTGCCTATTTTTAAAACTTGAAGGATGGGTATGGTGGCTCATGCCTGTAACCCCAGCACTTTGGGAGGCCAAGTTGGGAAGGACTGCTAAACCCAGGAGTTCAAGACCAGTCTGGGCAACATAGGGAAACAAAAAATTTATAAAATAGCTGGGCACGTTGGAGCACACCTGTGGTCCCAGCTAGTTGGGAGGCTGAAGTGGGAGAATTGCTTGATTTTGGGAGACTGAGGCTGCAGTGAGCTGTGAGTACACCAGTGCACTCCAGACTAGGTGACAGAGTGAGACCTGTTTTAAAAACAAGAAAGGCCTGGCACCTGTAATCCCAGCACTTTGGGAGGCCGAGGCAGGGAGATCATGAGGTCAGGAGTTCCAGACCAGCCTGACCAACATGGTGAAACCGTGTCTGTACTAAAAATACAAAAATTAGCTGGGTATAGTGGCGCACACCTGTAATCCCAGCTGCTCAGGAGGCTGAGGCAGGAGAATAGCTTGAATCCGGGAGTTGGAGGTTGCAGTGAGCCGACATGGCACCATTGTACTCCAGCCTGGCAACAGAGTGAGACTCCCTCTCAAATAAATAAATAAATATAAAAATATTGAAGGGTTTATTCCCTTTTTGTTTTAGAAAAAAACATTTATACACTAAAAATACTCATCTTGTGTAAGGTACTCTGAAAATATTTTTCCTGTTTGTCTTTGAATTCAATTTATGTTACTTTTTATTCTACAGATGTTTTCAACTGATACGTAGTCAAATACAGCAATAATTTTCTTTGAGATGCATCCTTGTTTTTCTGCTTAGAATGGCTTTCCTTACCCTGAGATCAGAAAAAATTTGCCTATATTTTATGCTATATTTGCTTTGTTTCATTTTTAAACATGAAACACTTCAAGCTATGCTGAATTAATTTTGATTTAGGTTTCGTTGTAGGAATCTACTCCCCTGTCTCCCACTGTGGTGTTACATCAATGATTAAGTAACATTTATTGAATAATTTATTCTGCCTTAAATCCATTAAGAGTTTGTTTTCATAGAGAGTCAACATGATGTAGGGTGAAGATCACAGACTTTATAGTCAAAACTGCCTGGATTTGCATTGCTTTACTTTGTTATTTACTAGCTGAGGACCAAGGCACTTAAAATCCCCAGTTACCTTGTGATGTAACATAGGCCTAATAATGGCAGGTTTTAAAGAGGATTAAATGAGGTAAGTAACCTATAATACTTTGGTAGTATGTGTTAAAAGATTTAGTTTCATTATTTTGTGTTCTGTGTACTTGAACACATTCTGAACTGGGAGCCAGAAAATATGAGGATTTTTTATAACCCTACTATTTTTTGAGCAATCCACGTCACTTTTTAAAATTTCAGTTAATAATTTCTATAAAGTATAAGCAGTAGTTACAAAAGAACAGTTTTTGTCTCAAATAAGATTGTTTTTCTCTTTACTGTATATATATAAAATACATATATATTATCTCTGTGTGTGTATATAGAGACATACACATACACATGTATATATATAGAGAGAGGATTTTTAAAGACTGTATAGTAAACAAGTCTAAAATACATTTATTAAGAATTTCTTGAAGGATTGGAAACATAGTCCATCTTTAGAGGCCAGATTCTTAGTTACATCTTTGAGTTCGCTTTATTAAACTGAGAAAAATTGAACTTATGATGCAGCTGCTTGGTTTCAAGTAACAGAAACTGAGTCTGCTTAACTTATGCAGAGGGAGTTTGGAAGGCTATGGAGTTGCTCATGGAATAGGAAAGAGGAATGACAGCAAGGGACTACAACAGCTGTCTGTGTGTGGTTGGGGGCAGTGGGAGCCGGGTAAGTGGATTCTTTATATCAGGAACTGAAAAAAGAAAACCTTCTCCCAAACACTTCCCCACCCCCATGGAAAAAAAAATCTATTCAGTTTTTGTTTTGAATCATTCTGCTGAAGATGAAAACTTTGGGTACGAGAACATATGTGGCCCCAGCTTATGTCCTGTGCTCACCTTTGGCTAGACGTGGGGAGGGTGATTTAATGACACTTGCAAGACTATGTTTAGAAAGGGTAGAATAATTCCCCAAAAGGAAATCGAAGTGACGTTCAATATTTAGATGGGTGTGATATCGGGTGGCAACATACAACAAATGTCACAGTGCAGTGTCAGGCCTGTTTTTTTTCCTGCACTAGCTTTTCGGGAGCCTGAGTGAAAGAAGCCATCAGGAGAGAACTTCTAGGATAGAAGCCGACTAACTCTTAACTTGTCTAGACAGCTTCACTTCCTAGGATGGTAGCCCAATGTTGCCCTTGCTGGGCTCGTGATGGTGATCTACCTTTTCAAGATGTATGAGGACGGGGAGAGGGTTCATGATGCTGCCGCTACAGGTTCCCTGGAGGTCTGAGCTTAGGGAAGATTCAGTGTCTGAGATACTGTAGCCCAGAACCTTAGCCACAAGCAAGTGCCACATTCTTCAGAGACAATAAATGGCAGAGGACGAACACAACTAATTGCTGTCTTGGTCCTAAGACTCAAGACTTTTCTGTTTTGGCATAATTAAATCTCCTGAAGTCTGTTTCTTAAGAAAAGAAAGGAAATGGAAACATGAATTCATAAGGCTGCACCTTTCTCTCTGTGCAAATTCCCCAGGGAAGGTGATCCATTAGAAACAGAGGCAGACATGCCAAGAGCAATAAAGGGGCAGGCTCTCTGGGCTAAGCAGCTGTAGTTAAAGGCTTTCCCTGAGAATCTTGCTCATTCATTAATTCTGGCTTTGGAAGTGGGCCAAGCTGTGTGGTTTCCCCACAGCAAGGGGCAAGATCCTAATGATTAAATGTTCTTTGTTGCCTTGCATTTCACTTTTTCTCAGTAATGCACTTTGAAGAACGGAAAATTGAGTTTTCAATACTTTGTTTGCTGCAGCCAAAACTAGGAGTAATTGAAGCCAGTTGAAAGCAGAAGGGAATGGCCAAGGTAAAATGTACAGCATGGAGGAGGCCAGGGATTAAAGTTTGGTGCCTCAGTGGATCATGCTCTCTTCTTCTGTGCCATTTCTATCTTTATTGTGCTCAAAATCTTAGTTGCAATTTGCTTTTGGAAAATCAGGTTATCGTTTGGAAATTACATGCCTTTCCACATTCTGTTTGGATTAATGATACTTCAGTGTAAGTAAAAGATGTAAGACCAGAGTAGTAAGAAATGGTTTCTTAATGGATGGTAAAGTGTCACCATTCTTTGCTTGAACATCTCAGGCTGTGTCTGTAACTAGAGGCTCCTTTTTTACTTTATTTGGATGGTTGGCTAGAACCTTATTTAAATAAATTAACATCCCTGTTGAATCTTTATGAGCACATCTGAGTCATCTTGAAGAAATGAAATGTTTTTGTTTGATAATGCTGAAAATTAATAACTTAAGTAGATTTAATACCTGGACTAGTTGTTGGTACAGTGTGGATGATCTATACATAGTAATTAAATGAATGAATCAATTAGGTTACTTTCTTCAACCCATAACCATGGAGGAAAAATTCATTCTAACAGTGGTGTGGCTGAATAAATAAAATCTTTTAGTCTGGCGACCGTTTATAAACACAGTTCTAGTCTTCAACTGTTTGTTGTGGATGAAAGAGAATATATTTGTGGGTGGGAAACCACCGCTCTTTTGGGTCGAAGAGCCAGACCTCATAAGGTCTAGTTCCTACACCAATATCTATTTGCAGCAAAAAAGTTGGCTACTTTTAACTTCTTTAGGCTTATTTTGGCACTTGATTCAGCTTGATTTAGGGCTAGGAGAGAGAGACTGTGACAATGACAGGAAATTTCAGTGGAAAAGTTTGGCTTCTACATTTTGTTCTTTATTCAATAGCTACTTTTTAAATGTTGATAACATGCAAAGCAATATGGAAGCTGTTAGGCATCCCAGCCAAGAACTTACAGTAGATACAATTACCATTACATATATTCCTTGAAACACCTTTATTGAAATATAATTTATATACCATAAAGTTTACCCATTTTGACTGTGTAATTCAATTGTTTGTAGTAGGTTTACAGAGTTATGCAGCCATCATAATTTTAGAATATTTTAATCAACCGCCCCGCAAATAAGCTCCTTACCAATTAGCTCCCCATCTCCTCTCCCCCAGCTCCAGGAAACCATCAGTCTACTTTCATTCTCTGTAGATTTGCCTATTCTGGATATTCTGTATGAATGGGATCGTATAACCTATGGTCTTTTATATTTGGTTTCTTTCACTTAGCATAAAGTTTTTCAAGTTCATCCGTGTTATAGAATGTATTAGTACTTTATTTCTTTTTATTGCTGAATAACATTTGATAGTGTTTATCCATTCATCAATTGATGGACTTTTGGGTTGTTTACACATTTTTGAATGTTACAAATACAGCTGTTATAAATGTGTGCAATTTTTTTTGTATGACCATGTGTTTTCATTTTTCGGGTATATACCTAGGAATGGAATAGTTAGGTCATATAGTGATCTTATATTTACTTTTTTGACGAACTGCCAAACTGTTTCCCACCATGACTTTATTTTACACTCATATTTACCATGTCTTTATTTAAAGAAAAAATGAGAATCTATTGCAAAAGTGAAAAGATTATTGTACTCACTGAAGACAGTATGCTTATAAAGTGTTGAGCACAGTGTCACATCAGACATAATCCTCATAGTAGGCCTCTATGGATGATATTATCAAGCCCATTAGGGATAAGAAAGCTGAGGAGTGAAGAAGTTCAGGACTTATCCAAGATCACACAGAAAGTTGTAGGTAAATCTGAGACTCTTAAAATGTATTCCTCTGGCCCCAGACTGGCATTTTTAAGAGCTGAATTTCCCTTTTAGTTATAGAGATGAAAATTAGCATTTATACTAAGCATATACTAGGTAAACAGCATAGATCTAATCGAGGAGATATACGTTCTGAAGCCATAGGGCTACCCTTCTGATCCAGGATGAGATGGCAGACGCCACCCAGAACTTGGTCATTAGTGTTACATTGATTAATGGGGTCATGACATTAGAGCAAATTCCTGTTTGATCCATTTTAAGGGGTTCTAAATCTAAGAAAATGGGGAAATACCTAATTAGCTTGGTTGAGTTGTACCATAATCCCAAAAGACACAATCCTAAATGCCATGATCCCAAATGTTGAAATCCCTAAGGATCAAAATTCCTAGTCAGCAATCCTCCAAATCACAATCCCAAATTATCAAAATCAGAAAAGTATAATTACAAAAAAAATAATTATCCTTGTTTATATTTTTAAAAGGCAATTTACCTGAGAAACATATAAAAACAAAACAGAACACTTCATAGGCCACTTTACAAATAGAATAGGCAAAAATAACTTACATATTTTTGCAAATATACCTAAGCAGTCAGGTATACTAATGGCAGTCACATGGATATCAGAGTTATAAGGAGATGAACTGTATTCATAAAGAAATAGGTCAAAAAGAGAAATGTATAAACACATGTCACTATAGTTGGTAACTGTGTGCAGCCACCGTTATAACTGTGGTCATCTGGAATACCATGATGGAAAACCCAACTCTTGATAAAATGAATCAAAAACCATGATGTCACCACCACCTATTGCTGTTGCCCAAAGAGATAAAATCTTGAGGAATTTTATCATCTTTTACAAATGCCGATATACAAACAGAACACCTCTTCATTAAGGAAGTTTCAACGCTTTTACATATACATACAATGCTTACAGAGTCAATGTTGTGATAATGTACTATTGTGGAGTCAAATTTACAAAAACTACATAAAACAAATTAGAACTTTTTAAGAGTCTACGCATTTTCACGCTGCTGATAAAGACATACCTGAGACTGGGAAGAAAAAGAGGCTTAATTGGACTCACAGTTCTACATGGCTGGGGAGGCCTCAGAATCATGGTGGGAGGCGAAAAGTACTTCTTACATGGTGGTGGCATGAGAAGAATGAAGAAGCAGAAGTGGAAACCCCTGATAAACCCATAAGAGCTTGTGAGACTTACTCACTGTCATGAGAATGTTTATAAAGTGTGTAATTCAGTTGTTCGTGGTAAGACCAGCCCCCATGATTCAATTACCTCTTCCTGGGTCCCTCCCATAACATGTGGGAATTCTGGGAGATACAATTCAAGTTGAGATTTGGGTAGGGACGCAGCCAAACCATATCACTATGCAATTTATACCTCCAGTATTGGAAATGATGTGAAGATAAAATATATAGCATAGTGAATTGGTGCTTTGGCAAAGGAAATTTCTTCTATTTTTTGCCCTGTGTTTTCTGTGATCTTTGAAACACTTGCTGTTTTTCGAAAGCAGTTATGGTCTACAAGTTTTATAAGTATATGACTGTTCCATTCGAAAGCCTGGTTATTATTTGGCTCTTGGAATTAAGCAATTTTTTTTTTTTTTGCTTTTGTAGCACCAATAATAATCAGCTTTTAAACTTTCTTTAAACCACCTTTCACCATTAAGAAGCCTCATGCACTTAACTCATAGCCTTTTGGCAAGGAAATAGTTTCATTTATTTCTTCCATTATGTTGTAAGGGATACAGTAGGAAGGAATAATATTCAACCTCCTGAATACCAAATCAGTATTAGTCAGGGTTCTCCAGAGAGTCAGAATCAACAGGATATGTGTATAGATCAATAAGAGAGGATTTATTAGGGGAATTGGCTCATGCAATTACAGTGCCTGAGAAGTTCCAGGACAGGCCATCTGCGAGTTGGAGACCCTGGGATGTCACTCGCATGGCTCAGTCCAAGTCCAAAGGCCTCAGAACTGGGGAAGCTGATTGTGTAACTCCCAGTCTCAGGCCAATAGCCTCAGGACCCGGGGGGCCACTGGTGTTAAGTCCTAGAGTCCAGAGGCCGGACAGCGTGGAGTTCTGATGTCCAAAGCAGCAGAAAAAAAGGTCTGTCCTAGTTCTCAGAAAGAGACCAGTTTGCCTTCTGTATTTGTTCTTTGGCCTCCAGCTGATTGGATGGTGTCTGCAAGCCTTAAGGAAGGATTTTCCCCACCAAATCTACACAGACTGACACTTTCATCTTCTCTGAAAACACAGACCCCCAAAATAATGCTTTACTGGGTTTCTAGGCATTCCTTAATCCAGTCAAATTGACACCTGAAATTAAGCCCACAAGTTCCCACCTTGTCAACATGGCACCCCAACACATCATCTTAAACTTAATTTCCAAATAAAAGCAATAACAAGGTAATAGTTCTGCCTACCATGATGCAACTACCTGGAGAATAACCCCAAACACAAATTCCTTCCCCAGAATTTGGTTTTCAGGATTTTAATCCTTCAGGATTGTGACTTTTTGGATTTTAGATGTTAGAGATTTTAGCCTTTAGGGATTTTGATTGGGATTTCAACATTTGGGATTATGGCATTCAGGATTGTGTCTTTTGGAATTGTGATGGGCACTGAGTTAGTTCACACAATCTGATGAGTGCTTACTGCAGACCAAGCATTTTGCTGAGTGATTACATTAGACACAGTCTAATCTTCACAACAGCTCTCTGAAATAGGCACTGGAATTGGCTCCATTCAGCAGATTGGGAAATACTGGCCTAGTGTTAAGTGCTTTTGCCTTGGTCATATATCTACGGGAGGTGACACAGCTGGGACTTACACATATGAAACCTGGCGCCAAAGCCTGGACTCATAAGCTTAACATCATGAAATCCTTTTAGAAGCAGCAACCACTATGAAATTTACTCTGCTGTAAGACCTCACTGTAAAAGATTGGTCTGTGGTTACTTTGAAAATAGAGGATTTAAAATCTATGTCCAGTAAATGCAATTTTAGTTTTCAACTTCAAAGTAATATATGAATAGAATTATAGCTTTTTAGTCTTGACAAATGTCACCATTCTATGGCAAACTTTTGAAGAGAAATGTTGTGTTCCAGAAGCTGCAAGTACATTAAATCTTTGTGTACAAAGCCAAAACCTTTTTCTCTCAGTGGAGTGTTTTATTGTGGAATTCCTGGATAACCCACATTAAGGACTCTCTGTAAAGTGAGAAAATCAAGTGATGGTATCATACAGGCCAAAATAACTGTCCATAGGATGTCTTGGGGCCTTTGGTGGCATCCTGTGGGAGACAGCTCAGTTCTGCTCCTGGGATAACTGGTAGAAGACATTCTTCCAGGCAGCTCTCAGAGCTTGGCTTTCAGGCTGCACACAGAGCTGGAACAGTACTGGGAAATGGTCAAAACTGTATATTTTAAAACAGCTGAAAGAGAATTTTGAATGTTTTTACCACAAAAATACGTTAAATATTTGAGATGAGAGATATGCTGATTAGCCTGATTCGATCATCCCGCAATGTATACATCTATCAGAACACCACGTTGTACCCAATAAATACATACAATAACTGTCAATTAAATATAAAGAGTACAAGAAAAAAAGGAAGCAAGATCAGGGACTGGGGTGATGTGAGCCCTGATCAAACACATACTCTCACGTAATTTTCATGAAGGAACTGAACACTGTTTAATCCTTCTGGGTTGTGTTTTCTTAGTCTTTCACTTCATAGAGCTGTTTTGAGGATGAAATGATTTGAAGCATATACAGCATTTAGGAGCAGTACTGGGACCATCAGGAGCTCTTATGGTTACCAGTGTTTGTTTAGAAGCTTGGGCTTTGTAGTCAAATAAACCTGAGTTTCACTCATGACTTTGGTACTTACTTTCTCATCTAGAGAAGGCTGAAGATACACAGATATTTATGCTCCCTGTTCGACAGCAAGGAGTTATACATGAAGTATCTACCTAGCCAGATTCTACATTTCCCATTTCTCCCTGGAGTTAAGTGTGGATAGGTGACTGCATTCTAGATTACAGAAACTTTGCACAAGTGATGTGCACCACTTCCAGGCCTGGCTCCTTAACCCTCCCAGATACTCTCCTGCATCTTCTTTCTCCTCTTTATTCTGCTAGAATATCCAAGTTGACAGAGCTTCTGACAGCCAGGTCTGTGCCTTCCTCTTCAGCAACCTAGTAGGCAAGAAACGAATGTATATTGTATTAGTGCAAGTGTGCATTTTTGGGTTTGTTAGAGTAGGTAGGTATGGCCACAGTTAATATATGACCTTGGGCAATTGTTTATCATCTGTGAACTTCCATTTGTAAAATGCAGGTAATGGTACTTATTTTGCTGTTTTGTTGCAAGGATTAAATGAAATCAAATATAAAATTTTCAGTATAATCAGGTTGTTTTTATTATTTATGTATCACTAACATCTAATAGTTAAAGTGTTATGAGACATTTGATGGAACTTTTACATGGCTGCGGTGTAAATCCCTTTTCTTTCAGTTATATGAGAGAAAAGTTATGTTGCTTTCCCAGAGCTCTGGGAGAACAAAGAGGGAAAGGCTGTCTGTTCTCTTTATCATCTATTCCCTTGACAGCTTTACACTGAGATTCTGCTGAGAATCTAAACTCCATGAAGATTGGGACTGGGTCTTATCTAACATTGCTTCCCCCAGAGTAACTAGCCTAGTGTCTTGTATAGAGCAAGTAATTAACACATGTTTCTTGGATTTTTTTCCTAATATTTATTGAGTATTTGCATACTGTGTTTCCAGCATTGTGCATGTGCTTAATTTTCTTGCATTATTTTCATACAGAGTATCTCATGTGAAATTCCTACAGTATTATGAGATGAGCAGTACTTTTCTCCATTATAGAGATAAAAGTCATATCACATAGCAGTAACAGGAGAATTAAGATAGGAATCAAGGTAATCTGACTTTAGAGCCACTACAGTTCCTCTTATGGATGAATAATAATAATCTTTAGTTTACTGAGGATGTATCATGTAAATGCTAAGCTCTTTACATGTGTAAACCCATTTAATATTCACTAAAGCTGTGTGAAGATGGAATTTGTATATTAGGTGAAATTTGTTATTAAAAACAACAACAAAAAAAACTAAAGGATGCCTAACTAAGGCATCCAACTCAGTCTTTGCTATCTTTGGGGAAAAAATTGATAACAGAAAAAATCTACTCATGAATATTTGATAATTATGAAAAAGAAAATCTGGCTGTGCATATGGTGAGATAATTATTTAATCTTCACTCATTCCTTCACCATTGAGTTAGCACCTACGGTATGTCAGGCACTGAACGAGGAGCTGAGGTTATAGAGAAGTCAGCCCCTGCCCTCAAGAGCTTTTCTTTCTGGTGAGTGAGGGAGAAACACAAATTTCATAAACTTAAGACATATTAGAGCAAGAGCCAGCTGAATTCTTGATGCTAGGAACAGTTGGACATAACATGACCAGTTTGCACAGTCAGAAGCAGCCAAGTGGGAGGTAATAACTTTGCTTTTACATAAAATGAATGATTTATGAGTGTTTTCTGTTGGGGGGGCAGGGAAGCAAAAGAAACGAGACTTAGAAGTATTGGTTGGGTTCATTTATTTTAACATTTCCCATATGCTCAGAAGACAACATAATGAAATATATTTTCTTTGTTAGACACTGAAAGCTTGGGAGGCCTTCCTATTTATTCACTGTATTCCTATCTCTTGTTATGATGTCTGCTAATATTTCCTATAAATTTGTCTTATTTCACTAAAACAAAAATAAGAAAACAAATAAAACAACACATACACAACAATAACAACAATTCAAGTAGGTTCATTCCACATTTTCTTGGGACCACGTTGGCTATAAGGAAGTAAATTAAAACTGTAAGATAAAAAGTTGTAGACCGCTGAGATCTGTAATACTGCTAATAATACCCAGGATTTCTAGAGTCCATTGGAGCCTTCAAAGCTTGTTTCTCTATCTGCTTATCTTTGCCTGATTTAATACTCTAGGGAAGTTGGCAAAAGAAGTAATCTGATGCTTATATTCAAGGTGACGAAGTAGAGTCTCAGAAGCATAATTACTTGTCTCAGGTCAAATCAACAGTGTATTACAGAACCATGTCTTGAACCAGGTTCTTTCTGTACAATTGTTTCAGCTGCAGATATCTTGACTTTGAATTAGAGCAAGAAACCAGTGTTTTAATGTTTGTCATCTATTTTTTGGTATCAAAATGTTATTATTCATTAGAAGTTTCTCCTAAACAGAATGATGCTTTAGATATTTAAATAGATCCTAAAAGGCAATTTTACAAATTATTTTTCTGGTTCCTACCCATCAACCATTTTTTTTTTTTTTTAGACAGAGTCTTGCTCAGTCGCCAGGCTGGAGTGCAGTGGTGCAATCTCGGCTCACTGCAGTCTCTGCCTCCCAGATTCAACTGATTCCCCTGCCTCAGCCTCCCTAGTAGCTGGGTTTACAGGCACGAGCCACCATACCTGGCTAATTTTTTGTATTTTTAGTAGAGACGGGATTTCACCATGTTGGCCAGGATAGTCTCCTCCTCTTGACCTCGTGATCCACCTGCCTCGGCCTCCCAAAATGCTGGAATTACAGGCGTGAGCCTCCACGCATGGCCCTCATCTACTAATTTTTTTTTTTTTAAATAATGCTTCCAGTGTTTTTATAAAAAATATGTAAAAATAATTTCTGGGCTAGTTTTCTTGAGCTTGCCTAGCTGTACTTAACTTGAACTTTTGATAAGAACTACATGTTTCAGATCTATCTATGCCTCAACAGCTCAGAATTTTGACTGGAACAAAGACACAGTGCTGAGGGCAGCTCCAGTTGTGTCCTTCGGTCCTCGACCATATTTTTGAGTTTACCTTGGTGACAGCTCCCCAGCCTAGAACGTGTTAGCTTGGGTCTGTGCTTGTTCGTTGCTTGGCAGGGCCCAAGAACAAGCTTCCTGATCCTGGCATTGAGTTCTTTAAGGGTGCTACATGAATTTTTATAACCTCTCCACCTACCTCCCGTCATTATTTCAGAAATATGTAAATTCCTGGCAATTCTCCTTTCTTTTTTTCAAAGAAGGAAGGCCCACTGCAGTATCTTTTATCAATCTCCTTTCTGTCTATAACACAGGGCCCCATTTTCTCTCCCTAGGCATTGGTGACTATTTTCTCACAATTTTATCTGTCTCTGGCTTTTCTTCTCTGATCCATTTGCCACATTAGCACTGGAGTTATTTTGTTTCACTGGAATTTTAGGACTCAGCATGTCATTCTCCCACTTAAAAATCTCAGAAGGCTCAGTATATCCAATGCAAGATAAAGTCAAAAGTCAGGGAATTCAGGGTCCCAGGAACACCCAAGTAATTGACCTCAAGTGACCTTTCCGGATCCTCAGTACTAGTGCCAGGTCACCTACACTACCTTACATTCCAGCCCCTGGGGCCTTTCTGCCTGTTCTCTATTAAAGCAAACATTTCACACCACCATATTTTTCTTCTCCTGTTTCCCAAACAAAGATACACTTAGTCTCACGGTATACCTATCAACGTGTCTTCACACATTTAACGTCCAGTTTAAATACCTCCTCCTGTGGGGTGCTTACCCTGGTGATCCTCTAGAATTACATGCTGATAGCACATTACTTGTGTGAACATTAAACAATGTTTCTTGCTTATAAGGTAGCTGCTTTTGTGTTTGTCTCATCTACTAGATTAGGAGGATTGGCTTCATCAGCATGAGACCTGTGAAGCCGCATTACCATTACCGCCTAGCCCATGTTTAGACGGACCCACGTTTGACTCAATGCTTTGCTATTGCCATTTTTAAATTCTTACTATTTTTCAAATAAGTCACTCTCCATCTTCATTGTGCACTGAGTCCTGCGAATATTATAGGTGGTCCTGTCTTAAGAACAGGGGCTATTTTGAATGTATCTTTAACTATACCAGCTCTATGCCTTTCACCTAGTTGCTGCCCATTTTAAACTTCTTATTGAAAGAAAATGGAAATGAGTAGCCAAAAATTTGCTTAATTACAACATTTCAGAGCAGGAGCCTGGCTTGAAACTTATTTGAGAAGTTTGGGTATCCAGAGACATAAAGTTTCCCAAGGTCCTGTGTCAATGGAAGTAAGTTCCAGGATTTTCCACAAACCACATTTACTCCTTATTGGGGACCAGCATGTTTCTACCAGATGTAAATAACAGGTTTGACGATGAAGCCACCTCTGAGACTGCCCAGTGGAGCTCTGAGGCGTGGGATTGGAATCTGTTGTAAAGATGAGAGGCAGTGGATTCCCTTCCAAGTTCACATGATGTGAGATTCTTGGCATTCTTCTGGTAGTAACCACAGAGGCCAGCCAGACTAGCCCATGCATTGGATTTCTTACAGAGTCATCTTTGTTTTTTTCTAGACCAAGTTGCCCCACAGAGGGGCAAAGGGATTGTTTCTAGAAAGGATCACCACCAGCCGGGCGTAGTGGCTCACGTCTGTAATCCCAGCGTTTTGGGAGGCCAAGGCAGGTGGATCACCTGAGGTCAGGAGTTCTAGACCAGCCTGGCCAACATGGTGAAACCTCGTCTCTACTAAAAATACAAAATTAGATAGGTGTGTTGGTGCATGCCTGTGATCCCAGCTGTGTGGGAGGCTGAGGCAGAAGAATTGCTTGAACCTGGGAAGGCGGAGGTTGCAGTGAGCTGAGATTGCGCCATTGCACTCCAGCCTGGGCAACAAGAGCAAAACTCCATCTCAAAAAAAAAAAAACAAAACAGAAAAAACACAAAGGACCACCTCCAAGGAAGACCAAGTTTGAAGGACAGGAAGAGGAGGTGAAAAGCCATCAGGGAGTCCTTCTTTTATTCCAAACAGTATTCTTTACTTTTGTTCCTGCTAGACAGAAAGAAGCTGTTACCACTAGGACTGAACACAGCGATCTTTGTTTACCTTTGCTTGTATTGAAATTCAAATTTCTTGCCTTCAGGAAAAGAAAACCATGTTATAGCAGTTGCTGACAATTTAGGCTGTTTCTTTAAATAATTATAAATTAATGATTTTTTTAAAAAAAAAAATACTGGAGCTTTTTTAGTGGAAGGATGCAGAATTTTTGTGTTGAGGACTGAGGAAAGGAGGAGCCATTTAGGAGGACAAGAGGGATCTTGTGTTATTGTAGTATGAAAGCTGCCATAGATAATATGTACGTGGATGGCTGTTTTCCAATAAAATTTTATTTACAAAAACTGATGGCAGCTGCATTTGGGCCTTGGACTATATTTTGCTGACCCCTGCTTTAGAGAAATTGACAACTTTATACTGAGAGAAGTTTTGCAGAAATGCTTCTCTTAACATTACTCATAATACTAAGCATCTTAAATGGTCATTGTTCATAGAATGAGGCTGCTATGTTATATAGTCAATCAGTGAAATACTATATAGTATTGAAAATTAATGATCTCTAACTACATACATCGGTGTTAACTGATTGTAGACACAATGAAAAACAAATAGAGTAAGGCACAGAAGACAGATACGTAACATGATCCTAAAGTTCAGAACGGGTAATCACAATATAAGTATATTTAGGGATACAGATACAAGTGGGTGAAACTGAAAAGAAGAACTACAGAGGAAAGGAAGGGGATACTTAAAAGAGGCATGGAGTTATCATTGGGGAGAAAATGGATATGAAAATGGATAAAGTCCTGGGACTTCAAGAGTACTACATGTCAGTTTTATTTCTGAAGCTGATCTGATGAACATAATGATGCTTATTTTATTTTGTTTTATTTTTTGAGACAGAGTCTTGCTCTCTCACCCAGGCTGGAGTGCAGTGGTGCAATTTCAGCTAACTGCAACTTCTGCTTCCTGGGTTCAAGTGATTCTCATGTCTCAGCCTCCCGAGTAGCTGGGACTACAGGAGTGCGTGACCATGCCTGGCTAATTTTTTTTTTTTTTTTTTTTTTGTATTTTTAGTAGAAACAGGGTTTCACCATGTTGGCCAGAATGGTCTCAAACTCCTGACGGGAAGTGATCTGCCTGCCTTGGCCTCCCGTAGTGCTGGGATTACAGGTGTAAGCCACTGCATCTGGCCTATTTTTTATTATTATTATTTTATTAGGTTAATGCAAAAGTAATTTAGGTTGGTGTAGCAACCTAATATTTAATAAAAATACATATTTTAGGGATACTTTTTGGTAGATACACAGTTAAAAATGTAAGTAAGGCTAAGTCACTTAGCAAGACCATTCAACTAGTAAGTGGCAGAATTGGGATTTGAACTTCAGTCTCTTTGGCTCCAAAGCTCAAAATCTTTCTAATCACCTCTCATGTACCTGGGTTTAAGCCAGTGTTGTGTTATTGTATTCCTTTCACTTAATTGCTTCTCTATACTGAGATACCACAAAACAGATTTGTACAGCCTCCATTTTTACCCGAATCAGTGGAGCCTGTCAAGTTAATTGGTTGTGACATGCAGCTTCCAGAATGTGTAATTATCAGCTGCATTGAGTGGGAGGTTCAGATGACAGTGAATAGTACATGTAGACAGAAATCTGTGTGTTGCTACAACTGAAGAACAAGCCAAAAATGTAACATTAATCAAAATGCCAATGTAGTAGTATACCAGAAAATAGTTCTATGTGGAAATGAAAGCCGGAGCAATCTATAAGCATTCATATTTGTAATCCACAATTAGTCTCTGTGCATCATAGTCTCCTTTTTAACAGCCAGATATGGAGAACCAGTATATTCTACTGGATATAAATGGAAGAATGGTCCCTTCTTTCATTCTACAATAACCACAGTTTCATCCCCTTCTGCCTATAGCAGCTGACAGGTGAGTCTGACTGATTACTCAGTCAAGTCAACTTTCAAATATGAGCAGCAAAATCTGTTTCAGTAGCCTCAGGCAGCTCCAAGAGCTCCTGTACCATCTATAGTGGAAGTAGTTTTGTAGCTAGACAACCAGGGTTTGTGTCCTGGCTTTGTCGCTTACAAGCTATGGGATTTTGGACAAATAACTTCACCTGAGTCTGTATCCTTATTGGCAGAAACTTGTAAAGTAGCTCAATACTTTTAAATATTGGCTGATCATTTGAATACCCTGGATAGCTTTTTAAAAATACCAATAAACTGGCCCTACCTGCCCTGGACCAATTAAACTGGTTTGTTTGTAGTTGGAGAGGAGTCATGGATCCTGGCTTTTTAGAAAGCTTAACTCATTTTAAAAAGTGGGCTAGAACTACTGCCTTATGGATGGTTGTGTGATTCCTAAACTGGAAAAAGGAACTTTATAAAACCATCCATTTGATTCTCTCCTTTATAATACAGAAAGTGATATACAGGGAGGTAAAGTGATCCACCCAATGTCCAATGGCCAGTTGTGTAGCAGAACCAGCACTAGGCCAAATGTGTCTTAATCTCTAGCCTTGCACTCATTGGAAAGACATTGAATCTTCAAACTAGAAACACCAAAGACTCTTTTCTCTATTTGGAAGAAATAGTATTCCCTCTTAATTTCAAAAATGTCTAGTTTATATGTTAAATTGTTACCTAGAATATAAAAATGCATCACAAGCAAACAAATGAAACAAACCAACCAGGGTTTTGTGTGTGTGTGTGTGTGTGTGTGTGTGTGTGTGTGTGTGTGTTCGGGGGTGGAGGTGCTTGCAGTGATAAATAGGACCCAGGGCATTCTGAAGAAAAATGACATTTTAGTCTACTCAGACTGCCATAATAAAACACCATAGACTGTGTGGCTTAAAACAAGAGAAATGTTTCTCACAGTTCTGGAGGCTGGGAAGTCCAAGATCAAAGTGCTGGCAAGGTAGGCTTTATTCTGAGGCCTCTTCTCTTGGCTTGTAGGTGGCTGCCATTTCACTGTGTGCTCAGATGTCATATGACTTCTTTGTATATGTGTATGAAAGGAGTGGAAAGGAGAGAGAGTTAAACGAAGGAGGGGGACTGAAAGAGAAGGGGAGAGGGAGATAAAGGGAAAAGGGAAGGGGAGGAGAGAGAGGGAGGGAAAAAGGGAGAATGGGCCAGGCGCAGTGGCTCACACCTGTAATTCCAGCACTTTGGGAGGCTGAGGCGGGTGGATCATTTAAGGTCAGGAGTTCAAGACCAACCTGGCTGACATGGTGAAACCCTGTAACTACTAAAAATAAAAAAAATCAGCTGGGCGGTAGTGGTGCGCACCTGTAATCCCAGTTCCTTGGGAGGCTGAGGCAGGCAAATCACTTGAACCTGGGAGGTGGAGGTTGCAGTGAGCCGAGATCACACAACTGCACTCTAGTCTGAGCCATAGAGTGAGACCCTGTCTCAAAAAAAGAAAAAAAAAAAAAGGAGAGTGCTAGTTCTCTGATATTTCTCCTTATAAGGCCAATTATCTCAACATGAACATCCTACCCTGCTAACCTCGTGTAATCCTAATTACTTCTTAAAGTCCTCATCTTGAAATACCATCACATTGGGGGTTAAGAATTCAACATACATATTTGGGGTGACACAGTATTCCATTCTTAAAATGTGACATTTGAATCTCCTTGTAAGAGTGACTAGACCAAAAATAAGGTCTCTTATTATGGTCCGTGGGCTACTATAAAAAATCCTACATTAGTGGTTTTCAATCCTGGATATAAATTAGAATAACCTGTGAGTTTTTTACATAATACTGATTCCCTACGCCTCTTCTCCCAAAAACTGGATCAGAATCTTTGGGGATGGCAACCAGGCATCAGGGTTGAGAACCACAGCAGCTGGGCCCTGAAGCACAGGGAGGTCATCAGGTTACCTAGTGCCAAGTAGGAGATAAGACTCATATACCATACATGTCTGAATATAAGCTGAGGACTTTCTCTGAAATTATTTTTCATAAAAGAATAACTCATATGTTGCATTATGTTCAAGTTCTAACGATGTTTCTCATGCTATTGGACGTTCTCTCATTTACTGTGTGTGTACCACACCGTTTTTAACAACTATCTTAATACCATGCAAATTGAGTAACTTGGGATTGCTTCATATTTAGACATATAGGATTATGCTATCACTTAACTTCTTTTCCTTCCATCAGACTCTGAAACTCACATATTAGCAGGTCATGGACTGGTCCATGGACTTTTAAAACCTTGGGCAAGTTACTTCCCCTCCTTAGGATTCAGGGCATTTTTTTGCATTTAATAAATTGAGCGCCTTGGACAAGACTGAATAACGTTGTATAAAGCCCCTGAATTACAGTGTCTCTAACTCTACCTATTCACCTATTTTGCATACACACTTTGGGCAAACCACTTACATCACTTTATTTTCTCTTTAAGTTTGCTTTCATTTGGTGTAGTAGGTTGTATTTGGTTCAGAACATTTGCTGCCCCTCCGTGGAGCAATTATCCTTTCTTACTCCACTGGACTCAGAAGTACATACTTGACTTGGTTTAGCCAATGAAATGTGGGCAGAAGTGATTCGAGTCATTTCTGAGCAGAGACTTTTAACAGCCAGTTTGTGTTTTTGCCGTATCTTTCTTCTTTGCCACGAAATCATTGATGTCTCACAGAAAAGATGACATACGATTTATCGTCTAAACTAGGAATGTTTAAAAACAAGAGATTACACTACTGAGAGTGAAAAGATATGCTATTTATTAATAATTGCTCTGCAACAATAGGCATCAACTAGCACTGTGTTGGATAAACTTGAGATGTGTAGTCACCCTTCAGAGACAGAGACCTTTTAGCCAGCGTGGGTCCCAAGGTAGAGACAATGTGGAGCAGAACTGGAATCAATCACAGTGGACACACATGAGAGAGCAGTAACCCTCTGTAAGCCACTAAGATTGTGGGGACCATTGTTACTACAGCATAACTTAGCTAACTAATAACAGAAATCTAAGCAACACAGCTAACTGATGCAGAAAGTTCGTTGAAAAGTGGCCTTATGTTGTCAGTACAACTAAGTGGGTCATTCAAGTGGCTGCTGATACTGAAGATACGTTCAGAGGTATCTGGAGGTGCTGTGGCTTCTTCCAGTTTAAATATAAGGAAAGCTACCCCAGTTATCATAATGGGCCTTGTGATTCTGCCTCGGACAGGCCTAATCTCCAAGTGCCGGCCTCACCCAAAATATTCTTCCAAGGGGTTTCTTTTGTAAATATCAATGTTGATTCATTTGACCATTCTACTCTGGCCAAAGATGATAGAACCAGGGTGGAGCCCTAATTAAGTGTGAGCAATCTGTAGGCTGGCCAGCAACCTACTTGGTAGCCTTGTATAAATGCTCTGATTTACACAACAGTGGTGTGTTTTGATACTCTCTCGAAAATATCTGATCCAGAGATAAGAGACAACATACTAGTTTGCAGGATTTGAAAATCACACAGAAAAAGGGCGTGGGGTATAACTGAGTCATGCTAACAGTGGATAATAGAGTATGAGTTAACAAACTTGGGCCACTAAAGATACAAACAGTTTACTTGGTTACAAGAGATGTTGCTAAGCAAAATGTGCATTCCCCAGATTACATTCTGGTCTTGGTGAAGCCAGCATGACGGTGGTTCCTACATTCACATGAAATTTGACTTGTATTGTTCCTGGCTCTCCCTAACATGGACAGCACAGACAACGTTCTTACATCCAGCACCACTGTTCTTCCATTCCAAGAAAATCTTCCAGCATTGGGCAGGAAGGACAACCAAAGGCAATTAACAAAAAATTGGTAACTGGCAAGAGTAAAACCGTACATGAAGTTAAAATGCCTCTCTGTTTTAAGTGTGGAGCTTCTAGGTCCAACTCAGCAAGACCTTTGCACTATTTGACTTGCCTTAAATGAAACTGCTTTGCATTGGAATGGACTTTTAATTTGTCTGGATATAATGATAGTTTTTTTTTTTTTTTTTTTTTTTTTTTTTTTTTTTTTTTCCTTCTTGAGGAGGTTGGCTTGGATCTTCTCATAAAAAAAGCATTTCCTCTTACTTCATGTGGTTTGTTTCACAACCAGTGTCCTTTGTATTTTGTTTCTGAGCCAATATTCTTTTTTCTTATGTCTTTAAAACTGTTGCTTAGAATTACTGGGGCTAGTTCCTCCCAGCCTCAGTTAGGAAAGAGAGATATATATAATAAAACTTCTTTAGTATCTGAATTAACTCCTTCAATACACAGAGAAAGACTTAGGTTACTGGTTAGCTTTTGTTTTCTGTCAAGGTTTATGGTATCTTAGAGTAAGAGCTGTTGTCACAGATCATTAAGTCTAAAAGTGCTGACAGGTAAAATTACACCTTTATAGCCTCGTGGCTAGTGAGTGTCATGGATGGAGTAATATCCCAGGTATATGGAATCTCAGTTCAGTGTTCTTTCTCCAGATCAGATTCTCATTCTCCTTTGCAGCTTTTACATTTGTATGCAGCTTATCCCTTCAAATGCAATACTTTGACTTGGGTTTGTAAACACTTCATTCATTCATTCATTTTGTGTCTTCTTTCCTTTCTAATATCTTTTCTAATCCCCACAACAGCTGTATATGCCAGGTATAGTGCTGAGCGCTGGGAATACACAGAAAAAAGATGAGGCAACTTTTACTCTTGAGAAGTGGCAGCAATCAGAAATCAGCAATTTGATTTAATTTTATTAGTAATAGATAACACAATTTAATATCTTAAGTGCTGTGGGAACTCAGTAGAAATGAACCAGTTGGGCTGCAGGGAATGGGTAAAAAAGCTTTCTCATAGGAAGTTACATTTAACAGCATTTTGGAGGATGTGTAGGAGATTGTCAGATGGGTAGGGTTGGGAGGAGAACAATAACAACAAAAACCCCAGCTTGCACAAAGAATCACGAAATGAATGGAGATAATGTCACAGCAGCAGAAGTATAGGGTGTGAAGAGATATGTGTGCTAGAGGCACTTAGAAAGGTAGGCCTAGAGAGTGCCAGGGCTTATTGGCCATTTAAGAAGTTTGGAGTTTCTTTTAAAGGTAGTGGAGATGAGAGAGGAGGGAAGGAAACAGAGGGACTAGGTGAAAAGATGCCACACGCAACTAAATGGCTAAAAATCCAGATGGCAAGAACTACCTGAAGTAGGAAGGTTTTGAGACAGTGGGCTAAACTCAGAATCTATCTTGAAACAGTGACTTTATGGGTTGAGGGGAAGTGAAGAACCATAGTTGACTCTGAGGTTACCAATTTGTAAAATTGAGTGGGTAATGATGGCAAATTTTGAAGAAGGTAATAAAAGGAGCAGAAAGGTTTTGGCCAAAAATGATTGCATATTTAGACGTGTCACCAAGAAGGTGATGCTTAAGTAATAACTATAATTATTTAGCTATGAATTATGGAGAAGGGTCAGGATGAGATCCAGAAGGAAGGAAGCAGACATTTAGCTGCTTTCTCCTTTTAAATTTAGTATGCATTCTAAATTTCAAAGGAAACGAGTACTTGAGTGTTCTTCCAAATGGTTTAGGCCGAGTCACATAAGGAGGAATGAGGAAAGGAATTTAGAGCAGTTTTGTGCAGTGGATAAGGGTTTGAGAAACTTTAATTTAAACACTGTTAACTTTAAGTTAATCACCTCTCTGAAATACATCCCAGGACTATTGTGAGGATTCAAAGAGACATCTCAAAGGAATATATATCAGACCACAGAGGTTATGCTCCCCTGTGGTTAAAAAAAAAAAAGCATGACCCAGTGCAGTGGCTCACACGTGTAATCTCAGCACTTTGGGAGGCCAAGATGGGAGGATTGCTTGAGGCCAGGAGTTCAAGACCAGCATGGGCAACAGAGCAAGACCCAGTCTCTACAAAAAGTAAGAAAATTAGCTTGGTGTGGTGTCATATACCTGTAGTCCTAGCTGCTCCGGAGGCTGAGGTTGGAGGACTGCTCGAGCCCAGGAATTTGAGGTTACAGTGAGCTATGATCATGCCATTGCACTCCAGCCTGGGTGACAGAGATCAGATACTATCTCTAAAACATAAAATAGGCCAGGTGCAGTGGCTCACACCTGTAATCCCAGCACTTTGGGAGGCCGAGGCAGATGGATCACTGAGTTCAGGAGTTTGAGACCAGCCTGACCAACATGGTGAAACCCCTCTCTACTAAAAATACAAAAATTAACTGGGTGTGGTGGCAGGCATCTGTAATCCCAGCTACTTGGGAGGTTGAGGCAGGAAAAATTACTTCCTGAACCCAGGAAGCAGAGGTTACAGTGAGCCAAGATTGTGCCATTGCACTTCAGCCTGGGCGACAGAGCAAAAGTCCACCTCAAAAATAAATAAATAAATAAATAAATAACATAACATAAAATATAATTAAACTTACATTTATAAGACTTCCCAAATGCATCGGTTTAAGACAATAGACATTTTCCTCTTTAATTCACTGAATAACTTTATGAAAAAGATCTATCTTCATTTGATAGATGGGGCAATGGATTTGTCCAAGAGCACACAAGAGGAAGAGCTCTGAGATCTCTCAGACTCTAAAGGCTGCATGCTCTCTTTCCATTCCATGATGGAAAAATGCTTTCCATAGAGTGGGCATGCCCAGATAAAGGACTAAGTGTTCCTGGCCAGAATAGGAACTCTGAAAATGAAATGTCTGCATGACTTTCCACGTATTTCCTTACTACAAAGTTCTTCCTTGGGCAGAGAGGAAAGAGAATATATTTCCCACATCCTCAGTTTTATTGAGGGCAGGGTAAGCTAGTGTTTAATATTGTAGTCCATGGAGTTGACATGGTAAATTGACACATTTGGGTTTAAACCTTGACTCTAGCCACTTGTCGGCAGTGGAAACCTAGACAAGAGATGAAACATTTCTGGCCCTTAGTTTTCTTACCTCTAAAATAGGGATAATAATGGTATGTATTTCAAAAGTTTATTGTGAAGATTAAATTAATTAATGCACTGAAAGCACATTGTTTAATATTTAAGTAATCTATGCATTTTCCTGTTTTATGAGTGTTTTAGGAACTCACCTCTTGCTTTTCATTTCTGTCCATGATGGCACCCACAAACCATCACTCAGAGAAGGCTCAATTGAAAAATGGAAAAAGGTAGCCTTGTGGATATGGAGATTGGGAATGTTCTGTGTGGATAGTTGCGTTCTAGTCATATTTCCAAGTTTACTCTAAAGCCACAGATTTGGTTGTATGGAATTCAGAAGTTCTAATTAGAAATATGAAGAAGCATATGAACTTCCTTGTGTATTTTTAAATTGATATACCAACTACATTTGGTAAAGGGAACAAATCTTAAGTTTAAAACTTAATGAACTTTACAGAGTGAACACATTTGTATAACCCCCATCAAGATAAAAATAGAGAACATTGTCAATAGTACAGAAATCATTCCTGCCTCCTTCAGCCCTTCCCACCTGTGCCAAAGATAACCATATTCTGTCTTCTGTTACCCTAGGCTAGTTTTGTCTTTCTGAATTTTACATGAAAGGAATCATAGAATTTGTGTTTTTTGCTCAACATCATGTTTTTGAAATTCATTTATACCATTGCATAGAGCAGTTGTTTCTGCCTTTCATTGCAGTATTGTATCCCATTGTGTGAATATATTACCACAATGTTATTTTCCACTGTTTGTGGACTTTTGGATCATTTCTCATTTTTGGTTATTCACCATAATACTGTTTTAAGCATTCTTGAATATTTCTTTTGCACAAATCTATACACATATGCATTTCTGTTGGAAATGTACTCAGGAGAGGAATTGCTGGGTCATAGGATTACGTATCTATTCAGTTTTAGCAGATAGTATCTAATAGTTTCTGAAGTAGTTGTACCAATTTGCTGGACCACCAGCAAAATAAGAGTGTTCTAGTTCTCTGCATACTCTCTAACACTGATCCATTCAATTGTTATTTTTTAAATTTTAGCCATTTTAATGGATATATAAATATTTTATCACTGTGGTTTTAATGAGCAGTTTTCCAATGCCACATCGCGTTGATCAACTTTTCGTGTGCTTATTTTTAACTCAGTATCCTTTTTTTGTGTGAACGATCTATTTAAGTCTTTCACCTACTTACAAAAAATTGTATTGTCCTTTATTTTTGATATAAAGTAGATTAAACAAACAAATTTAAATATAAGTTCTTTGTCAGATTTATTTATTGTAAATATATTCTCACAGCGTTTTCACTCACTCAGTGATATCTTTGGATCTTAACTTTAGTAAAGTTCAGTTTATCACTATTTCCCTTTATGGTAGTTTTCCTTTGTCCTGTTTTATATGCTGGATAGTAAGAACTCATGAGACACATCTATGGCTACTGATTGGTGATAGAAATCAAAGGGGAAGGGATGAAAGCGTTTGATTAAACTGAAGAAAGGGAAGCCATACTTTCGAGGCCACGGGGGGAGAACATCGCAAGGGTTAGAGAGGGGTCATGACTTGGGGTTAAGGAGTTTCCATTAGAACACAAACATCGAAGAGACTGTAGAGGTTTGACATAGGCAAGGATGTGATTATTATTTTGCAGAAGAGAGACGTTTTATAAGACTTTAACCTCAAGATAAAGTTTCCTGGATGGAGTCCAGAGTTATGGCTTGATTTTTCTTTTCCTTTTTATATTTGTGTCCAATATATGGCAAGGTGGTGCAGTGCTGATTCAAAGCTTCTGAAGTCTGAGAGGTTGCAGATGGTGTAAAAGCAAACCTAAATTGCTTTCAGGATCCAATGAGTTAACTGGGCCCATATTTTTACGCATTATATGCTTAGTAAATGCCTCTTTCTTTCCTTGTACATAATTATATTAACTTAAGTAACAGCATGGGAGTGATTTGGAATTGTGCTTGGGGGAAAGACAGAATAAGTTGTGTGTGTGATTTTTTTTTTTTTTTTGATGTTTCATTTTGTTTTCAAGAATAGATCTTGGTTTCTATTTTATTTTTTAAAAACATATAAATTAATTAGTTAAATTTTAATTTTAGTTAAATTTTAAATTTAATTGTAAATATGTCATTTAGGCACTTCTCACATAGGTTATTTTATTTAACATTTTTAATAAAGGACGTATTTTTATCACTATTTTGCAAATGAAGAAGTGGAGGCAAAAAGGGATTAAATAACTTACCTTAGGACTCTTGGCTAGTAAAAGAGTTCAGATTTAAGCTCTTTTAATTTTGAAAGTCTCTGTCACAGTTTTAAATTTTAGGATTAAAACTTATTCACAATACTAAGTCTCATTTTAATGTACTTAATTTTTAGAGCACAATAGGAATGGATACCCAAAAGTTGAGCCCTTAAGCTAAAATAATGGGTTGCTGACATTATGAGAACTTTACTATTCAGCCTCTGGGCTTCATTTTATTTAATTGTAAAATGGGATAAATAATGCCTACCTTAGAAAGTTCTTCATTTGTTTATTCTTTCATTCATTTCATACATGTATGTATTCATTCAATAACCTACAATGAGTGAGTGAATTAATGATGTCTTTTCTCAGCTCAACTAGTGAACCGTCCAGTTACCACTTGGCAAAACTTACTCCATGATGCAACACTTAGTGACTGTTCTGTGGTCTAACATATTTAATGTCCTCCTTTCACTCGCAGTTTCCACCCCCAAACCGATTCAGTCGAGGGTCAGTCCTGGCCAGGTCACATTCAACATGCTTTCTCATATTTTCAGCTAACGTTTTTCCTATCCCCTTTACGATTATTACTTATCTTTAGCATTTCTCATTGTAAAAGAAACCTCAGATTTTATATATGGAATCAGTCCTCTTCCAGTCTCGGTCTAGATCATTTGGGCAGAGAAAATTCCATCTTTCGATTCCAACCATAGTTACGTGTCCCAGTTCTAACCAATCAGAGAGACACATGATTTTGATTGGCCACAGTGATTGGCTCAGGGATGGACAAGTTACACAAGCTGCACCAATCAGAGGACATCCAAGGATTTATGAATTATTGGAAAAGTGGCTTTGCTGTCCATCAGTTTTGCTAAGAAGGTAGCATGTAAGTTTGAAGCTGCTGGAATTTTGCTGACCCTAAATGAGAACCTGAGAACGCAGCCAAATGAACAGAGTGCTGAGGCAGGAGTTGGAGAGACAGGCAATGTTTTAAAGACATTTTTTTTTTTTTTTGAGACGGAGTCTCGCTGTGTCACCCAGGCTGGAGTGCAGTGGCCGGATCTCAGCTCACTGCAAGCTCCGCCTCCCGGGTTTTACGCCATTCTCCTGCCTCAGCCTCCGAGTAGCTGGGACTACAGGCGCCCGCCACCACGCCCGGCTAGTTTTTTGTATTTTTAGTAGAGACGGGGTTTCACCATGTTAGCCAGGATGGTCTCGATCTCCTGACCTCGTGATCCACCCGCCTCGGCCTCCCAAAGTGCTGGGATTACAGGTTTGAGCCACCGCGCCCGGCCTTAAAGACATTTTTTGAGTCTCTAGGTCTGGTGGTTCCTGAAGCCATGCCCATTTATTGAACATACCAATTACAGGAGCTAATCATTGTTTCCTCCATTTTGAGAAAGATTTCCATTGCTTGAAACTGAAGGATTCCTGATAAATACATGGGCCCAGTGCTCTCACCTTCATGAACCCTGTGATGTCCCTATTTCCAGGTGTGTGTGTGTTCCCTTCACCATAACCTTTAGGAACTCAGTGTCTTCTGAAGTCGCTGTGCTATGCTTCCTGGTGTGGATGCCCGCTGGCTCTCTGGGTGAAGAAGCCCTGTCCAAATAATTATCAGCAAAGCATCTCTAGCTGGAATTGGTAATAGGTGTAGTTATAAAACTAGACTTAAGCAAGACAGACTCAAACTGTAACTTGACTTAGCCAAATGCAACTCCTTGCTCAATTGCCTGTTTAAGATTCATATAGCTGAAAACAAAAGCATCAACTGTTTGGCCTCATGTACAATCTGTTGTGCAATCTGTCCACTAATGGTACTTTTTACCTTCTAATTGTCAACAGGATATTTAAAATGCAGTCAGAGTCTCAGATCATCTGTTCATTTATTCAATATCCACTATATGCCCACACATGGTATACTGGAGACACAATGGTGCCAAGACCTAGTGCCTGCCCATATGGGGCTCATATTCTTGTTATAGCCTCTTAATTTCACAGTCTCATGAAGCATTGTTATCTCTGTTTGTGTGAACGTGTGTGTGTGTGTATGTGTGTGTGTTTGCAATGTCAGAAATCTGTTGAGGGAGGGATTGGCAGATCTCTGTCTTAAATAATCATGGCCACTTTAAAGCTCCAGGATTCCAATGAAAGGCCTGTGAATAGATTATTAAGAATCATCCTGCTGTTGCAATAGCTCTGTCTCTGGATTTCTGTTTCTACCTTTCATGGAAGAAGTATTGCCTAGTCCTTAAGAGGTCAGTTTCTCATAACAGACCAGCTGAGCTCAGCTCTCATATCCACTGCTGACTAGATATTGCTCAGTAAATTATCTAACCTCTATACATCTCAGTTTCTGCCTCTGCACAATAGGATAAAATTTTGGCTAATTTTGATGGTTATAAGGATTAAGTGAGGTCCTGCATTTAAGCACTTAGCACTGTGCCTCATAGGCAGGCAGTCCCCAGTAAGTAACAGTGATTGCATTTTTCTTTAGTATTCTTATTTTACTGAAAAAACAAATATGTCGTTCTACTTATGTTTTAAAATTCAGCTTAAATGCTCTCATTTTTAAGGGAGCTAGTTGCATTGTTTCTCATCTTTTGCTCTTACCTTTAATATAGTAGTTACTAATTTTTTTCCATAAGCTTTTCCATTTTGTTCATAAAAAGGCACAATGTCTTTGTTATGATCTTAATACTTAACAATCAATACTTAAAACGTGTATGGCTCATTCATTTTTAAATTTAATGGACAGATATTTAAGTGATTTACATTTGAAAGAATTCTTTGTTGTTGAACATAGACTGTAATGGGTCAAAGGCAGAAGGAGGCAACTAGTCAAACTATTGCATTGGTCTAGGAAGAAAAGATGGTGGCACCAGCTGGTGGTGGAAGTAGTAACCACTGTTAATACTCTGGACATACTCTCGAACTAGGGTCACAGATTTGGAAGTAGGAGAATAAGATTAATGATAAATAAGCATAAGAACAATAAGAAGTTAAAGTAAAAAGCCTTGTTCTATGATGACTAATTCAAGAAATGAGTTTTGTTTGATGGTAAATAGATTTGACCTGTAGATGGCTCCATTTTCCTTAGCTAATAAGAAGCTAAGATTTGTGTGTGTGTGTGTGTGTGTGTGTGTGTGTGTGTGTGTTCGTTCTAGAATATTTCTAGGTCTTTTTGGCTTTCCCAGGCTGATGTTATGGCTTCACTGTAAATTAATAAGAGGTTTTGACATTTTTGTTCAGATAAAATTATGTGCTTTGGCTCACATTTCTAACATAAATTCTTCATTTTTGAGCCGCTACTTAAGAAATTTGAGTCTGGTGAAAGCTGGGGTAGTTTGGTTAGTTTAATGGATCTCAAGGTGTTCATTCACTTTTTCCTTCCTTTATTGAATGAACAACTGCTGTGTTCCAGGAACAATGTTAGAGGCAATGAAGAATATTACTTTGAATAACAATGTATTTCCCATCCTTTGCGTATTATGATTTAATAAGAGCATGTTTTTAGAAAACATTTTTTAAATTTATGTATAAGGCACAATGCCTTAGCATTTTATATACACTCTCTCATTGAAATCTTCAAAATAACTCATGAGGTAAGTGTTATCCACATTTTATAGATGCGGACACTGAGGAACTGAGTTGTTAAGTAAACAGTTCAAGTTCAACCTGGGATTTGTATTTTGGACACTAGTCCTTCTAATTTACTCGGCTCCAAGTCATTCTCTCTGAAGTTGCGTAGACCTGTGAAGTCCGAGTAGCAGAGAGAGACAACTTCTCTGATCAGTCCTCACAGAAGCCTGGCTCTCTTCCTCTGTCCTCCTCCTTTATTCCTTTTGCATTTACCTCAGCTGCTGCTTCTCTTGTAAAACTGCTTCAGAGAATGTGAGGTTTCCCCCATCCTTTTTTTCTGAGCTACTAGTGCACATACAGCAAATCCTCTTTCTTTGTGGTGAATGTGTATAACAAAACAATGGAGAATAGGACTAACTGAAACCTTGAATTGGCAGATGAGCTTCTATATAGTTTTGAGAAGTATCCTCTTAAAAGACAAAAGGTGGACTCAGCCTAGAGTGAGCTCTTTCTAAGGAACTAACTAACATCTTCAGGGTATCAAACTTAAAATCAGCTCGGGATAAGGTTCCTATCTAATCTTTTATGCTGCGTCTCAGTGAGTTTCTTACCCCACTCCTTCTCTCTCTACTTATCGTATTCTGACCTTCCGTGTAATTATAGTAGAGACTACTGATTGTCTATCAATATCAAGTCCTTCTTCTTAAGTGTTAGAATGCCCAAGCTTTAGCTCTATGCATGGCTACACAGGAACTCATTTTCCAGCTACTTTTGCAGCTTGGTGTTGCCGTGTGAATAAATTCTGTCCCATTGGATGGAAACAGAAAATATGTGTGCTATTTCTGTATTTTATAAAAAAACGAATGCATCATTGCTCCTCTTGCCCTTTCCCTTGTTTCTACCACTTGGGAAATGAGAAGGGGAGCAGTCACCTTTAGACCTAGAATTGAAAGATCCACACTGAAAATGTCGAATTTGCTCTTAAAATCTTGAACTGCTGTGTAAGAGAGAAATAAATTTGTCTCTTGCTTAAGCATTGTATTTTGGGTCTTCTGCAATTGATTTTATTTTCTACAATTAATACAGAGTTTATCACTTCGAGTTGGACCACTGTCCTAACAGGTATGGAAAACACATGCCATTGTCTTAACATTTGGTTCTAAGGGGTAAGACACACACATTTTAGGGTTGAAAGCCAGAGATCCCTGTTATACTTGAATAAGACATTTGATAAACTCTCATCCAAAATACTTTAGAAAGGGAGACCATATCTAGCCATGCTTGTTGGAAAAAGTTACACTGTTGTGAGCTAGCTTCTTTTCTTTTTTTCTTCCTTTAGAGAATTGAAGTCAGGCCAGCTATTAAAGGTAGTGCTGATGAAACACTTTTTACAAAGGTGGGGTCTCAAGTCTGTATTGCCTCCCTCTCTCGTCATGTGTTATTATTGTTCAGAAAATGGGAGAGAACTCAGTGCCAAAGATCAGATTAACGGTGTTTTCTTCCTACATAAGCCCATTGTTTCAAATTATTGCAAGATAGATATAATTAAATTGAGAGAGGAAAAAAAAAACAGGAGAAAACCTTTGACTGTGATTACTTACACAGGAACTAAGCTGAACGAAAGTAGGTCAAATGCCTACAAAGATTTTGAGGGAATATTACTACCAATGAAGCTGCAAGCATGGCCTGCAAAAGCCTGTGACTTTTTGATGAGTAAGCTCCCAAACATATGCAATCTGTGTGTGGGGTTGGAGCTTGCATAAATAGAAATCTTTATAATGCATAGAATTTAAAAATTATAAATCTAGTAAACAACGTACTAAATAAATTATTTTCTATCTTCTTACCCTGAGAAACGTACTGTATTTGTCAGGATTCTCCAGAGAAACAAACAATAGGATACAAGTATGTGTGTGTGTATATATATATATATATATAGAGAGAGAGAGAGAGAGAGAGAGTTTTTTATGAGGAATTGGCTCACGTGATTATGGATACTGAGAACTCCCATGATCTAACTATGAGCTGGAAGTCCAGGAAAGTCTGTGGTGTAGTTCCAGTCCAAAGACAAAGGCCTGAGAACCAGGGGAGTCAGTGGTGTAAGTTGCAGTGTGAATCAGAAAGCCTTAAAACCAGGAGCATTGATGGTTGAGGGGAACAGAAGATGAATGTTCCAGCTCAAGTACAGATAGCAAATCTGCCTTTTCATTCTATTTAAGTCCTCAGTGGGTTGGATAATGCCCACCTGTTTTGATGAAGATCTTCATTGCTCAGTTTACCAATGCAAATGCTGATTGCTTCTGGAAATACCCTCATAGACAAAGCCAGAAACGATGTTTTACCAGCTGTCTGAGAGTCCCTTAATCAGTCGAGTGGACACATATACCTTTACAATGACTTTAATATCCAAGTTAAAATTTAGAATTCTGATACTCATTGGAGTTTCACTGCAGCAGTGCATGGGTGGCTACCTTGTGGTTCATGGCTCATTGCCCTTCTCTCTCATTCTTATTTCTATCCTGCATCAAAGGGTCTTGAAAGACATTTAGAGGTTTCTGCTCGTTATGCTTACTTCTAAGATCCACAGACAACTCCTGTGTATGGATGGGCTCATCCACCATCGCAAACAGCTGACATGCTTAGCAAATTATCATTAATGGTACTTGTATCTGGGTACAGGCATATGGGTAATATATATCAGGGTAACCTATTACACTTGGGTTCTTCCTTCCTCTTTCCTTCATTTTATTTCTTTCTTGTTGTTACCACCATAGACATAAGTAGCACAAAATGCAATTATTCTCTAAGGAACTATACATTTACCATTCTGTATGACAATAATTTGTTCACATTTCTTTAAAACCCATGAGTTTTATAAAAAGAGGGCCAATGGGTATATTCATGCTTGAATTTTTCAGCAGGAATTGCCTTGTCTTCAAAGTACATTAGTGTGTCTTAGTTGAGAATACATGAATGACTGAATGAAGAAATGAATGATTGTATTTTTATAGCGTTTCAACTCTATGCAGTAAATTGAAAAGGTATCAAGGCTTCAAACAGTTCTCTTCTAAAGGAGACCACACTAACATTTGGATAGATGGATTAGAAGACTCAGAAATGTGTCACCTGTGCAAAGACGTGAAAAATGGTCAGCCCTGTGTATATTTACAATTGACCAGAAATATTTCATTTTGATTCATTTCTAGGAAGAGCTCAGGTTTAGAGTGAGGACATGTTTTTATCAGCAACAGTTCACTCAGTATTGCCTAAATAAGCTTGCTAAAGCAATGACTAGAGTGTATGTTTAAAATTCCCCAAGTGTTTGGGCTAAAGAAATCATCTATATGTTAGTGTAATGATTTTCAGTGGTTACTCCAGAGGTTTGTAAGATAAGAGGGTAATATTGTAGGGTTTAGTAACACTGAGAGTTTTCTGTGTCCCCTTGTCATTTTATCTTTGTTCCCTTAGAAAAACTCAGGATGGTACAAAACATATCTTTATTTTTACATTTTCGACATTGCTTTCTTTATGCACATATACTGAAACCATCTGTCTAAATTGTGGCAAAATCTGCCAGTTCCAGATTGGCCTCATTAGTCATTTGAGAACACATAAACAGACGGATTATGGAAAAATAAATAAATCTTGGATGGATCATCCTGGTCTGGGAAGGTTTTTCTCATCATCAGCCTTGTTGCCAGAGATGAAAAGGAACAGGTTTACATCTTTAAAACACTTGGAGGAGTTCTTACTCTAGAAAATGGGTAAAAAACTCTCCCAGTGACCCACTTAATATTTTATCATATGGCTGAGTTGAAACAAAGGAAAAACTAGCATTTTAGGAAGCTGGCAAGGTCTTTCAGGGGTGAAATTCTACAAGTGTTGTGCCAATAGAGAAGCACTTATCTAAGGAATGAGAAATAATTAGAGTGGAAGAAAATTAACTTTGGACACTATCTTAAAGGTAGTGTTTTTCTAAGCTAGTCATGAATTCACCCCGCCCCCTGCCGCCCCTAAATGTTTGTATTTGCTCCTAGCAGTAACCTCTTCCCTATGAATATCGGTAGTCTAGTTGTGGATTGAATCATAAGACATGTATCTACTGTGCAAGCAAATTTCTGGCACAGTAGGAAGTTTCCTCATTTATGTTTTCTTTGGAACTAACAGAGCCTAAAAGACTAATGAATATCATAGGAAAGATGTGCTAGTAAGTAGAAGGAAGACTGCTAACATGGCACAAAATGAGGTGAATTTTTTCCCCCATTTCCCAACAAAAACAGCAGCAAGAAACTCTCTACTACCAGCTTTTTGCCATGTCCTACATTGCATTATTTGAGTTCATTTTTTCAGTTCTCAAAGGCTGTATTAGGGTATATTCAATTGTGGTGTGTTTGAATCTCAGTGGTTTAATGCACTATGAGCTTATTTCTCATTCATGTCAAAGGCTAATGAAAATCAGATGGCTTTTCTTTTAAAAAAAAAAAAAAAAGCCTCAGGGACCCATGTTTCTCCTATTTTGCGATGGTGCCATTTTCAGCTCATACCATCACTGTTGCTGGCACAGTGGAAGACACAGCACAGAGTATTGCCCAGGGAGTTTAATGCTGTACCTGGAAGTGCCATGAATCCATGCGCTTGGACTCAACTTGCCTACAAAGAGACTCAAATGCTCTTCTGTTTCGTGTCCAGGAAGTGGATGTAGGATTGATGAGCATGTAGCTGGTTTCAGCTCCAGAGATAAAGTTGAGTTTATGGTAGATTGAAAAAAATGGCCACACTATTTTGCAGCTCTTTCCTTTAAGAGGTAACAACCATAACCCTACTTCTTCCACCTGGGCTAGCTTGGTGTTTTGCCTTCACCAATAGAATGCGACTGAAGTGACATTTGCTAGTTCCAGAGCCTAGTTTTCAAGAGGCCATGCAGCATATATTTTTGTCTTCTTGGAATTCTGTCCTAAGGCTGCCATTTAAGGAAGCTAATTCTAGTCTCCTGGATGATGGGAGGCCACATGGAGGAAAATCAAGTCACCCCAGCCAACAACAAGTGAAACTTCAAGCCCACTGACCCTTCTCCTGAAGGTAACTCAACTGCACGAGTGGGCCAGGTGAAGTGAGGAGAATTGCACAAAGAACAGAATTGTGATAAACAATACATTGTTATTTTAAGTCACTGAGTTTGGGATTTCTTACATAGCAATACAAATAATACAAGTTTAAAAACTTTAAGACTAAAATGGGAGAGTCAACCTTTGTAGACCTGAAGCTGGTGGCTTTCAAAGGGGTGAGTTTGTTAGGGCTTTTTCATCCCTACTGCTAATCTGAGCAAGGCTTAGTAGGAATGTGGCGTTAGCTAGTATCCTAGAGGACGGAGGTGGCGGCGGCGGTGGTGCTGGTGATTGTGCTGGTGGGGTGTTAACAAGGGAAATAAAGAATTCCACATAGCAACTTACCAAACTCGCAAACTGCTTCTGGTTTATGGCTTGGAAATACGATTTATAAAAACCTAAGTAGTGAAGAGGGCATTTTTTGGCCTGGGAGACATTTTGGTTAAATGTCTTCTGGAAACTTTTATAACTTTGTCACAATGGAATATGTTCCTTTTTAACAAATAGCATTATTTCTTTTATATGTATGAATTATTTTTTCCATATTAAAAATATTTTTTATAGCTTTATGTATTGGAATATTTTACTTTAAAATTTATTTTGTTCTAACAAGACTATTAAGGACTAATTTCATGTGTTACAGCACTTTTCATTTGAATTATCCCATTTTTGGAATATGCCTAAGTGGTTTTAATTTCAATTCATTTTCTCTTTAATGAAAAATACTTAGATGTTTTAAAATTTATGACTATGTGTATATATTTTACTTTTGTTCACTTTTAGTTTTATTATATAGTGATTAGAAGATGTGGCTAGCGTAATTTCTGCCTTTTTGAAATTGTTAAAACCTTTTTGTGGCCTAATTCACATTTATTTTTTTTCTGACTATGTCTGAGTAAAAACAGATCTAGGCTTAGTTGAATAAAATACATATATGTATATATCTCCATTAAATCCAGCTTATTAATCTTATCTTCATGATTTCCTTCATAATTTATTCATTTATGTGAAACTAATGTTTAAATTTCTTTATTTGACTATAGATATGAAACATTTTAAAATTACATTTTTAACATGTGTTTTAAATATTTAGATGCTTCATGACTAAGTATATATCAGTTCTTGAGTTACAGTGTCATCTTCAGGGATTAAAGCATTATAGTGAATTAAAAAAAAAATTCTCTGATTAACCTGAAGGTTTTTCATTTCTATTAATATTATCGTGTCTGTTTTTTTAAACCACTTTTTATTAGAACATTCTTTTCAATCTGTTTGCTTTCCATCTTTCCATGTCATACTGTTTGGAATGTCATTTGTGGACAGCATATAACCACATGATTTTCTCGTTCAGTTTTGTTCTTGGTGATTCAGTAAAAATCTGATATTGGACTTTATCTCTGTCCTTGGGTTTTGAAAGGCTGAAGAGCCAAATGGCCTCTTCGATACCATTTCTGGTGTTCCCGAAGTTTGTGCAATCACATGATTATGCAAAGCCGACCCTGAGAAAAGGATGTGAGTTATTTGTGAGGTGAGTCTATGAAACACTAGTTGGTGGGTGGGAAATGATACAAGAAAAGGAAGAAAGCCAGTAAAGGTATATTATTGAATCTGTTATTATGGTAACCAGATCTCAATTGCAGTATAGACCTCTGGTGGACAGAGTAGACCACACCTCAGAGTAACCCCAGCTGCAATGTGAGTAGCTGAGGTATTTGTCCACCAAAACCCATCAATTGTTGATGGAGGACTTTCTGAGGGTGTGGAGGGTATCTTAACATTTCAACCCTTGTGGCCTACCTGGTGCACGAGTTGAATAGGCTCCTATGCTTGGAGGAAGCTTTCAGGGGAAGAGTCACAGGACTCCTATCAGAAAACTTTCTGTTGGCCTTCCCTGGAGCATGAGTGCTTATGGCATTTGGGTGATGGACCAACATTGACATTTGAATTTATTGTCAATATCTGAGTATTCTAAATATTAATAGCTGATTATTTAATGTTTTAGTGTCAAAAAACAAGCTATATGCAAAAAATCTTAAGAGCTCTACTTGCTGAAATGTTAAAAGCTCACTGAAATAAAATGTATATCATTATTAAGAAATTAAAATTGTGATTTTAAAGATTTAGAAGTATGTTGATTCTACGTTAAAAATGATTAAGAACTTTAAAATATTTTTAAAATATAATTTTCATTTAATATGAACATTGAGAGTATTTTGGCTAGAAAAATTGGTGAAATTTATTACTTTTGAATCAAAAATGTATATAAAATTTAAATTATAAAAACCAAATAATAGAGATTGTATCTTAATTTTAAACTTTGTAAAATTATTTTATTAGTGTTCTTAATGATAAACACTTAACCCCTGAGAACTTCACTTAAGTTTTAATTATTTAATTTGATATATGAATATTTTAAACAAAAAAAATTTAGAAATTATTCATATGTAAAAATATAATATCAATTTAGCTGTCTCAAAATATTAAGAGTTGGAAAGCCTTCAAACTCATCTCTAAAGCATCTAAGATAGACATCTTGGGCCCAGGCTTCAAGACTTTCAAGGGCAAGGAAAAAAGTTTTTTATTTGTAAAAATTGTAACAGTCCATTGAAATATAAATGTACATTCATTATTATAAAATACAACCTGCAAGTATTGGAGAAAAGGGATTAGAAGAAAATACACCAAAATACATTTTGTGCATTCAAATCAAACTTTAAAAGAACAGGCTTTTCAAAAATACTTTTAAAAGAAAATTCCTGGCTGGGCACAGTGGCTCATGCCTGTAATGCCAGCATTTTGTGAGGCTGAGGCAGGAGAATCCCTTGATGCCAGGAGTTCGAGACCAGCTTCAGCTGTAACGTAGTAGACCTTGTCTCTACCAAAAAAAAAAAAAAAGGTAGCTGGGCCTGATGTAGTCCTAGCTACTGGGGAGGCTGAGATGGGATGATAACATGAGCCCAGGAGTTCAAGATCATGGTGAACCATGATCATGCCATTGTGCTCCAGCCTGAGCAAAAGAAGAAAATTCCTTATTGTTTTGAGTCTAGGATGCCTTTATTTTGGTTGTGATGAGGCAAAAGAAAAGCTTAATAACTTTAACTTTTTGGCAATGTGTCATTTGCAGCACTTTGTATCACGGAGCCAAATTGTTCTCCTATGGAAGGCACCGAAAAATAAGCTTTATTTTGTATTGCAAAGTGCAAGTCACCAATGACTGTGTACAAAACGAGCTAGCTGACAGGGCTGCAAAATCATTGTTCCTGCACCATAATGTCAAATCTGTAAAATTTGGCCCCACTTAACTTCTGCTATGAATATTCACACACATCCTGTTGTGTGTGTATGAAGGTTTCTGACAACAAGCATTTGTTCTCAGGTTACATGTTTGCAACTGATGTGACCTAGCTTTCACTTCTGGGTTGAAGGAATAACTGGAGTTACTCAGCTCCTTCCAGGAGTTATGGAACATGCAAGTTCTTGTTCTTGTCTTAACAGTTCTGGAGGCTCGCAGTTCAAAATCAAGTTGTCAGCAGGATTGTCCCTCCTGAGGCCTTTCCCCTTGGCTTGCTGATGGGCACCTTCTCCCTGTCTTCACATAATCAATCTTCTATGCAGGCTCCTCCCTGGTGTCTCTGTGTGTGTCCAAATTTCCTCTTCTCCTAAGGACACTAATCAGATTAGGTGGGGGTACCCTCTAATGGTCTCCATTTAATTTAATCACTTCTTTAAATGCCCTGTCTCCAAATACAGTCACACTCTGATGTACTGGGGGTTAAGGTTTTATCATATACATTTTGGAAGGACACATTCAGCCCACAACACTCTTCCTTGGAGGTGGCAGATGTCATGCCTGCTCAAATGCTTTGGTCAGTGCAAGTCACATGATAATGAATGGGGCTGTATAATCCTTTGAGAGGGGAGGGAGGAAATTCATTTGAGGAATAAAAGTGCCTTCTACTCAAGAACTGATATGTTTATACTTTTGCCACTCTGTCTTACGCAGTTTAATTAAGCATACACACCTATCAACACACCTACAAAGTTAACAGACAAAACAGCATAGAATTTTTGTCGTTTCTATATTCACCTTGGGATGTCCAGGGATGGGGACTGCAGAGTGGTTGTAGAGGGTCTCTGACTCCACATTTACACAGGTTTTTTGTATAGCACTTAAGTAACACATGGTTTAGCATATATGTTTGTAATTATAAAATAACTCAAGAATGTAGGAAAATACAAGTACACAAAAAATAACATAAGACACCCTCTGGTGCCTGCTACTATCCAGATTTAACACTTTGCCATATTTAATCTAGATATCCCCTAATCTCCTGTATCTTAACCTATTTCTATATTTGATTAATCATGTATCTATTCACCTCTCCATGCCTCTATCCACACATCAATTTACCATTTTTGAAAACACACCCCAATGTAAGTTTGAGTCATCAATACATTAGCACTAAGCACTTCCGCATACAAATCCTGAAATAAATTCAATTTTGGTTTTTCATTCTGTATTCTTTTGACATAAGATTTAAATACAGTGAAGTGCACAAATCTTAAGCATGCTATTTGGTGAATTAAGATCAACATATAACATATAAAACTGTCCCCCGAAGCCCACCAAGTCATAACCATCATTCCAGAAAGCTCCTTTGTGTCCTTTCACAGTAAGCCCAACCTTCAGTCACTCAAGAGATGATCATTTCTGAATTTTTTCATTACAGGTTTTTTGCTGTTTTAGAACTTCATATGAATGGGATCATGTAGTATTTAATTCTGCCTGAGGCTCCTTTCACTCAGCATAGCATTTCTAAGATTTAGCCAATTTATTCCATTTATCTGATAGTTCATTTCTTATTGTTGCAGAGTAGCACTTCATTGTTTGAATGTACTACAATTTATTTACCTGTTTCTTATTAATGGATACAGGCTATTTCCAGTTCTTGGAAATTATGAATAAATTTGTTACGATTTTGGTAGACATATGCTTTCATTTCTCTTGGGTAAACATTTAGGAGTTAATACCTAAAGTCATAGAGGAAGTACATGTTAAGTTTTCAGAAAAACTGCTAGATATTTTTTCCAAATTGGCTGTATAATTTGACCCTCCCACCAACAATGTTTGAGAGTTCAGATTGTCTACGTCCTTGCCAGCATTAGTGTTAGTCTTTTCACTTGGGGCCGTTCCGGAGGGTGTATAGCAGTTTCTAATTATTTTTAAAATTTTATTTCCCTGATGACGAATAATGTTGAATAGTTTCTCATGTGCTTATTGGCCATTTGTACATCTTCTTTTGTAATTTATCTGTTCAAATATTTTGTTCATTGATACCTCTAATTTTAACACGGAAACTTATTTTTTTTTTACTGTACTCTAATGAATTGATGAGTTTTTATTTGTTTCTCCCCCAGTTTCTATAATCCATGATTTGGAAGCAATACATCCTGTCTTAAAATCACTAGGGGTTATACTATTGCAATGCTGGTTCTATAGTGTTTTCAGTCTATTAGTATAACAGTCTATTTCAATACAACTAAATACTGTTTTGTTGTTGTTACACCGTTTGTTTTATATTTTAAAATCTATATGCTTAATCATTTGTATCTTGAGATACAACTGAAAAGTTGTATAATGAATTAAAATTCTGTTTTATATTTTGTTTTATATTTTAAAATCTGTATGCTTAATCATTTGTATCTCGAGATGCAACTGGAAAGTTGTAGAGTGAATTAAAATTCAGAATCAAATCTATATCTGCCTATCCTTTCTAAAGCACACTCCATTTAAATCTTTTCAGGAAATATTATTTATGTTTTAATTACCATTTCCATAAATCCCCTGAAGGTTTAACATCTTTTCTTTTGTTAATTAGCCACTTATATTTTTCTCAAACATCTCTGATGAAGTGATCATGGAGTGGAAATACATAAAAGGAAATAAGAGGAGGTGATAGCAGGATTAGAGGATGATAGAAGGGGAGGGACAGTCCTTGGCCAAATTCTTAGTCCTTCCCCTAGAGCCTCATTGTTTTCACTAATTGAAAGCTAGATTTTCTTCACTCAACTCCCTTTTGTTTTTCTTCAAAGACCAAATCCATTATTTTAAAAGGAGAAGATTCTTTCTTCCCCTGGGATAATTTATTTTACATTAAAACATCTTTGACATAGTTTGGATGTTTGTACCTTCCAACTCTTACGTTGAAATGTGATTCCCAATGTTAGAGGTAGGACCTGGTGGGAGATGTTGGATCATGGGGATGGATCTTTCATGAATGGCTTAGCACCATCCCCTTGGTGATGAGTGAATACTCATTCTGAGTTCACAGGAGATCTGGATGTTTGAAAGACTGTGATACCTACCATGTATTTCTCTGTCCCCTTCCCTTACCGTGTAATGTCTGCTCCCCCTTCACCTTCCACTATGATTGGAGACTTCCTGAGGCCTCACCAGGAGCAGATACAACGCCATACTTCCTGTACAGCCTGCAGAATCATGAGCCAAATGAAACCTCTTTTCTTTATAAATTACCCAGCTTCAGGTATTTCTATATAGCAATGCAAAAACAGACCAATACGGTCTTCCCTAATCAACCTGCCTGGAATGACTAAGGGAAGGAGGATAGAATACCCTTAAATATCAACTGCGTTTGTCCTTTTTAAGGTGGAGCTGTATCTGAAGGCAGAATTATGACCATATTGCATATATTTATGAATTATTTAAAATATTTATTAGTATTTAATACATTAGCATCAATACATTACAGTTCAATAATTCCGATGCATTTAATGTCTATCACCTTGTATGTGCATTCTGCAAAATAGGTATTGCCTAATGTGGAGGTATTTTTAGTTTATATAAATATGTTGTGAAATATGTGTGTTCTGCTTAGTTTTTCACAAGCACAATGATTTTAAGATCTGTTCATTGGATTATGACCTTTTACCACATATCTATTCACCTTCCTAGTGCCAGGTAATCTGGTAGCCTCCAACTCCCTCCCATACACAACACTGTGGTACACATTCTCCGATGTTTCCATTACAGGTGACAATATCTTTGGGATATAGATCCAAGAGTGGAAATTCTGAGTCACAGAGTGAATGTCTATGTAATGTAACTAAATTATGCCAGATTTTGTCCAGAATGACTGTACTAGTCTTCAACTTACATTGTCATGGCTCAAGGACACTTATAATCCGTTAGCATTAAATGGCTTTCTCATTTTGTTAGTGTACTGTGTCTGGCTATTGTCAAAAATTCATTGTTCTTGGGAGGGAGTTTCATGAACATAAAGCAAAAAGAAAATCACTGAAGAGAAAAAGCATGGCAAAGTGCCATAGTTTGTCTATTTGTCTTAGAAATATAATTTAGATGTTTGCTGATTGTCATAGGGACACAATACATTTATTTGAGTCAATAACTAAAGTGAGCCATTTCCTTGTAGAAAGTGAGTCTGGAATCAGTAAATTGGTTAGACAATGAGGGCTGCCTTTGCCAGGTAGGTTACTAATGGATATTTTTCATAAGCTGAGTGAGTTCAATGGTAGCACACAGGTTTTGAGGAAAGTATATTTAAGCCACATGATGAGACAAAAGCATTTTATTAAAAATTAATATTGCCAGAAGTGTACTGAAAATAGCAGTATTTTGAGTTTCTTAAACCTTTCTGAGGACATTGGGTTAAATGGGGTTCCGCTGTGTGAAAGACCAAGAGTCGTTTAATGAGACTTGGTAATATCTTTCTGGTGTATTTCCCAGAAAATGAATAACTTTCATGACTGGATAACAAATCACCTTGCAGGTCAGATCCTTTCCAGTTTTTGACTTTCAACAAAATCAAAGGAAGAAATAACTAAGTTTTCAGTTGAGAAACTAATGAAAATAATTTTAAGTGGTAAATGATAAATCACTATATCAATTTTGGCATTTAACTTGGAGGAAATTCAAAAAAAGGAGATGATATTGCTATAGAAAATTTGTCCCATCTCATTCTATTTATTGTGTTATCTGAGAATTTACATCTATAAAAATGAGAAACAGGAGTAGATGTGAGACTCAAAATAATCTTATTCTAGTATTAAGTCATACTCAGCCCTTATGAGCTAATTGCAAAAACAAATAAAAACTCAGCTCATTAACAGACAAACTTCCACAAATTTTTTGTTTGATGAGTTTCAAAAATGTTAACGTACTTGTTTTTTTAAATTGTGGACTAGTGCCTTTATGATACATTCCAGAAGAAATTTCTTACTACTTAAAACCTAAAATTATTGTTTTATATTTTTATAAATATTTTTGCTATAGAAAAAATATGGTAAGATGATCTTTTAAATATAAAAATATGTTATACCAGCATACTCTGTGTGTGTGTGTGTGTATTGGTCGGGGGGATGGAAAATAAGTTCAAGGAGAAAAAGAAATGAGATAAAATTCCTGTTAAGGAAGATCTTGTTTATATATTTTTAAAAAAAATTGATGGCAAGTATGTATCCCTGTGGTATTTAGATTTACTGGACATATTTAAAAGAGTGGTTAATCATATTATTTTAAAATATCAAAATTTATTATACACCAAAAGTCACATACAATATACCTATTTAAGCTTTTGATTTAAAAAAATTGAGACATCAACCTAAATACATGTGTTTTAGGGAGCATGTAGGTAAAACCTTTTGAAGACCACCAACCTAATTCACACAGGCAGTAGAAAGCAGAGGAGGCCTTTGAAGCCAGGTGTTTTGATGTCAGGTTCCCCTGGATGGAAAATCACAGGGCAGCAGGATGCATCTTAGTTTGTTATTTTTCTTCACCAACCAATTCAGAACTTGAAGACAGGCAAGGATAGAATCAACACGCCCAGAGAACTGGGGAAAGACTGTCAGCGTCACAAATTGTACGCATGCTTCTGCCTGGCGCAGTGCCAGTCACATAATAGTGTTAATAAAAGTTTGTTGAATGAATAAAGATCACATGCCTCATTGGTTAATAAAGTTTCCTTAACAAAGTAATTCAACTTATGATTGTGTTATGATCTAGGATCAATTTTGAGATTACTATAATATTTGTATTATAAATTTCAATGATGAGAAAAAAAAACTTAACAAAAATCCCCAAAATTTTCTTTGCCAGACTGACACCTGTTCTTAAACTCAATCTGATTCAGAATTGCTGTTTGAAATGTTAGTGACTAATATGAAATTACCAAATGTAAGCCATATCCACATTAAATTCAGAACTGGGTCAACTCAATCCTTAAACAGTAAGACAGCAGCTTCTACCTTTACCTAATTTAATAGATAAGAGGGCTCTAAAATCAACTTTTGTTTGTGGTATATAAAAATGGTATAGAAGTGACTGAAATCAGTGAATAAACTCTATAATTTAAACCATATGTCTGTGCTTTTACTCTTCTGCTTCACTGCTTTTTCTGCCTCCTCCTTTTCTTTTGATAAAGCGAACATGCTGGGTTCAATTTTAGCAATTTTAATTTTTCAGAACCATCTTTGGGATTAGGAAGGTTTGAGATGGAAATGGATTTACTGTGATGATACTGAAGCTTAAGCTTTAGGACGCCTCACTTACAAGTGGGTCTTTCCAACATCCTGGGAGGATCATGTTCACAGGGTTATGTGTCTTCATAAAACTTGAAAAAGTAAGATATATTTAAAGTTTGGATTTAATGAGCTATATTTGTGTGGTTTCTAGTTTCTTCCATGTACTGTTAAATTATTGCTAGCCATATCTATAAAAATGGTTTTCAGGAATATTTTTACCAACCATCTTTCTGACTCAACCAAGGTCATGTCACAGAGGTGCCAGAAATCCTGCTGCATCATGAATGGGTCTATGGCATTTGGCATTAGAAGTATGAGATTTTTGCACATGTTAGTGGAAAAGAAACAAAATTGCAAATATATGGAGGCAGGAGTTTGTCTATAGAGAATTCTACTGAATCTTACAGCTTATATAGAAAGACAGGGTAGAGATTTTCCATAAATTTGGCAAGATATTAAATGTTTACGTGAAATTACCAGTAATAGGTTGTGAAACTAAAAGGAACATTTCTAATCTATAAACAATACAAAACAAATTTTGATCAGCCATACTAAAGGAGAGACCAATTTTTTTTCTCTTCTCTCTGTAGACAATGTTATGAAATTATTGTCAAGAGAAGAAGCAATCAAGAGTGTGCAGCCAAAATATACAGGCAGGCGGGGCCCCGTGGCTCACAGCTGTACTCCCAGCACTTTGGGAGGCCGAGGTTGGTGGATCATCTGAGGTCAGGAGTTTGAGACCAGCCTGGTCAACATGATAAACCCTGTCTCTATTAAAAATACAAAGATTAGCCAGGCGTGGTGGCAGGTGTCTGTAATCCCAGTTACTTAGTAGGCTGAGGCAGAAGAATCGTTTGAACCTGGGAGGTGGAGGTTGCAGTGAGCTGAGACTGCGCCACTACATTCCAGCATGGGTGACAGAGTGAGTCAGTCTCTCTCCCCACCCCTCTCTCTCTCTCTCCCCCTCCCTCTCTCTCTCTCTCCCCCTCCATATATATGTATGCAAATAAATATAGAGATGTGCCAGGCAGCTAATTAACATAAATGCTATTTTAATTTTCCCTATTTTCAGGTCTGTGGTATTTGTCAACCTTTTAAAATTAGTAATTTGATATAATTACTAATTTCTTACTGTAAATATTTTTTTAAATATCCAATTCGGGCTCATAATTTTGAATTCATTTTCCTTATAAAGGGTTTCCAAAATGTATGTACTTCAGGCCTCATAAAACCTAGCTTTACCCGTGGTGCAACCATGTTATTCTGTAGATGAGAAAAAGGCTGAGAGGTAATTTCTTACTTCTTGGAATCATATGTTAAAGGCAGGATTGTAGCAGCAATCCAGGTCCCTGGACAGTGAATCAAGCCTCTTTCCATTAATCTATGGATAGAATGATTTAAGTTTTCTGGGTATATGATTCTACACCTAGAATTTTAGCTGAAAAATAGAAGTGTGATGCTGAACTCTTAAGTCTCAAAGCCTACTACAGATAGGGAGATTATGGAAAAAAGATTTCAGCAGTTGTGTGTGGATTTTGTTGAGAAAAATAAGTGTATGTTGCAAAGTAGCTGGAAAAAGAGGAATCCCCTTTAGGGTTATACCAATTCTTACCAGCTGAAATGTTCTAGCAATCTTGGCATCACACTCTGAAATTAAGAAATGAAAATCCAAATGAAGTTCAACAGTGTTGTTGAGTAAAGCAGGAAAGAACTAGACAATGTGAGACTCTTTTATTACTGATTAAAACGACATGGCCTGTACTTACATTCCTTAGGGTTCGGTTGTCTCTGAAGAATACACAGCAGAAACCAGAGGATGTTTCTGAGCTTGGAGAGAGAGAGGGAATTTCATTCATTCATGTCCATCATTGCAATCTCACCACAAATGTGGTCTAAGGAATCCATTTTAATTATGTTTTATAACTTTCTCTGAAGAACTAAAACGAATGTGTATTTGGGGAGTTCCAATTACTGACCTTGTGTGGAGGGCAAATAAAATAGTGATTTTGTCTTCTAGTAAGACAGAAACTGTAAATCTGAAAACCAACTAAATCAGACTTTCTCATACTGATGAGGACTAACTGGACCATAATACAATTTAAACTCATAAGCAGCAGTGATTTACTAAAAAAGCTTACAGCAGCTGTCCCAAGGATATTGGGCTGCCATTAAAGACTTGTTCTCCAGGTTAAGCAAAGACTTTATGGCAAATGTACTATACGACCTTCTCAAATTTCAAAGGCCAACTGAAAGTACATTTAAACACTAGGTCAGCCATAGCACCTGATAGAGGCAAAACTGTCTAAACTGTGTCTTTGAACTCGGGGAGGAAAAATGGGTATTCACTCTGTTGCTTTTGGTTTAAAGGCAACTGGGCTTTCCAAGTATCTGTTCTGAGAAGTTGCTACATCCATCTTCGGGCCATATCTATGTCTTGGGTGTTCTCTAAATACTGAGAGGTCTCCTTGCCCATCTTCAGTTCGAGGTTTTGTGGGAGTTCATGCCTAGGACATCAGTGAAAAGGAGAATAAGGCAAATCCTAGTACAGTTGATTAAAAACTCTACATGGATAGTCACAGTACGGAGTGGAGGCTGCAAGCTGGCTGCCTATGGGAGAACCTAGACGGCAGGAGTATTGCTTGGCTTGAATATCATATTTAAGAAAAATTTGAACCAATATTTAAAAATCCTGAATTTGACATGAAAAAACATGGATTATTATTATTATTATTATTATTATTATTATTATTTTTCCCAGATGGAGTCTCTTGTCACGCAGGCTGGAGTGCAATCGCATGATCTCATTTCACTACAACCTCCGCCTCCTGGCTTCAAACAATTCTCCTGTCTCAACCGCCCGAGTAGCTGGGACTACAAGTGCACGCCACCACGCCTGTCTAATTTTTGCAGTTTTAGTAGAGATGGGGTTTCACCATATTGGTCAGGCTGGTCTTGAACTCTTGACCTTAGGTGATCCACCCACTTCGGTCTCCCAAAGTGCTGGGGTTACAGGTGTGAGCCACCGTGCCCGGCCCTGGGTCTCATTCTTGCAGGGATACCATGGGTGGTTGCTGGTTGCTTAGTGAATGGGTAGACTAGGCACACACACCCTCATATACCCTGGCTCCTCAGAAAGGCAGTTAGTTGGTAATTCAGGATCAGACTTGAAAGAGCCTTACTAGGACAAATGCCCTGAAGGGAAGGAGAGCGGGAGCTGGGGGCAACTGTGAGGAGGAATCTAAGGCAGCCATGCAGTTCTAAGAAAACTCAGCAAGGTGAAAGGGAAGTCCTAGAGGGAGTGGTTTGCCCCAGACCCAGGACCTCCAAGAATGGGCCTTCCTTCATGTTCCTGCTGCTCGACTAAGACTGGAAGCAGCCTGTGCAAGTTCTCTGAAGGGCTTCAGAGCTTTGCTGCTGGGGCGGTTAACTCACTGGCTCCTCTCCATTGGGGATCTGAAGGGAAGTTCTCATAGCCCCCATGCCTTCATTTCTTCCAGTCTTTCCTCTACTTATTATTTGCAAGGCAAGTTTGATCAGCATTCTGGAAGTTTAATTTTCTAATGCCCAGCTGTTTCCTTATTTCTCAGGCTATTGCTGGTATGGCATTTTCTTCTTTTGTTTCAAGGCCGAGGATTTTAAGGCCACTTTAAGCATGGTATTTTGTCTTTTAAGCTATGAAAAATAAGAACAGGAACAATAAAGCAAAAAAGAAACAAAAAAATAAAAACTAGACCAGGAGCGGTGGCTCGTGCCTGTAATCCCAGCACTTTGGGAAACTGAGGTGGGCGGATCACCTGAGGTCGGGAGTTCGAGACCAACCTGACCAACATGGACAAACCTTGTCTCTACTAAAAATACAAAATTAGCCAGGCGTGGTGGCGCATGCCTGTAATCCCAGCCACTTGGGAGGCTGAGGCAGGAGAATCGCTTGAACCCAGGAGATAGAGGTTGCATTGAGCTGAGATTGTGCCATTGCACTCCAGCCTGGGCAACAGGAGGGAAACCCCATCTCAAAAAAAAAAATAAATAAAAAACAACTAGACATTATATTGCAGTGGAAAGTAATATTATTATGGTAATTGACAGATTTAGACCCATTCATCTCTCTATTCAACAAATATCAAATATCTAACATGTATCAGGCACACAGAACACACATGTGGGTTCTCAAGTGACCCTTGGTATACTTCTACCCCATTGGTTTGGAAAATTACCAATGTCATGGACCTTTGAATAAGTCGTAGTGTTTCTTTTTCAAATATGTCAGTACCTAAGTAAGTTAGCTACCAAAATGTTTTCCATACACTTAGACATCTTCCTGTTTCTTTTTTCCTCTCAGCTGAGAGGCACCTGAAGCCTGACTCCAGTGTGCTGCACTTTTATGTTGGGGCACTTCCTTGGCTCTTGATGCCAGGCAATTTTATTTCCGTTATTTTGGAGGGAGCAGTTTCCCTCATCATACCACTGTATCTTACATTATCTACCCTCTTCCCTTAGGTATTGGCTTCTAAATCTTCCCACGTTATAGGAAATAATTGGCAGGTGGTAGGAGCCAGGCTGGGCTCAGGTGTGTTTAGATGGTACTGGGGTCCCTGGACCATCTTGGTATTTAAGGTTGAATTGTGGCATTAACAATCCACATGGCACCAGCATTATGACAGACAGAGAAGGATGTTATGACTTTGCTCCCGAAACCAAAAGAAAAAGACAACATTCACAACTTGCAAGTCACCTGGAATGTTCTAATATCACTTCAAAGTATGAACATTGTATCATTCTTATGGGAGGGGGGCGAGGGATAAAAGACAACATTTGTGGTGTGGTATATACTGCTCAGGTGATGGGTACACCAGGATCTCACAAATCACCACTAAAGAACTTATTCATGTAACCAAGTAGCACCCCTGTACCCCAATAGCTTATGGAAAATTCTGAAAACAGTGTAAATAGAATTCAATTTCAAAATATGTATTTTTAAGCCCAGAAAATAATTTTAAAAATCCTTCCTTCAAGCCAGAGCCCACTTGTGTCTGGCAACTTGCCAGCTTGCCATCAGTGTGCAGCTGCTCTGTCTTTTCTACCTGCATTCCACTGACAAGTCTGTCTAAATAAGAACAATGGGGAAAAGAGGAGGAGAAAAGGAAAGAGAATTAAATCTTGAATCGATGCCGTCAGAATGTAACCGCCCAACAGGTTCACCTTGCCCGCTGCCTAAACAGGGCTGATTTATCAAGACAGGGGAATTGCAATATGGAAAGAGTAATTCATGCAGAGCCAGGTGAAGTTTTGTTATTACTCAAATCAGTCTCCCAGAAAACTGAGCGATTGGGGTTTTTAATGATAATTTGGCGGGTAGGGGCATGGGAAGTGGGAAGTGATGATTTCTTGGGTGGGGGATGAAATCACAGGGGGTCAAAGTGAGTTTTTCTTCGTGTCTTTTGTTCCTGGGTGGGATTGCAGAACTAATTGAGCCAGATTACTTGTCTGGGTGGGGTCAGCTGGTGCGCTGGGATGCAGGGTCTGCAAAATATCTCAAGCACTGATCTTAGCTTTTACAGCAGCACTGTTATTCCCAGGAGCGATTTGTTCAGAGTCTTGCAGCCGGAGGCTGCATGGCTCCTAAACATAATTTCTAAAGTTGTAGCTAATTTGTTAGTCCTACAAAGGCAGACTGGTCCCAGGGAAGAAAGAGGTTTATTATGGGAAAGGATTGTTGTCATTTTTTTTTTTTCAAAGTTGAAGTACAAACTAAATTTCTTCCCAAGGTCGAAATTTCAGGAAGAAATTTCAGCCTACACCCAGGAACGATAGCTTGGAGGTTAGAAGCAAGATGGAGTCAGTTAGGTCAGATCTCTTTCACTGTCACAATTTCTTGTTATAATTTTTGCAAAGGTGGTTTCAAGAACATGACCTTGCCTTCTCTGGCCTTGTGAACATGTGGGTGGCACTCTCTCCCTCTCTCTCTCTTGCTCTCTCTCTCTGTGCTTTTGTAAACTTTTCTGTATCACTTCTGAAGGCTTCTGACTGCAGCTTCTCCATCCTGAAGGCTGTATTCCTTGGAGGGTTGCTTCCTTTCATTCCCTGATTCTTCAGGAGATCTTGCCACAGTCACTTTCACTTTTGCAAATACAATACTCCTAGGAGACTCTCCTGTGCAGAACTTTTTTTTTTTTCTTAAAAAAGGCTTCTGGTCAGCTTTCTCTCTCTCAAGGCCCACAAAGCGGCTCCCTGGAAAGCATGCATCATCTTTATAGCACCTCTTTAGAGGGAAGTGTGATTTCTTTCTAAATGCACCTGACCAAAGCCAGCTGGCAATACAGCTTGCCCACCCACTATCCTTCCCTCCAAGCTTCCAAGCAAGGGTCAGATCTCAGCCTCCCATCCCTACCAAACACTCGTAGACTTACCTGAAGCTCTACAGGGAGACCTAGCAAGGGTTCTCAGGTTTGGCCAAATGTGAAATGGTGGCACCCACATAATTCATAGCTGGCAGCTACTCTCTTCAAACTCACTCTCTCTTCACTCTCTTGACCTTTTATATACTCAAAGTGGGCCAAGTATCACTGGTTCAGGGGCCAAAGTTTGAAAAGCCAGCCTAGAACACTTATGTTGGAAGTTTCCATTTTGCTCTGGTCCTTTGAATGTTGTATCTGTTTATCTTGCTCTCTCCATTGATACTTCACTGATTTTATTGTGTTAAATGCTACATATATGTTAACAATCTCTTCTCTGTTTTCTCATCTGTAATTTGGGGATAATAACAGTTGCCTTGTGAGGAAGAGATACATAATACATGTGGAGCACCATGCACAACATCTAGCACACAGGAGGGATTTCAAAAAAGTTAATTTCCTCCTCCCATTCCTCTACCCTCCCCCACTTAAATAAAAAGGCATTGTGTTTTGTTATACCGAAGAGAGATCTGGGGCCAGAGTCATTTTACAAAAAAAGTGAAGATTGGTCTTTGACTCAATTCATGACATCTTTCCAACAGATTCATTTTTTAGACAAATATTTATTGTGCAGCTATAGTGTCAGCCATAGTGGTAGGTGATGGGGAAACACAATGACCAAGGCAAGCCCCGTTCTTAGAGCAGGTAGAACTCCTGTCTAGGAGGACAGATAGCAGGATGGCTGATGGGAGTGTTTATGCTCATGTGTTTCTGAAGCTTTTTGTCTTAGTGATATAACAGGTCTGAATAAAATGCAGGGCCCACGAAAACCTCAGATTTAGAGGACAACTCTGAGGAGGTTGAACAAGTGAGCACAAACCATCCATATTCCCAGCCAACGTTCATTAAAAGTAATGGCCAAAACCACAATGACTGTGGCACCAACTTAATACATCCTCCACTGTAGAATGCTAACAGGCTGCTGACTCACCTAGTAGGCCAGAGAGACTCCCCAGAGGGTTTGAGGATGGAGACAAAAGATTAGGTCAGCATAGCTCTTGGTTGTCACTTGGCGAATCCTGAATAGATGATTGGAGGTAACTGATTGATCAGCCTTCTCTTTTAATTTCACTGTTTGCTTTGTACATTGTTCAAAAAAAGGAATTTGGGAGAAAGAAGGCTTTTGATTAAAAAGTTCAGTGTGATTACAGGCAATTGACACATAGAAACATGACCTTAATGTTCTTGTCATCATGATTGCCAATTTGAGTGGGTGAGAGGCAGTCTAGCCCAGTGGTCGCAGACTTACATAACTGCATTTGCATCCTTGATAATGTAGATGGACAACCCTGCAATGTTGTGTAGACCAGTTCTCTTCTCTGGGCCTTGATTTCTTCATGTATAAACTGAAGAAGTTGGATGAGATGATCTGTAAAATCCCTTTTAACAATACATTTTATGGCTCCTTAACTTTATTCTTCAATAGTAAATGTAAAGAAACAAGTTTCTTTTACCTGTATCCCAAATACCAAAATTACCTGATATCTTTGTAGATAGCTGAGAATATGATGACAAGATTAGGGCTATTTACCCCATGTAACTTTTCTAAGTGTCAGGTTTCTGCGTTCATGAATTGATAACAATTATATCTGGATTTACTACCCAGTTAGCTCTTCTTTTCAGATAATATAATGATTTTAAAATGTGACCCTTTCTGAATGATATAATGTGTAAGAAACTCTAGGGCAGAGAAGTTGTAAACAGCAGAGATGCTTTAGATACTCACCTCATCTTTAAGTACAGAGATTACCTTTTTTTTTGTAATTGAAAAAAATTACAAGAAATGCAGTGTTCCTTAGTAATTATCAGCAAAATGCAACAAAAATTCCTGCAAAGAAATGAAGATTTGAGCATAATGAACTGTTGGTTGTTATTTCTACTGAATCACTGTTCTGTTTTGTTACATGAATAGATACAACATTACCCACTTGGTGGTCAGTTATAGCAGAATCCTATTTTATGCAGACTGGAAAAATTAATATTCATGTATAATTATGAAGAACAGCTGGAAGTTTTTCCCCATTTCTATTATATCTGGGTCTGTTTTTATAGTAACTAATAAAGGATGAATATAATTACGAAAATTAATCTCTTAGGATCTAACAATGAATGAAGCACATGAATTGCTACTTGTTATTTTTCTGTAACTATAAGCATAGAAAGATTCTGTTTTACTGTAGGGAAAGCAGTAATTATTCTGTTTTGCAGAAGTATGCACTCTCATGTTCAAGAATAGGAAAAAAAAGATGGAACAGCTGTTTCATTAAATTACCATCTTCTTCATCCTTTCCTATATTAATCCTCACTCTTTCAATATCTCTTTTTATTCTCCAAATGCTTATAATCTTTTTATTTGAATGTTCCCCTATGTTAAATTTTGATTTGGCCAAGCAGATGAATTACAAATGAAGTTCATGAAAAAGTCTATTGCCCCTAAGGGATATTACTTTCTTTCAGACTGAGATACACCATTAATATCTTCTTTTTCCTCCTATGGAAAAAGAAGTTCCTGAGACCTTACTGCTGCTTCTCCATTGCATTTGGTTTTAGTATAAAGAACAATGGCTTGCATTATAAGACTGTGAAGACTTCTCCAACTTGTTCTTGGTTCTGGACATTTGATTTCTCTGTTTAATTTCAGGGAGGTTTAATATTTCAGCACTACGGAAATCAAGGGCTTGTAAGCTGGTTGATTTGGAAAGGATAGAGTTCAAAATGTACTGAGGATATATATATCCTCGCTTGACTGGGAAACCCAAAGCTGAAGACTTTGTTTAAAAAAAGGGTTAATAAAAGGGAACAATGACCATGCCTATATATCAGTCAAATTGTTAGCCAATTAGTTAGCGCCTTGAGTGAAGCCAGATGATTGGCTGACTAAAACAAATTAGGTATGTTTGACATCAGAAAAACAAAGTTTGGCTTGGGAATGTGAGGAGGCAGTTGAAGATCATTATACTTATAGAATAACCAAAGCAACCGATTTTCATTTTCTTTTCTTGCAAGGTAGGGGGAAATTGATGAGGCATTAATTAATTTTCAATTCAATAAAGTTTAACAAATTTTTATTGAATACTTATATTGAATATCTATATTTTATTGAATACCATATTGAATACCTTTTATTGAATACCTATTGTGTTCTAATTCCTTTGCTAATCACTAGAGTTGAGTAATGTTTACACCAAATAAACAATATATATTTTAGTTTCAAACAAATTAATTTTGTTTGAAGAGGTCAAGGGAAGTTGTTACTTAGAGCAAAGATGTCAAGTATGTAATCACACTATTACCCACTTTATTCCACCCAGACTCATATGTCTGTCCCTGCATGATTCAAATTCACTGAGCAACTAGAATCCATTATGTCATTATTTCCTCCCAGTTGAAATAAGTGCTGGTCTGAGCATAGTTTTGCCCGTCAGCCTGTATGAGGTGACATTGTGTAGGAGAGTTTATGATTTTAGGATGATGCAAATAGTTAAATCCATAATCAAACATTGATGGAACCACACTTAAGGAGAAAGCTGGACACTGCTCCTTTCCTGTTTCCAAATGTTCAAGGCCATTTAATGGTCTACAGTCTAAACATGCACAGCAAAAGAGTCCTTTCTCCTTTGAAGGCATCACAATAATCTAATCTTTCCAAAGCACATTTTTTATTCATTTTTTATAAACTTCTCTCTCACACTGAAAACAAAATTTGTTGCGGCTGTTGTGGCTTAGTCAGAGAAAAGCATTTAAGGAAATGCATATCCTGTTTAATATAATCTGTTCTCTATTCAGAGCCATTCTATTTTATTGTGCACACTCTTGGAGTATAATAGAGACAAAGATATTACTCTTGCTCTGGATTTACAGATGTTCAATCATGACTCCTACTTGACAGAAGTTTACAATTAAAATGTAATGTGGATGTGGAGATCTGCAAACACATACAACAATACAAGCAAAGAGAAATAGACACTCTTAGAGAGGTACACAGTGCTTTAGGAGTGATGAATTTCCTCAGAGTGATCAGAGAAACCTTCCTACTGAGTAGTATTTGAGTTTCCTTTGAAGGGTGACAATTTCTTTTTAATTCTCCAATTTTTCGTATGTGCAGGTGTGAGAAGCACTGACCAGGTGGGAGACGTTTCTGTGGGTGGGCTGAACAAACATTTGTGGTATAAGATGCCATTGAGGACATTTTTAAGAGGTCAAGTCTCCTGTGGCTGAAGTTCAGGAAGCATGAGACGATTTTGTTGAGGAGGGGCTAGAAAAGTACATCGGGAATATATTGTGGTAGATTTTTCCTATAGTCCATGGGTAGTTCTTGAATTGCATAGGAAAAGGATATGTCCTGGCAGCAACGTGAGTGTTGAATCCATTTGTTAAGCAATTTGAGGCAGGGAAAGTCATTGCATTAGTGCTTGGAAGTGGTGATAAGGGCTTAAGATTAGAGAGATTGAATGCAAGTTAAGAAAAGAGATGTGGGAACCAAGAAACTATAAGTATGTGTAGCAGCGCCTTCCAGAAATAGTCAAGAAATTTAAGGCTATTCAATTTTGTGATGAAGTTCCTCTCCTTGGATTTGTAACTGATGGTGGTGGAGAGTGTTATGTTCCAGGAAACTTTGATTTACATTGGGAATATGAATCGTTCTAAACTTGTGTACAAATTGTAGCCAAATACGGTATTTTTCTGTTCACATATATGTTTGTTTGGATACCTACTTTTAAACAACAGAGTTCTCTATGGCTTGCTTTTTTTAAAAAAAAAAAAAAAACCAAACAACTGATTTATTAAAGCCCATTTGGAAGGTACAGAGAGATGGACTCTGAAGCTTTGAAACCAGGCACAGTGTAGGACCGCATGGGAGGATCTGCTCCTTAGCTCCTTACACTCAGGACAGAATGCAGAGCATCCTACTAACTACCATTTCTGAAGAACCAGATGTTTCTGTTCCAAGGATGATACAGATCAGGTTTCCTGAATGAAGCTTTATAGATCATTGCTCCATTTGAAATTCAAGTCTTATGTGGTTGCGTCTGATTTGCAGGACTTAAGCCACATGTCTGCATCTGCACTGAAAGGATACGGTCTGCATTCTATCCCAGAGAAGCAGGATTCATAACGTGGAAAATGATTAAAATATAAGGAGGCTGTTCAAAATACATAATGCTATTACATATTAGTAATACACAAATGAAATACATTATCTATTAGTAATTTACAAGTAAAAGATACCTACTACACACACTAGAATTCATCATTATTAGGCAATATTCTTTTTCACTTTGAGAAAAATTGAAATGGCTCTTCTATGAATATTTTATTACATGCAATACCTCTCATACATATTATTAATCAATTTGTTAGGCTGGGTTGTGATAAAAATGATCCTAGCACATCCGTGACTTCAAACACCCAAGTTTTCTTTTTTACTTAAGTTACATCATCATCTTTGTGGTCATCTGCAATTCTCTTACTGTTGGCTTCTGGATGGCTGAAATTGTGTTTCACAAGTTTTCCTATTGTTTGATTCAGTATAAGGAGCTGTCAGTACCTTGGACATGATGCTCCCATGGAAGAGAAAAAAGAGAAAAAAAAAAAAACCAACAAAAAACAGAACCATATAATGACCTTAAAGGCTTCTGCTTGGATGTGGCTTGCATTACTGCTGATTTCACTGGTGAAAAATAAGTCAAATGGTGAAGCTTTATATCATTTCAGTAGAAAAATATATTCTTACAGACAGGGCAGTGAACAAATGGCAATAATAACAAACTATCCTAGTCTTCCTTAATAATCTCAAAAATATATTTTCCAGTCTTACTTAAAAATCACTGACTGTCTACAAAAAATATCCATCAAAAGTTGTTTTCAATCAAAGCATCTGGCCTAAAGATAGAGTATTGTAATAACCTGTATCTCATATTTTGATGAAACTTTCTTTCAGATCCATGAGCAAAAATATCTGTGTGTGAACCTACAATTGTAGGATTGTGGGCCACATATAAAATAAACAAGGCAACATTGATTTAAGAAGATAGTAAATTGGAAGTATACAGAATTCACTGATCCATAGCAATTTTGAAATCTTACTGGGTAGACAATGAGAAGACCTCCTACAAGAAGGTGATTTTTTAAAAGCAAAATCAATTTTTTAAATTATACTTTCAGTTCTAGGGTACATGTGCACAACGTGCAGTTTTGTTACATATGTATACATGTGCCATGTTGGTGTGTTGCACCCATAAACTCGTCATTTACATTAGGTATATCTCCTAATGCTATCCCTCCCCCTTACCCCCTCCCCACAGTAGGACCCAGTGTGTGATGTTCCCCTTCCTGTGTCCAAGTGATCTCATTGTTCAGCTCCCACCTGTGAGTGAGAACATGTGGTATTTGGTTTTCTGTTCTTGCGATAGTTTGCTGAGAATGATGGTTTCCAGCTGCATCCATGTCCCTACAAAGAACATGAACTCATCCTTTTTTATGGCTGCATAGTATTCCATGGTGTATATGTGCCACATTTTCTTAATCCAGTCTGTCACTGATGGACATTTGGGTTGATTCCAAGTCTTTGCTATTGTGAATAGTGCCACAATAAACATATGTGTGCATGTGTCTTTATAGCAGCATGACTTATAATCCTTTGGGTATATCCCCAGTAATGGGATGGCTGGGTATTTCTAGTTCTAGATCCTTGAGGAATCGCCACACTGTTTTCCACAATGGTTGAACTAGTTTACAATCCCACCAACAGTGTAAAAGTGTTCCTATTTCTCCACATCCTCTCCAGCACCTGTTGTTTCCTGATTTTTTAATGATCGCCATTCTAACTGGTGTGAGATGGTATCTCATTGTGATTTCGATTTGCATTTCTCTGATGACGAGTGATGATGAGCATTTTTTCATGTGTCTGTTGGCTGTATGAATGTCTTCTTTTGAGAAGTGTCTGTTCATATTCTTTGCCCACTTTTTGATGGGGTTGTTTTTTTTTTCTTGTAAATTTGATTGAGTTCTTTATAGGTTCTGGATATTAGCCCTTTGTCAGATGAGTAGATTGCAAAAATGTTCTCCCATTCTGTAGGTTGCCTGTTCACTCTGATGGTAGCTTCTTTTGCTGTGCAGAAGCTCTTTAGTTTAATTAGATCCCATTTGTCAATTCTGGCTTTTGTTGCCATTGCTTTTGGTGTTTTATACATGAAAGCCTTGCTCATGCCTATGTCCTGAATGGTATTACCTAGGTTTTCTTCTAGGGTTTTTATGGTTTTAGGTCTAACATTTAAGTCTCTAATCCATCTTGAATTAATTTTCGTATAAGGAGTAAGGAAAGGATCCAGTTTCAGCTTTCTACTTATGGCTAGCCAATTTTCCCAGCACCATTGATTAAATAGGGAATCCTTTCCCCATTTCTTGTTTTTGTCAGGTTTGTCAAAGATCAGATGGCTGTAGATGTGTGGTATTATTTCTGAGGGCTCTGTTCTGTTCCATTGTTTTGGTACCAGTACCATGCTGTTTTGGTTACTGTAGCCTTGTAGTATAGTTTGAAGTCAGGTTACATGATGCCTCCAGCTTTGTTCTTTTGGCTTAGGATTGTGTTGGCAATGTGGGGTCTTTTTTGGTTCCATATGAACTTTAAAGCAGTTTTTTCCAATTCTGTGAAGAAAGTCATTGGTAGCTTAATGGGGATGGCATTGAATCTATAAATTACCTTGGGCAGTATGGCCATTTTCACAATATTGATTCTTCCTATCCATGAGCGTGGTATATTCTTCCATTTGTTTGTGTCCTCTTTTATTTCACTGAGCAGTGGTTTGTAGTTCTCCTTGAAGAGGTCCTTTACATCCCTTGTAAGTTGGATTCCTAGGTATTTTATTCTCTTTGAAACTAGCAAAATCCATTTTTAAAAGTCTAAATTTTGATTTTTAAAATTAGTTTCTTAGTCCTTTTTCTGCTTGGCTCTGACCTCATTTATTAGAAGGCTCTTCCTTTTCTGTTGTCCTAGCCACATCTAAGCAAGGCATTGGAGAAATTGCCTTCCTTAGTGACTTAACAGATTTCTCATCTTACCTTTTGATGACAATATCAGGAGGTGCAAAGATCATTTTAGCCTCAAATGGTCAGTCTCTTTTAATCAAGATTTTTGGCTCTTTTAGAATTACAGCTATTTAAAAAATATTATTCCAGGAAGGCATATACAAAATCCTTTTTGAAACACATCTCTATACCTCTCTAGATTTACTTACAAGTAACTTGAGCTTATTATGTTTATATAGGAGAGTCACAGCTTTCAAGTCTTTTTTTTATGAGCAATTTTATCCACCTGAAACATTTTAATAGGCATAACCTTAATTGAGAGGTTACAGATATGGGCATTCTTTTGTCACCCTTCAATTGGGCCATCTATCTATCTTATCTGATTTCTTTATCATCTATCTATCTATCTATCTATCTATCTATCTATCTATCTATCTATCTATCTATCCATCCATCCATCCATCCTGCACACACGTTTAATAGTACTTTTTCAAATGCAAATAATAGCAGTTAAGTCAAACAGAATGTTCCCAAGTTATTTACAGATAGCAAGTTATTATTGCATAATAGGAGCCATCATTTTCCTAGTTTCCAGTAAGTTTCTTTCTCATTTAGAGGTTTAATGGGGCTTTAAACAAATTTCCCCTATTTAGCATTCCTGTCCTGCAGTACCTTATCCTGGACAATTATTTCTGTACTAGTCAGCTTTTTAAGATTATGCTGTATAAGAAACAATTCTTAAATATCAGTGGCTTCATACAATAAAGATTTAATTCCAATGCATAAATCTGTTTAGTGGCCTGTATATCTACAATTGCAATTATAAATTGACTAGAGTTATACTTCACAAGTCTGCATTCAGAATTCCAGAATTGAAAGGGAAATTTCATAACATTTTTGAAGAGATAGGAAAAAAGCAATGATGAAATTACCTGATGGCTCTTCAAGTTTCTGCTTAGATGTGGCTTATGTCACTTACATATTTCTATTGCCAAAGTAAGTAAGATGAGCAAGCCTGGTAGCCATGAGGCAGAAGCATACAATCTTTTTATAGGGAAGGCAGTAAATAATTGAAAAATAATATAATTTGCCGCATACATTAAATTTCTGGTACCCAATTTTTATTTCTTTATTTGTTTTGCCATGTTAATTGGTTCTTGGTAAAATATTAATTGACATATGAAGGTTAGTTTATTTGAGCAAATGCATAACAAGATCTGAACATAATGCCCATGGCCTATCTCAATGTATATATAAGAAAACTATTAATCTGATTTTCACAAGTCTTATAAAATTATTCAGGATAAATTGATCAAATGATGTAATTTTTTTCAGAAACATTGTTATTTGAAAAAAGTGTATTATATGCAAACATGACTATTTTGAACTATTAATAATAAAAAATGCAATTATAATAGCCAGTTTCTCTTGAGTACTTCCAATTCCAGATACTGTCTTTAATTCAAACTCAATTTTTTTTTTTTAAATGAGGATACTAAAGTTTGAGCAAGGGCCTGTAACTAGGAGGCAAGAACGGGGGATATAAAAGTCAGTTCTCTCTGACTTGAGACCAGTTCTTTGTCATTAATTTTGAATACACATGTTGTATAGATGTCTTTATTTTATATAAATTTTACAGCTATATGTTGAAATGCTGTAAAATGGAGTGATCATCAGTGGGTTGTGCTTAGTTAGGGTATAATTCATCTGGTGGGAGAGTTTTGAATCCATGCTGATAACAGAGATTCCTCCACTCTAGGTGAACAAGAAACTTAGAAGAGAAGCACACGTAAAAATGTCTTTAGACCTTACTTTAAAACTATCATCTGTACAAAGAATTGCATATGAACATTCTGCCCCGGCCTGGGAGGCACTAAAGGAAAAAGACATGATGGTCTCACAGCCATTGCTACACTCTTATGGTCGCATCTCATGTTGCTCTGGAGAGGCACACATGGAGCATCTGGCAGTGGTCTGGGGTCTGGGACTCCTGCCTTGTTCAAGCCGAACCCTAGAGAGCCAGCGTTGGCAGAAGATGAGTGAATCACTTTGCAGACAGATGCTATTGCACAATCATTTACATCTATAACACTCAGGTTTCTGGTGATTTAATAGAAAAATGGAATACTGGGGACTTTATTTAACATCTGCTCTCAACCAGGTAGAAATGCCTTCAGGAAAGGCTTAGCTTCCTCTATGTTCACCTGATCCTAAGACCCAAAATAGGAGAATTCAAGATAGAAGAAACAATTCTAAAAGGGCCTATGAACAAGCTTTTTGGCCCTCTTTATTACTCCTTAGTTGGGGGCTTTGCTGAAGTCAGTTGAAATTTTCTTATAAACCCAGTTATGATTTATCATTTGCCTGGCATTCCAAGCATGTCGACCTGGAACTCTTTCTAAGCCTGAGAAGGGAAGAATTGGTGGAGATTCCTTTTGGCTAGTTGTTATGGAGTCAGTGGGATCAGATGAGAGTCAACTAAATTATATTAAAAAGAAATCTGTAGTCAATCTCAGCTATGTGTATGTGTGTGTGGTTAGCGAGGGGGAGGGACACAAGAGAGAGAAAGAGATTATGCAGATGAAATTGAGGAAAATGTAAATTTTACTTTACATTTCATTGTCATTGATAAACTATACTTGAACTGTACTTTTTGAAATTCAATAAAATGAGGGTAACTTGTTTAAATTTAAGCACAAGAACAGAAAATCACTGGTAAAATACAGAGTTTTTTTGAAAAAAAGAAAAAAACCTGCATTTAAAATAATTCCAAACAATAGAAAAGAAGTTAGTACTATAAAGGTATATACCAATCTGTAATTTGTAATCATGACAGAAAGAAATTTAAATTCCCAAAAACTAAAAAGGCAAGAAAATTAGAATATATTGTTATACTATTAAGCAATATATATGTAACTCTTTAGAAATTCGGAAAATAATAACATAAAAAAGTAGGATATTTCATGTACAGTGGATACAACTATGTAAAAACTGTGTCTTGTATATTATCAAAATGTTCTTCCAAGCTCATCAAAATGACTGATTGGCTTGGAGTTCTGGTGATAAGACAGTTACGTAAAAGAGCAATCTGATGATAAATTGTAATTGTTGTGCTTGCATCTAATTTATCAGTAGTGCTTGTAGACAACCACATAGTGCTTGTATATTGTTATAGTAGTATTGGTAGAATTGCTTCGGTTATATAACAAATGTTTTGGAGAAGTTTTCAATTGTTTATACCGCAAGTTGCCTTTCAACGCACTGAAAAAAATGTAGTACCTAAGGTGTTTAATGTATGAATCAGAGTTTGGATGAGTTATCTTTTGCTGCTTAAAAACAACCACAGAATCTCAATACCATCCAAAAATTATATATATATATGTATGTGTGTGTATCATATATATATGTGTGTGTGTGTATGTGTATATGTGTGTGTATGTATATACAGATATTTACTCATGAATTTGCAGGGTGGCTGGGATGATTGCTTCACAATCTGGATATAAAGGTCAATCAGTTGCTCTCATGTATCTGTCATCCTTTTTGGGCCAGTGAGATAGCCACATCATGTTCTTCTCACAATGATGGCATGAGCACATAAACATCCATTGGCCAAAGTAAGTCATGTAGATGAGCCCAAAGTCAATTACTGGAGAATACTTATTTACTTTAGGTATAAGAAACCATTATTTTATATTAAAAGATACAGATACAGGGATAGGTCAATAACTTGGGCAAATAATTTGACCTTCCGCCAAGGTTCTAGGTCATGAACATTTTGGAGTTACTCATTTGTCTGAGAGAGCAGTTTTATTTCTTTTAAAATTGCAAAAATTTTTTAAATTACAAAATTTTTTTTACATGCCTCAAATTTTCATAATGCACAGGTATGATATTCTATTAGGGTATTTTTTTCTGGTTCAGAAAAAGCTCATGTGCCTCTTGGGGTTGATAACCTTTAGGTTTGTGGGTAACCACTCAAAATCCTAGAGTTAGTATATAGATTATTTTAAGTTGAAGACATTAGTGATTCAGCAGATGCAGAAAGAAGCTTTCTTGGCATTTCCCTTATGTGACTAAAAACAGAAGCTTCTGGGAACATAGCTGCTCTTTTCTGGTTTGATTTTATTCCCAGGAAGATGACCAAGATGAAACCAACCATAAATCCCCTGTTGGGGAAGATGTATGTCCATGAAGCAGACAGAAAGAATTTTCAGGCTTGCATGAACAATCAGTACCATAAACTTTATTATTTCTATTTGTTCTTATAAAAACCCATTTGTTCTTCTCATGGGGACCTCTTTTGTCTTTCTTATTTTTTTACTAAGAAAGATATATAAACCTCTAACCATTCATCAAGCTACTTATTTTGTAAGCTTTAGTATGCATGCAAATAAAGTTTTTTTCTCCTGTTAGTCTGACTTTTGCCAGTTGAATTTACAGACCCTCAGCTACTGAACATAAATGCATGGAGAAAAAGTTTTTTTCTCTACAAAACATTCTTAATTTCTTTAGTGGGGTGTAATTATGCACAAGTGCATATGCACAGTGAATTAAAGCAACATTATACTTTCGAAATCAGCCCTGAGATTAAAACACAAAAATTGAAAGAAGGAATGACAGCATTATATTCAGAGACGTTTAAGAAAGTGAAGCTTTGCTTTGTGAAGCCTCAATACCTTCATTTTCTTAAACATCTCTGCATATGATGTTGGAGGAGAAAACCGGAAGAAAGTTGATAGGTGAGGTTAATTTTATGAAGAGAACACATTAATAAAACCTTAAAGTAAGTAATTGTGGAAACATTCCTTATTGAGAATCTTCATAAAAGCATACACTTTGAAATTTATAATTCTTATTTAGATTTTTTTTTTTTACCATTTTGAATTTGGCACCAACTTTCAATGGAGAAACTAAAGAAGTTATTTCTGGAAAATTTGTGTTAATATAATGCCAGTAGGGCAGACTTGGAATTATTTGAGAAGAGGGGCACTGGCAAACAGATTCACAGAATTTGGGTGTAAAATACTTTAAGGATGGGTATAATGAGGGTGGATCCAAAACAGTATCTAGAAAATTCTTTCCTGTGAGTTCATGTCCTTTGTAGGGACATGGATGAAGTTGAAAACCATCCTCAGCAAACTATCACAAGGACAAAAAAAACCAAACACCTCATGTTCTCACTCATAGGTGGGAATTGAACAATAAGAACACTTGCACACAGAATGGGGGACATCACACACTGGGGCCTGTCATGGGGTGGGGGGAGGGTGGAGGAAAGCATTAGGAGATACACCTAATGTAAAAGATGAGTTAATGGATGCAACACACCAACATGGCACATCTATACATATGTAACAAACCTGCACATTGTATACGTGTACCCTAGAACTTAAAAAAAAGAAAGACTTTCCTGAAAAACTTGAAATCTGTTGTTTCTTTCTATCGAAACTAATGGGTGGCTTTCTGTCCTGTTAGTAAGATTCAGGAATGAAGCATAATGGAAAGTGAAAAACTCTAAAGGAAAAAAAAAAATACATTGTTTGTCAGAAATGGAAGATATGATATGTTGATAAAGATTCTAGAACTGGGTAAAAAGGGAATTTGCAATATGTGGTTCAAAGCTACTATGATTAGAATTTTAATATCTCCCAACTAGTTAAAAGTCACCTTGCTTTAGAATAACTTTTGAGAAGAAAATATACAATCTTCTTTGTTCATTTTGACAGAGAGGTAGTGAGGGATGAGAGAAGAACACAAGACTTAAAATGCAGACACCTAGAATAAGTGCAGACATGCTGTGGGCAAACCACTTAATGATGTGGTTCATTTCAAAGGTCACTTCCTGTATTGTCCATTTTCACATTGTTGATAAAGACAAATGAGACTGGGCAATTTACGAAAAAAGGTTTATTGGACTTACAGTTTCACATGGCTGGGGAGGCCTCTCGATCATGGTGGAAGGCAAGGAGGAGCAAGTCACATCTTATGTGGACGGCAGTAGGCAAAAAGAGAGCTTGTGCTTGGCAACTCCCATTATTAAAACCATCAGATCTTGTGAGACCCATTCGCTATCATGACAACCCATTCACTATCACGACAGCAAGGGAAAGACCCACCCTCACAATTCATTCATCTCCCACTGGGTCCCTCCCACATCACATGGGAATTATGGGAGCTACAAGATGACATTTGAATGGGGATACAGAGCCAAACCGTATAATTCCTACCTGGCCCCTCCAAAATCTTATATCTTCACATTTCAAAACCAATCATGCCTTCTCAACAGTCCCCCAGTCTCAACTCATTTCAGCATTAACTCAGAAGTCCACAGTCCAAAGCTAAGCAGTGATCTAGATCAGAATATAGAAAAATAGATCACAAATCATATTGGGCTACATTATGCTAAAGGGCTGGAAAGTGACAGAAACATTGTCTGAAATTTGACTTCACTATTTTCTTGAACAAAGACATGAAAATTTGTTGCAAAATCTTTTGAGGATGTCATGGAAGCAATAACCATTGAGGCAGCAATTAGAGTGATCAAAAGAACCTACCATTAGGTCTTAAACCTCTCACTAGGTTTTCAGAAACAGCAATGAGCTAGGGAACATCAGAAAAATCTTACTTGGATAACTGAAAATCATCTTCTACATGTTTACTTCACCACAAAATTTATGTATAAAAACTGTTGTTTAAGCTCCCCCGCTTTTTTAAACTTTTAAGTTCCTAGGTACATGTGCAGGATATGCACGTTTGTTACATAGGTAAACGTGTGCGGTGGTGGTTTGCTGTACAGATCAACTCATCATGTAGGTATTAAGCCCAGTGTCCATTACTTACCTATTCTTGATGCTCTCCCTCCCCAGCCCCCACAACAGGCCCCAATGTGTGTTGTCCCACACCATGTGTCCGTGTGTTCTCATCATTCAGCTCCCACTTATGAGTGGGAACATGTGGTGTTTGGTTTTCTGTTCCTGCGTAAGTTTGCCGAGCATAACGGCTTCTAGCTCCATCCATGTTCCTTTTTATGGCTTCATAGTATTCCATGGTGTATATATGAACCACATTTTCTTTATCCAGTCTGTCATTGATAGGTATTTGGGTTGATTCCCTCTCTTTGCTATTGTGACTAGTGCTGCAATGAACATATGCATACATGTATCTTTATAATAAAATGAGTTCTATTCCTTTGGTAAACTTGTTTTAAAAGATTGTTGAATAGCTTTGTACTTACACAGGTTGCACTCTTAGAATGCTGTCTAAGGTTGTACTCTTAGAATGCTGTCTAATGTCTACAGTATGGAAACAAATAAACAGCCTTCACAGTAGTACAAAAAGAGACACAGTTGAATTTTTTTGTTGTTATTTGCTTGAGTTGTTAGCTACAGCTTGTCCCCTGGCCATGACATAACTTCCCATTTGAAAACGGACTTTCTGAACAAATGACACTTTTCATTTTGGTGAATTCTGTGAGGTTTTGAATACAGTCAGATTGACAGCTAATCTCCAGGGCTACTTAGATAATTTGGTTGGACATCAGTAGCATTAATTTAATTCCATTTAGCTTGACTGTTACATGACTACAGTCTCTGTAATATTTTAGGGTGTTCCAAAGCAAAATATTGAGACATATTTCTCCATTTTACTAAATCCTGGTTTCTGTCTACACATGATGGGGATAAAATGGGCAGTCAAGTTGAACCCACAGCACAATGCACTTTCACCCTCCAGATATTTGGCATAGCCAGCAGGGAAGGAGGTGAAACATGGATTGGACCCAGATTCTGGTTGTTTGGTTCCATGTTGGTAAACAAGGGCTCTCCTAGGGGCAGTTTAATGCAAGGTTGTGTTGAATCGATTCTGAGTTTTGGCTCCAAAATTAGAGAAGCCTACTTTTTTATTGCGTAGAGCTCTGAATCTCTCTAAGACTTGTTTGATGAGGTAAAGACATATTCACTAAATCCTCCTCTTTTGAGAATAGTACCTCTGCTCACAAATGTACTTGTTGTTTCTTACCCTGGATACTATTCTTTCTTGAGAATGAACCTCCAGGATCCAGATACTCCCCAGCTGCGTACAATTAGGGACCGGTTCTGGATATTTGCTCCTTAAATTGACTTTCTGTCAACTCTCCTTATGCTACCCTCTTTGCTCCTATTTTCAGAAACTTTTACTAGTTCTTAGCCTTTAGAATATTCAGGGAAAATCAAGTTGTGTCATGGCTTTTGCCAATTTTATATTAAGATTCAGTTTTCTTGAACTCAGTAAGTCATTTACCACTGATCTGTCTCCCACCTTCTAATATTTTGTCATCATTTTATCTTCTCCTACTTCTCATCTTTGTGGATTTATGCCTGAAAAAATTCTTTACTGTCATTTGAATGGAATTTTAAAAGAGAACAAAATTAGGCAAGTATATTCAGCTTTCATCCTTTCCTAGATACCCATTATATTTACATATTTTAAATGCACTCTTTTTCAAGTAATACAGTTAAAACATTTAAATCCTGCCTACTTGCTTTCTCTTCAGATAACAAACTTCAAATCTGAATTGCTACATAATCACAAAATAAATCCTCTCCTTAAATACTTGTTATACTTTAATATTTATTATGCCAATATAAGTTATTAATCATTTTAAACTTTGTGTCTTTAATTATCAGGATTATTAGGTGACTTCTCCAAATAATCACTTGTGGGGAGGCACTGTAAAATGTCCTGGCAGGCATGTGCTGGCCCTTTCAAAGGGATATTCCAGTATCTTTTACAAAAAAAGGATGTCATTCGTCATATGTCATGTGGTGCCAAAGATGTGCAATGGGCTGTTCTGTAAGTGCTTCACCATAGGAAGTATTCAAAGAGAGGCTTAGTAACCATTTGCCATGGATTCCAGTACTTTTATACGAAGTTAGAATAATTGAAGGATAAAAATTCCTTCCAATCTTTATGAGTCTATAAATTTTGGTGAGAATTCCCTTCAGATTTGCATCCTAGAACATTATCCTGTTACAATATGATGACTTTTTGCTATACTTGGAGAAACCAACTAGTTTTAGACTCTAGGTTCCATGTGGTCTGGTTCTACAATTATTTCATGAACCACTCTGTTCCTAGTGTCTAACATTTATGCTTGCTCATAGAGGATGCTCAATAATTTTTTTAAAAGGAGAAAAAAGTTTAGAATGTTAAAGTCTTCCAGAAAAATGTCAGCAGCAACAACAGTAGGGGTGAGCTGTAGTGTTTCATTATAACTTTGGCTGTGGGTAAAATCATTCTAAGAGAGAAGGACACGAAGTCCATGGTCAACTGTAGAAAGTAGGGACAGTCAGTGCTTTCCTTCTGGGTCCCCCTTCTCTGATCGAAAATGTATTAAATCACATTGGGTGAAACAGCAGTGAAACAACAATATTACCATTGTTCTTAATTTTTAGAGTCTCTTCACCTAGTCCTCTATTTTATAGATAAGGTAATTGAAGTTCAGACAATTTAAGTGACTTTGTCTGATAGACCAGGACCCAGAACTGAAGCACAATATATAATCTGTTCCCACACTGAGATTTTTCCACAATGTATCTGTCATCTTCTAAAAACAAGTTTGTAGAGGAAAAGAATCCAAGACTTCTCAAGGTGATCTGAGGGCTATGTGGGGACACGGGTTTGTTGATGATAGTGGTATTGATGGGGATTTTGTGCTCTGTTGTGATGTGATTCATTTTTTTTAAGTGCCAGTGTGCAGTTGATATCCAACACTGCCTCTTCTCTCCAGCCTAGAACACTGGAATGCCTTTATAAATCATGGCCTTTCTTCCTTGGAGAGGTTAGAGTTGAACATCTCAAGCAAAGAAGCTGGTGACACCATTCTAATTTTGGGGTGGCAAAGAGAAATCTTTGTGAGAAAGAAGGAGAAAGAAGCAGAAAGAAGAAGGACTCTTTTTCCGTGTTAGAATAAATCAGTTCATGCCAAAAACACACTTTAGATAACTTCTTTCTCTATTTTATGCAGAGTAAGTCCATGTGTGCTCATGTCTTCTCTTAAGAGTAGGAGAAAATGTGAGAGGGCTTGAGAAAGGTGATTTGGTCTTTTCAGGATGGTTTTGATAATGATACCTGTATAGGAAACTTTCTAATTAATATGATAATGTACCTGAGATGACTCTCTCACCATATCCCCAGATATTTTATGGGGTATGTTAATCAATAAAAGAACCTTAGATTTTTTAAAATTTGAGAGCCTCTGAACTGAATTTTAACAAAATCTGTTATTTGTTACAAATTGGTTCTTTGAGGGTTTTAAGCAATTATATTTGGTTTTCCCCTAATTTTCCCAAAGACTTACAAAGCTTGATTGCATGCAAGTTATGACAAAACAAGACTTTGGCTTGCATAGTTAAACCAAGAAGTTGTCATAATACATTGCTTCATTGTCCATATTAATCTGGTTATCTTAGAGTAAAATTTTCCTTTATTTATCTAGTGTTAATTAGGGGATTTTAATTGCTGTTAAGTTGTCCACGACGTATAGTCAGTGTTAAATAAAATACTGACTTTTTGCAAAGTATACAGTTTGGTTAATTTGGGCCAATGCTCTTTAAAGTTGCTTTTTTTTCCTGCCATATCTTGATGAAGAACATCAGTTTGATCCCATTTTCCAAACTAGGAGATTGGACTCTTTTCTCAGCAACATCTGATGCTTTCTTAGTCTTCTTTTTTTTTTCCTAAATACAGTTGCCATACTAGTTTCCTCTCTTTTAACTCCTTAGTTTCTGTTTTTTTCTAAATCCTCATCCACTCAAGCCTGGGCTGTTTCATAGTGTCCTAGCCACAGCCCACATTCAGGAGATCACTCCATCTATCTCCTTGTCTGTCTCATGTCAATGATTGTGTATGAAGAAATGCTTCATGTGGTGGCTAAGAGCATCACTTGTGTTTAATCACAGCTCTGCCTCAGCTTAGCCGTATGTCCTTGGCAAAGTATTTAATTTGTTTGTGCCTCTGTTTCTTTAACTGCAAAATGGAGATAGTAATAATATTAACTATCTCTAAAGTTAGGTTAATCAAAATAAGTTTGCACATAGAAAATATTTGAAATGATGCCCAGAATGAAGGGTTCGCTATACATTAGCCATTATTATTGGGTTTCAACACCTGCTTTACTGTATAGATATTAGTGTTTTTAAGTTTCCATTTATTGGGCACCAACTATGTGATGGGACTCTATTATGTATATTTATATTGTTTCATTCATATGTTGATTTTATAAGAGCTATTAACTTCAAATTGCAGATTAGGTAATGAAGCTTCAATTAAGTTAAATTACAAGCTCAAAATTCCACAGCTAGCAAGGGATGTATTTGAGATTTGACTATAGACCTCCTTGACTCTAGAGCCTGTATACTTATCCAATAGGCTGCTCTATCTCCACATGCTAATTCTGGCCAATGACCTAACCTCTTCATTTATAAAACAGGCATAATATTCCCTTTACCATAGGCTTGCATGGGAATTAAACAGTGTTGTAAAGTGCTTATTCCAAAGCCTGTGGAAACAGTAGTTGTTTCATAATCAATTACTATTATTATTATAGTGATTACCTCAGTGGTTTAGAAATAGAACTACTATATCTTTAATGTTAAATATTATGTTAACGTTTTTTGAAAATTTTCTTAGTCACATCGATTTATTCTTCCAACTACCTTTAGAAGTATTTCATGGAATTATTTACCTCCTTGTAAAATTTGTTCAGAATTGTGTTAAGACCACCAACTACTTTTAGAAGAGGTGGCATTTTTATATCCATTTTCTTATCGAGAACATGGACTGTGTCTCAATTTCTTTTGTTCTTTCATGGCCTTAGTAAAATTTTAGAGATGTCTCTATTATGGCCTCTGCATGTTTTCTTAAGATACATATTTTAAGTTTCAGTCTATAGGATAGGTAGTATCTCTTTTATCCATTTTTTAAAGTTGTCATCTTTATTAATTTGTGTATGTTACTTCAATAGTTTATCATTTCAAGTACCTGGGATTTTACAGGGAAGCAGTCAGATGATTTGAGGATTTCATTGTGCTCGTACAGAATGCTCCTTCTCTTTTTAATAACATGTATGACATAGTCATATTTTTCATACATGTATGTCTCACCCACCAGATCATATGCTGTCATCTCTGTTTGGCTGATAAAGATGTTCCTATTTGAGTATAATATTGAAAGGCAAACTCTGCAAATGTGGGCTTCATTTATAACAAATCCAAGATACTGGATTTCTTTCAGCCTGCAGAGGCTTTGTGGAGGTGGTAGGTTTTGAAGTTTGTCAGAAGAAACAGACAAGCCAGACAAGGTGGCTCACACTTGTAATCCCAGCACTTTGGGAGGCCGAGGCAGGTGGATCACTTGAGGTCAGCAGTTCACGACCAGCCTGGCCAACATGGTGAAACCCCGTTTCTACTAAAAATACAAAAATTAGCCAGACCTGGTGGTGCACTCCTGTAATCCCAGCTACTCAGGTGACTGAGGCAGAAGAATTGCTTGAACCCAGGAAGCAGATGTTGCAGTGAGCTGACATTATGTCACTGCACTCCAGCCTGGGCAACAGAGTGAGACTCTATCTCAAAAAATCAGAGAGAGAAGAAATAGACTTTGATGAAAAATTAATATCTTGAGATAAAGGGGCAGGGGAGAGGGAGAGAGAGGGACAGAGAAGGTGGAAAGGGAGAGAGAGAGAGAGAGAAATGGAGCATATGATTATCCCATGATTATGGGTAGTTGAGAAAGCATAGGCTAAAAGTAAAAGTATTATTCTGTGGTTACGTTAATAGTTTAGGGCAGGAATGAGAAATAGGGTTCTTGTGTCAACCCAGAACAACTGACAGAGAGTATCTTGAGTTCTGTATTGTGGAAGATTCTGAGGCTCAGTCTTGGCTTTATGGAAAAGAATGTCATGTCAAACATGGCCTCTAGAGGAGTGAGTTGTTGGCTTGTTTGCTACATATTGGCCTCAGTAATTTCTAGGAACTGATTGACAGCTACAACCAAGCTATAAATTCTGAAAATCTGGCTCCTATTTCAGTTAAAATCCTGTGGCTGAAAAGAATACCCTATGTCTATGAGACTATTCAGGAACTCATTCAATAATTAAGTTTTTAGTGTTTGATAAGAGTTTCTGCAGTGATGAGACCATTTCAAATTCACATTTTTAATAGAAAAAATATTTCTCTCACATATAGCTTTTCATAGTGATTTCCACATGAATTCTTGATGTCATATGTGATATTTTGTTTTTTTTTTTCTATTAAATGTAGTTTGTTCATAGTGAATTTAGTGTGTAGAAGATAGTTTAGGATATGTTGAGATAGAAAATTACATGTTTGGCTACTTCTTCTGAAAACTGTTCTAGAAAATACTCGTTCTGAAGGAGATGAGTATTTTTCAGCTGCTTTTATATGCCAATCCCTGTGGTTATATAATTCAAGAGAAAGGCACATAATAGGTCCAATAAATATTTCTTTCGTGAATGAATAAAAGACAAATTGGTTTTGGCACTGAGGTTGCCCATTTAAGTGCTGGAACTTTTTCCGGCATTTCTGTCATTGCTAATTTTTTTTTCTTCTTGATTTCCATGATGGAGAGATGGCTAGCAGTAGCAATGAGAACATACAGCTGAAACATTGCCATGTACTTGAGAAGGTCTTCAAGACTTTGTGCTTGCTTGGGATTGATCGTAGATTGATCCTAGATGGTAAACCAAGGTGGGCGGACATGCTAGGCTCAACATTTAGGTCAATATAGAAAACCTGTAGTAATGACACTCTCTGCACAATCAAGGCTCAGTGAGCAATCCAGGGAGAGTAATTACTTGTCCTGTCTTGATGGTCCCAGTGAGCCAAATGAATATTTTAAGACTCAGGTTGCCTGTTAGAAATGTTAGCTTAAATATAATTGAATATTATACTTTGTGTCCTAAGGTATTTGAAAATTTGAGATTTGAGAAGTTTTTCTGGAACATAGAATAAAGGGAAATTGCATAGCCTTGAGTGTTCTGTGTAGTCTGTGTGGCAATATAATTTGCCACACAAAACAGGACATTTGTAATGATGAAAGAAATTGCTATTAATAATTACACCTGGAAAATAAGCATAAACCTAGAGTTTCCCAGACAAAGAAGAATATACAGTCATGATATATATTAGTTCTCAGAGTGTTAAAAGAAATCCTAGATCCACATCCCTATGAAGATTGCTGCTTTCAGGCATCTCAGTGAGTTATTTGTGGTTAAATCACTGTGCAACTTTCAGTCGTAATCTTTAAAAAATATTTACAACACTGATTCATTAACTTTTTGCACTCAGGATACTTTTATACTGTAAAAAAAACTTGGCAGATTTTTATTTGAGATCCTAAAAGTTATCAAATTTATAACATGTAAAACATATTAATAAGTAACTTATTTATAACAATTATGTATTTAATGTCAATGTTTACCAACTAAAGAGCTTCTGTGCAGCAAAAGAAACTGTCAAGACTACACAGCCAACCTACAGAATGGGAGAAAGTATTTGCAAACTACGAATCTGACAAAGGTCTAATATCCAGAATCCATAAGAAACATTAACAAATTAACAAGCAAAAAACAACCCCATTAAAAAACGGGTAAAGGACATGAACAGACACTTCTCCAAAGACTATATCAAGTGGTCAATAAGCATATGAAAAAATGTTCAACATCATTAATTATTAGAGAAATTCAAATCAAAACCACAATGAGATACCATTTCACACCAGTCAGAATGGCCATTATTAAAAAGTCTTAAAATAACAGATACTGGCAAGGTTTTGGAGAAAAGGAAGCACTTCTATACTGCTGGTGGAAATGTAAACTAGTTCAGCCACTATAGAAAACATTTCTCAAAGAACTCTAAACAGAACTACCATTTGACCAAACAATCCCATTACGGGGCATATGTCCAAAGCAATGTAAATTGTTCTGTCATAAAAACACATGCACACCTGTGTTCATTGCAGCACTATTTACAATAGCAAAGACATGGAATCAACATAAATGCCCATCAATAGTGGACTGCATAAAGAAAATGTGGTACATATACGCCATGGAATACTACATAGCCATAAAAAAGAATGAAATCATGTTCTTTGCAGCAACATGGATGAAACTGGAGGCCATTATCCTAAGCAAATTAATGCAGAAAGAGAAAACCAACTACCATATGTCCTCACTTATAAATTTGAGCTAAACATTGAGTACACATGAGCACAAAGAAGGCAACGATAGATACCAGGGCCTACTTGAGAGTAGACAGTGGCAGGAGGGTAAGGATTGGAAAACTACCTATTGAGTACAATGCTTATTATCTGAGTGATGAAAGAATCTGCACGCCAAACCCCTGTGACATGCAATTTAGCCATATAACAAACTTGCACATGTACTCAATGAACCTAAAATAAAAGTTGGAAAAAAAAACCCAAGAAAAATGTTATTCATACATTTAAAAACAGCAATTACATTTATACTTCTGTATAGATGGGGTAGATGTACATTTTCCTATTCTTCCCAGTAAGTACAACTAAAAACTCTGGCCATCATATATAACATTATTGAAAGCATACATAAGAAGACTAAAAGTTGAAGTGAAGAAATATCCCAGACTAGATACCGGAGAAGCCAGCAATCCAGAAATGCTAATAAAACAGGACTCAGCAACAAAAGGAACAAACTATTGATACAGGTAACAACTTGTATGATTGTCAAGGGCTTTATGCTAAATGAAAAAAAAAAAAAAAGCCAACCCTAAAAGGTCACATACTGGATGATTCAATGTATGTATTTTCTAATGACACACTATTAAAGTGAAAAATAGGTTAGTGATTACCAGGGACTGGGAATGGTGAGGGAAAGGGGTATGGGTGTGACTAAAAAGGGGTGGCAAGAGAGATTTTTGTGGTGATGAAGTTGTTTTGTAATTTGATTGTGGTGGTGGTTACACAAACACCACTGCTCTACAACACTTTATTTAAACTATTAACCACTTGGAATCTTTGACTTGGTCTCACTGTATTATAAATTCATGAACTTTTCTAATTTTCTGTTTACTTTTCTACCCCTCTTTCTCAGCTTCCTTTTGGTGTTTCTTATATCCTATCATTAACTCTCTCCTCTATTTATTGTGATGTATTTCCTGGGTGATCTCATCTCTTTTTCAAAGGGAAGGTATGTTATGCAGCATTGTCAAAGCTTAATTGACTATTAAATTCTTCAATATTAATTTTGTCCTTGATCAGATAAAGACAATTTTTGGATGATGGAATACAAGAAATTTTTCTGGAAAAAAAAAAATGTCAAAGTACAGATGGCTAACAGTTCACTAAAAATGCTTGCCTCCTCTTTCATTGTACAGAGTTGTTACAGAGAGACAGCTTCCCAGCCAGTTTTTATAGTTTTCAGCCTGTCTTCTTGCATGTGAGTTAATATAATCATTTCTTAGCCATAGAATGCGAGGCAGAGGCCGTATTGCTTCTTAGGGCCAGGGTTAAGAAGTGAATGTACCTTCTCCATTCTTTCTTTTTCCTGCTCATCCGGATGTGGAGGACTCCAAAAGGGCTACCCATATGAGTGGAGAAGCCACAAGATGGAAGAACCCTGGGTCTCACAGTTACTACTTGGAGAAAAGCTGCCCACGAGGCAGGAACATCTGCAATGAATAAGTAGAATAAGAAATTAACCCATAGGTTAACCAAAAAGCTGAGATTTGTTTGCCATGACAGTAAACAAAAATGTGGATTTTTAAAAAGTCATGACACAGAGCACACTTAGAGATATAAATCCAAAATCATTAATATGTAAGTGGTATTTAGGAGTTGAATAGAACTCTTCTTCCAGTGCAGGGGACTAGAGATGAAACTTTATGGGGATGTCTATCGTGTTAGGGCAGGAACTGAAGGCAGTGCAAGGCAGAGGACAGACAAGGAACTGGAGAAGTATATATAGATGCATCATGCGTTGTTCTGGAAGGCAAAAGAAAGTAAAGTAAATAAATATGAGATAGTTAACAAGGTCAAATATCGAGATAAATTAAAAATAATGAAATCTAAAGAAAAGATTCTGAATTTCTGTGGGAGATCATGGGTGACCAATAATAGTGGTTTTAATTGGGAAGTGTTGGAAGGGGTTTGCAGATGATTGTGCTGCCTGATGAAGAAAATGAGCCCATTATTATATTGAACACTTACTATGCAGCAAGCATATTTATTTTGTTATCTATCAATATTAAAAAATGTATGTCAGTCAAGTTGGCAAATAGCGGGGAAGAATAAGCTGGTCTAGGCAATCTCCCACTCCACTTACTTCACCTATTGTTCTCCTGCAAGTGAGGATAGTGGGGAGTGAATGCTGTGTGCTCATTCCACTAGTCAGCCCTTTACTCTCTGGAGTGGTAGATATTGAAGTTCAATTCTATCCTATATATTTTTTTCTCCTAGAGAGCCTGTCAGTAACAATTATTTGTTCTCTCCAATATTAGAAAAATATTATTCCCTCGTTCTCTCCAAGAACAGTTAATGTAGTTATTGAATCCAATAATCTTCAAACCAAATGGCTTCTTCTGTCATCACATTCTATATTACTGATCCTCTTCTCTGGTTTTTCATGAGAAGACACTGACCTTATTCTTAACCTTTGTCTCTCTGGTTTCCTTTTTATTTATTTCTTTGTCCTCTCGTCTTGCCTCTTCATTATGGATATTATCCAAGATTTGATTCTCGAAACTGAAATCCAATTCTACTCTTGGCAGGCTTGACTTTCCAGTATAGATCAACCAATGGGGAAGGGAGGGAAACTTGATGGAATCTTGAGGGTTAACCATGAATCAGACATCTGATCCTTGTGAGAGAAAATAGATAGTTCAAATTGGAGTGTCCAGTATGCATGATGCATTTTTCCTCAATTCCAACGAGTGTTTATACTCAAAAGATTCATAGATAGGATGTCAGCAAAATGGTGAAATAGGAATGTTTTAGCCCTCATGCCTTCCATAGAAACACTGGTTTTAACAACTACTCACAGACAACAGTACCTTTATAGGAGATCAGGAGTCAGAAGAAAGGACCCAGCATCCTGTTGGAGCAAAAAATTCAGAGAATAGATGCATTGAAAAGGGCAAAAAACAATTTCACTTTACCCATCTTACCTCTCCTTCAGAGTGGCACAGCTTGTTGCCAAGAGAGACTCCCTCAGCCTGTGATTTTTCTCATGGGGAATAGTGAGGGTGTAGTGAGGACCCAGCTCCTCCATTTGTTCAGGATGCTTCCAAAGAGGTCCGTTTCTTTCTCATCCCACCCATAATACCGAGGGACTTGGCATGGCTAGGGGCAGCTAGGAGCAGTGAAAAGACATGGGGGAATCCCAGCAACCCAAATGAGAAATTTAAGGGCAGTGGTTTCTATTAATTCTTCACAGACTCCACCAAAAAGCCTGCCCATAAACATCGTAGGGTACTTTACCTGTGGATCTCCCCAATTAGCCCATGCAAACCCTAGCATTCTGCATGCCCAACCCCATAGCCATCACCCAGCATTCCCCCGCAGATGGTGTACATATGCCTCTCCAGGTCATGCACAAGCACACACAGCCAGTTCACCTCTGCCAGAGTCACCATCAAGTGAAACAAAATACCCATTATAGGAGTCTCAGGCAAGAGAAGAGAGAGGAAAAAGGGCAGAATGCTCATTTAAACATATAATAGCTGAAAACTCTCTAAATCTTGGGAAGGGTGTAAACATCCTGGTCTTCTGTGCTTTGGAAGAAAATACTTTGAACACTTCTGGGAACTCCCCTTGGGAAAATAAACAGAAGGCTCTCAGTGCTTAATCTGGATTTATAGGATCATGATAAGACATACAAGACTTTTCTCTAAAGAGGGAAGAAAAGGAGTGGAATGAGTGCATCCATAGAAAAGGTCTGAGAGACTCTTAAGAATCCCTAAACAGGATGACTGATGAAGATCTTTCTTTTCTGAAGCCAGTCATAAAACTGGAGAATGTGACTTCTCCTTCATATGAGAAGATAGCAATGCAATACTTCAAGGAGCGTGGAAAATCTAGAAAACATGACACTACAAAAGGACAAAATAATTTCTAGTAGCTGATTCATATCTATGAGATATATGAATTATCGGACAAATAAGCCAAAATAATTGTTTTAAGGAAGCTCAGCAAGGTGCAAGAGAACACAGATAGACAACTCAACGCAACCAGGAAAACAAGACTAGAAGTCCAACAAAAAATAAAAATTATGAAAAAGAACCTAACAGAAATTTTGGAGCTGAAAATATAATGAATGAAGTTTTGAAAATGTAATAGAGAGTTTCAACAGTAACCTCAATGAAACAAAAGAAAGAATCTGTGAGCTCAAAAATAGGTCATTTAAAATTATCCTGTCAGTGCAGAAAAAAAGTAAAAATAATTTATAAAGTAAAGAAAACCCTCAGGATTTATGGGACACCATCAAATGAACCAATTATGGAAGTCAAAGAAGAAAAAGAGAGAAAAGAGAAGGAGGCTATTTAAAAAAGTAATGACTGAAAACTCCCCAAATCTTGGGAGGAGAATAGACATTCCAGTTTATGGATCTTAAAAATTCCCAAAGAGGATAAACCTAAAGAAGATTACACTGAGACCCATTAAAATCAAATTACCAAGTCAAGGAGAATTTAGATAGCAACAAGGGAAAAGTGACTCATCACATACAAAGAAACTGTTATAAGACTATCAGCAGCTGTATTAGATGAAACTGTGCAGGCCAGGAGAGAGTGGGATAATATATTCAAAGTGCTGAAAGAAAAAAATACAATAAAAATACTATATCCAGAAAAGTCGTCCTTTAAAAATGAAAGAAAGGTCAAGGCATTTCCAGAAAACAAAATTACCTGCCTTACAAGAAATGCCACATGAAGTTCTTTTAAGTTGAAATGAAAGGATACTAAATAGTAACATGAAAACATATAAAAGTTTAAAATATGTTGGTAAAGGTAAGTATAAGTCAAATTAAGAATATTCTGGCCGGGCACAGTGGCTCACTCCTGTAATCCCAGCACTTTGGGAGGCGGAGACAGGTGGATCACGAGGTCAGGAGATCGAGACCATCCTGGCTAACACGGTGAAACCCCATCTCTACTAAAAATACAAAAAATTAGCCGGGCATGGTGGTGGGCGCCTGTAGTCCCAGCTACTGGAGAGGCTGAGGCAGGAGAATGGTGTGAACTCGGGAGGCGGAGCTTGCAGTGAGCTGAGATCATGCCACTGCACTCCAGCCTGGGGGACAGAGTGAGACTCTGTCTCAAAAAAAACCACAATAACAATAATAATAATAATAATCTAATATAGCAATGGTGGTGTGTATCTTTTAAACCTAGCATAAAAGATAAAAGACAAAAGTATTAAAAGTAACTACAGCCACTATAATTTGTTAATGGATACATAACATAAAAAGACATGAAGTGTGACATCAATAATATAAAATGTGAAATCTAAAAAAGTTGAACTCATAGAAGCTGAGTAGAATTTCCAGGGGCTGTGTGGTGGGTAAAATGGGGAGATGTTGGTTAATGCGTACAAAGTTCAGTTATGCAGGATAAATAAGTTCTGGAGATGTATAGCATGGTGACTATAATTAATAGTAGTATATTGTGTACTTGAAATTTGCTAAGAGAGTAAATCGTAAGCGTTGTCACCACACACACACAAAAATGGTAATTTTGTGAAGTGACAGATATGTTAATTAGCTTGAATTTGGTAATCTGTGTGTGTGTATATATATATAAACATCATATTGCTCACCTTAGATATATTCCATTTCATTTGTTAATTATATCTAAATCAACTGAAAAAAAAAGTAAAATACTCAAAATATTCAATCTAGTCGATTGGGCTAGAAAATCGGAGTCCAGGCAGTAGATTATATTTAGTGCCAAGTGGTATACCTAACATTAAAGTTAAAATTTTGATCAGTCACTCATTTACAGATTGCCCTTCATTGCTTAATTACAGGAGCAGGGAGCAGAATCTAGCCTCCAGAAAGAGCTACAGTGTGTCTGAGAGGCAGTCTAGTAGTTTGTGATCTGTAGGTGTCCTCTCTTCCTTGGAGAGAATGGAGGTCTAAAATAAAAGCTGGAAGTAAAGCCCTGCCATATGAACCACACTAATTTGGGAGGAGACAGGAAAGGGCTGTTGCTGGGCTGTTAACTAGGTTATTAGGACTCACACCAAATATGCCACTGCTACGCAGCAAAACTAGTGTTGACCCAAACAGATAGTAAAGGTGAGATGCCCATTATTATCTTGCTGTAGTCAGAATTGCCTCAGAACCTGGGAATAAATAAACCTGCAGGTGGATAACATCAATCAATCTGACTTCAAGTTTTGTTAACAGTGCTTACACTTCCCTTGTTTGGGATCCATCATAGCATTTCTAGTAGCGTGAATTCAGTTTAGTGAATAGTGAAGCTCCAGCCTGTTAAAGCTTAACAAGATGCATAGTGGTGGTAGGCAGAACTCTAAGAATGACTTCTAAAGATCCTCAGTCTTGTATAGTACCTTTCCCCTTGAGTGTGGGTGCAGCCTAGGAATATGATGAGACATCACTGCTCTGATTGTGTTGTATGACATCACTGCTGTGATTGTGTTATATGGAATATGGCTCATAGATAACATAGGCCCAACCTATGCACTGTAAAAGAGGAGTTTTCTCTGGACAGTAGCAAAAGGTACAATTTGGAGATATTAGAAGCATGAAAATAATTTGAAATGCCATTGCTGGCTTGAAGATGGGGAAGAGGCCATATGAGGAGGAATGCAGGCCACATCTGAAAGATGAGAGTAGCAGCTGGCTGACAGTCAGCGAGAAAATGGGAACAACCACAAGGAACTGAATTCTGACAATCTGAATGTGCTCGGAAGTAGCTTCTTCCCCAGACCTTCTAGATAAAAAACATGGCCAACACTTGATTTCTGATTTCATCCTTGAAATGAGGCCCTAAGTGGGGAACTCCACCCAGCATACCTTGACTTTGAGCTACATCACTGTGAGCTAATAATTGGCTATTTTAAGCTAAGTGCATGGTAACTTGTTTTGCAGAAAGAGATAATACACCTAATGATCACACATGGCATCTCTTGCGTTCCTGTTTTCCCAGCCCTAACTTGACTTCAAGAAAGTCACATTAAAGTTTCCAGTTATTTGACCATAACCTACATGGGCTTCAAATATCACGTCCTGATTTTCTTCACATCGTTATGATGTTCTTATTACTTTTGATAGGGTTCTCTTTAGGTGAGGCTGGATTATAAAAGTTAAAAGGATGTTAGGAGCCTAAATTATTGATTGGGAGAATATCAAATTAGAAACAGAACATTCATCCCACTCTCTCACAAAATTTTGAGAAGAAAAAATGGACTTTCATTTAATATCTTTTTTACTATTTTTCTGCTATTATCTCCCTGCTCCAAACCAGTCATCCAACCTGTATCCCATTCCCCTTAAGAGGTGCTTTCAGAGGTATTTCCATTTTAGTAGGGGTGTCCTAAAGAATGGAAAACTTTTAGCCAGGCACGGTGGCTCATGCCTGTAATTCCAGGTGGCCAAGGTCAGATCACTTGAGCTCAAGCTCAGGAGTTCAAGACCAGCCTGGCCAACATGGTAAAACCCCATTTCTACTAAAAACACAAAAATCAGCCAGGCATGGCGGTGGGCACCTGTAATCCCAGCTACTAGGGAGGCTGAGGCACAAGAATTGCTTGAACTCGGGAGGCAGAGGTTGCAGTGAGCCACGATCATGTCACTGTACTCCAGCCTGAGCAACAGAGTGAGAGTCTGTCTCAAAAAAAAAAAAAAAAAAAAAAAAAAAAAAAAAAAAAAAAAAAAAGGAAAACTTTGACTTAAGTAAATTAATTTCTAAGAATGGAATGCCAAGTTAATGAAAGATTTGGAACAAGGAGAATTACGCAAACCTTCCTAGCATAGTGTGTAACCAATCCAGTCCTCCTAAAAATACTTTTGTTCCTAAACTCATTCCATTGATCCTACAGGCTTGTCTATCTGACAAGGAACTGCCTCTCTGTAGGGAGAATAGCTGAATCTCCTCTATCCACAAGTCAGGTTAAGTGAAATAAAATTATTTGAGCCACGAAATAAATGGGAGCAATTTAAAAGCAAACATAGGAAACATTTTGGCCCATTTCAGCACACAGTTCAATTAGTTTAGGATTAGGAGACTGTTGTAGTGGATACTTTAACCACGTGAGTTTTAAGGAGTATAGGTCCGTGCTGAAGCTCAGCATCTTGGCAGGTTTCCTTCTATGTGGTGGACTATTCATCACACAAGGAGGAAAAGCAGTGCAAATTAGCATGAGAAGCATAGCCACCTGCTTGCGGGGCTTTTCGGGAAATCAGCAGCCCAACAATAGTTCTACTTCAAAGAAACACTGGCTGAGTAGGTAAGCTGACCTTTGCTTAGAGCTTTGATGACCACTCATTAAAGCTTTTCTTCTCCAGACTCCAAGTACTCAGCATTTCGTTGCCAAGTTTTCTGAGACCTCTGGTCATTAAGCCTTCACTGACAATCTGTTCTGTCCCTGAAAGTCTACTCCCATTGCAAATGGAATTTGACGGTAATGGTCAACATGCCTGGGCAAAGAATGGGTCATGCCCATTCTTACTGGAAAGATTTGGAAAATTTCCCTGTAAATTGTATGTTATTTGGATTTCTTTCTCTAACTGAATGGACATTTTACTATATGTTGCCAAATCTCTCGTAATGCCTCTCATTCAGTGTAACTAAGGAGATTAAAAGTGACAGCATTTTTCTTGTTGAATTAATGATGGGTTTTTACATTTTCACTTTTCAAAAAATATAATCAACACAGTGTTTTGCAGAAACAATATCAGAAACAATTGTATGGTAAAATCAAGAAATACAACTAGAAAAGAGGCAAAAAAAATCTCAATATAATATTATGATTATAATGGTTTATATTTTTCTTGTCTCAGATTCTTAATTTGTCATTCAAGAATCCTGTAAATCTAGCCCTAGTTTATCTTTCTGGTATCATCTCCTATATAGAAATATAATATATATTACTTTAGTTAAATGAATGTATTGGGTTTCTCTAAACTTTTTCTTTTTTCTTATCTTTCTATATATTTGTATCTCTAAGTATTTGTAATACCCACCACATTTCTGACCAGGAGTAGGAAATACTTCCCATTTATAAGTGCTCAGCAACAGTGCCCCTTCATGGGAGCCACAATCCCTTTCTTCTGTGAATTCCTTTTTTTCTACTACATGTATTGAAGTAGGTTCATTGTGTTATTGTTATTGTATGCAAACCTATTTCTTAGCTAAGTACTGAAGCAACAAGAGTGAGATACTTGAGAGTGTATAGATAAGAAAAGAAGAAAGCTGAAAATGGATTTCTAGACTATCTCAATAAAAACCTGTATAATCAGCACACCTCCTTCCCTTTCGCTGTTTTCTTCTGTTTACTGTATAAACAGTTATTCACCTTTCTTTTCCATATTTCAAGGAATTTACTTGAGCTCATTGTTATCTATAATCTTATCTGTGTTCTTAAAGCAAAGTATTTCTACAGATGAGCCCCAAACTGGTGACTCAATAGGACACTCCCACTTCTGAAAAATTAAGTCTTATTTTCCAAATGTGCTTTTCTTTCAGATGCAAATACATGCTACATGGGGTCACCTGCATGCACTCACCTCATCCACTGATGCTACTGGCATTTTTATTAATAAAGTAATATGTCATCAGTTCTCATATAAACACCTTTATATGTTTTCTCGTTTTAATTATTTTTCTTCTTTTCTTCCAAGTTTTTCTTTTGCAAACTGATTAAGGAGTCTTTTGTGGTTCCACACAAATTTTAGGATTTTTTTTCTATTTCTGTAAAAAATGTCAGTGGAATTTTCATAGAGTTTGCATTGAATCTGTAGTTCCCTTTGGGTAGTATGGACATTTTAATAATAGTCATTCTTCCAATTTATGAACATGAGATGTCTTTCTATTAATTTGTCATGAACTTTTCCATTTCTTTCATTGAAGTTTTATAGTTTTCTGTATGCAGATGTTTCATCTCCATGGCTAAACTTATTCCCAAATGTTTTCTTCTTTTTGTTGTTACTGTAAATGACATTTAAAAAAATCCTTTGGAGTTAGTTCATTAAATGGTATAGAAATACAACTGAGGTTTTTTTTTTTTTTTTTTTAAGCAGAGTCTCACTCTGTTGCCCAAGCTGGAGTGCAGTGGCTCGATCTGTGCCTCCTGTGTTCAAGCAATTCTCTTGCCTCAGCCTCCCAAGTAGCTGGGATTACAGGCACCAGACACTACGCCCAGCTAATTTTTTGTATTTTGAGTAGAGATGGCATTTCACCATGTTGGCCAGGCTGGTCTTGAACTCCTGACCTCAAGATTCATCCGTCTCGGCCTCCCTAAGTGCTGGAATTACAGGCATGAGCCATTGTGCCCGGCCACAACTGACTTTTCTATTGATTTTGTATTCTGCAACTTTACTGAAGTTGCAGAATTTGTTTATTAGTTCTATGAGTTTTTTGGGGGAGCCTTTAGTATTTTCTCTATGTAAGATTATGTCATTGGCAAACTGAGATAAGTTTACCTCTGTTTTCCAATTTGGATGCATTTTCTATTTTGTTTTTGTTTTTTTGTTTGTTTGAGACAGAGTCTCGCTCTGTCGCCCATGCTGGAGTGCAGTGGCCGGATCTCAGCTCACTGCAAGCTCTGCCTCCCGGGTTTATGCCATTCTCCTGCCTCAGCCTCCCAAGTAGCTGGGACTACAGGCGCCTGCCACCTCGCCTGGCTAGTTTTTTGTATTTTTTTAGTAGAGACGGGGTTTCACCATGTTAGCCAGGATGGTCTCGATCTCCTGACCTCGTGATCCGCCCGCCTCGGCCTCCCAAAGTGCTGGGATTACAGGCTTGAGCCACCGCGCCTGGCCACATTTTCATTTGTTTTTTTCTTGCCTAATTGCTCTGGCTACAGCTTCCAGCATTATATCGAATAGAAGTGGTGAGAGTGCACATCCTTGTTTTGTTACTGATCTTAAAGGAATAGCTTTAGACTTTTCACTATTGAGTATGATGCTAACTTGATTGCAGGCATCACTATAAAACATATATATTTATATCAAAAATCACATGATATGCCTTCAATATATACAATTTTTAATTTGCCAATTATATCTCAATGCACCTGAAAAAATAAGCTGGTAAGGAGAAGATATTTTATAGAGGAATTTCTCATTTAGAGTCAGGAGAACTATGACTTTAATTCAGGGAAATCCAGACTTTGTGATGTCACAAGCACTATGATGAAGAGTAGTTTTGATGACATTGGATCATAGTATCACTGAGCAAGAAATGCAACAAGCAGCCAGAGAAAGGATAGGATCAGGAGAGGAAAAGGTAATCTACCATAAAGATAAAATGTCTGTTTCAGTTGAGTAAACAGCAGAGATAGGAAAAAAATTATCCCTTCAAAACAAAAAAAAGTTGTTATTATTATAGTAAAAGTAATATAGACTGATTGAAACCTAATTTAATGATATCAATAATTATTATTTTTAACATCTTGCTATCATGCTATATTAAAATATTTTCATTAATTTAATCAATTGAACTTCACATATAATTTTAAACTATTTTTGTTAATATGCCATCAATATGCCATGTAATACAAGAAATATCTTAATATGTCATAAATGTCAATAAATATGGAAGCATATAGATATAATAGCTGCATATTTCATTACATGATTATATGAAAATGTATATAACTAGTGCTTTGATAATACTAGTATTGACTCCTCATTTTTCTATATTTTAAATAATGCTGTAATAAACATCTTCTGTACATTTTGTTTAACTTCTCTAATTGTTTTAAGATAATTTCTAGAAATTGACTTGATATGTCCCAAGGTATGCATATTTAAATTCTAATATATATTTTGCCAAATTGCCCTTGTGAAAAGCTGTACTAATTTGTTCCTATGAGTAGGATTTGAGAATATGTTTCTTCCATCCACTTGCTGCTTAGTGTATTATCAATTTTTAAACTTTTGCCATAGTGATTAAAAACTCTGTATTTTACAATCTCATTTCTATGATTATAAAAAACTTGAATATTTTTGTTAATAATTTTATTTCTATATATTACTAGTGAACCATATTTGCTATTACATATACAGAAATATAAATTTTGATATATACTGCATACTGTTTATTTATATCTTAGCTTTATATATAATTAAAAATTTTTACTTTAAATTTTTATGAAGTCAAGGTAATCTTTTTCTTTTTTCTTTTATAGAGATGGGGTCTCACTGTGTTGCCTAGGCTGGTCTCAAACTCCTGGCCTCAAACTATCATCCCACCTTAGCCTCCCAAAGCGCCAGGATCACAGGTATGAGATCATCTTTTTCTTTATACTTTCTGGCCTTTAAATCAGCATCTTAATTTATAATGGTACCAAGCTTTTAATAAAGTTATGTAAATAATTGTCACTTATTAATATAATTTTATAATAATTTACATTGTATTCTATAGTTTAGCAAGTGCTAATCTCAGACTCTTATAAAAACTTATTTATCCATTCGATATTATCTCATTTAATCTTTTCAAAATATCATTTAATCTTAACAAAACCCTTGTGAAGACAGAAAATATGATTGCCATTTAACAGGTAAGGAAATAGATTTAAAATATTTAAGCTTAGATAGTTAGCTAAATGGTAGTTCTGGACCTTAAATCTAGTTGAGAAATTTAAAGCAGACCCTGTGGTTACAAAAGCCAGGAAAAATGACTTATTGGTAACACTGATGTCCTGCCTTCCCTGTGCTTTGGACTTCATAGCCATTCAGGTTCCTGTTCACACTGATAAAATACACACCTGCAAAACATCAGGGATAGTAAGCAATTTTTTGTGCATCTTAAAAATTATGACTTATACTTAGCAATTTTGTTGTGACAGTGGATCACTGCTTACTTTACCAAAGAGCTTTTCATCTCGGGGACCAGCCAGGTTTCACCTTGGAGCTGTTTCTGCAGACCAGCTACTAAAATGCGAATCCTGCTAAGGCCATTGGCAACTGAATGAGACTATCTGGAGCAGTGGTAGGAATGACTCAGTTACCCCAAAGTGTCCCTGCAAAGGATGGAAGTCCAGCTGCTTCATGTCCCAGAATGTGGGAGGAGGACAGGAAAACATATTTGCTGTGAAAGAGCATTTCCCACAAATTTGTTTTCAGTTAGGGCCTGATGTTGTCTACTGAAGCTGGGAAGAGGATTGACTTCTCGCTCTACTCCTACATTTAGGGAGTTGAGAAATCTTTTCCTGATTCAAGCAAAAAGAAATTTTGGAAAACCGAAGGCACGGAAAAACTGTTCTTGGAAATCTAGACTGTTTTAAGTAGAATCTTAAGGGAAAAGGGAAAACTTATTGGGAAGGCCCTCTATCAGTTCTACAATTGGCTTTAATGCTTTGACTCTAATGATTTTTTTTTTTTTTGGTCTGCTATTAATGTCAAAGTTTTTGTTTGTTTGCTTTCTTGGTTAAAGTTCAAAACAATATGTAGGAAGAATCATGAACATTGCATGTCAAGATCCCCAGGATCCTTTCTCTGATAATTGTCATGGTTTGGGTCGGGGGCACTGTTTATGCCTTGTTTCCACCTCCAGCTCACCTCTATCATAGTTCTTAATGCAAGAACTTACAGTGAGATTTACTGTCTATCTCTTTTCCTGACTGTGAGATTCTTTAATATAAAGATTATCTATTATTTATCTTTGCACCTCAGGACCAAACTGTCTAGCACGGAAATTTTTTGGAAAAAGTTGGCCATGATTTCCTAAACACTGGAATGTCACCACCGAGAGGATGAGAAACTAATACATTGTTGAATTTGATGTGAAAATCAACACATCAAATGTTGATTGGTACAATCAATGATATGGTACGACCCTTCACAAGGTGCCGTGAGAGCACAGAGAAGGCCTTCTCTTCTTACTCTGGTAGGATTAAAGGAGGCTTCCTGGAGGATGTGACGCCTCACCTGAAATCTTACGTGCCTTCCAATGGTGTGCTTGGGTCGTTCATACTTGCTCAGGAGAGCCGATGGTTAATTTTTCAGGAATTTTGTGAAACAATCTTTAAACACAGCCATTATTTTTTTTAAATCAATCTTTTTGAAACTTAAAACTGAATGATCATTTTATTAAAAACAAAAGTAATAAATACTCAAAACTCTTCACTTCCTAATTATTTCACCATATTTTGCTATTATCTATGCTCTTAAGGTTATTTATTTCTCTGGTATCTGTATGAGGGAAATTTTCTATATTCAACATTTACACCATGGAAATTAGCAAAACCTACAAACCAGAGAGTATTAATCTTTTTTTCCCCAGACAGTAGATTGTTAAATATTCTCTCTGACTCATTAACCATGTTCACTTGAACAACAAGTCTTGCCTGTTCAACCTCTTTCATATCTCAAACTCTCAAAAATGTGTCCTCTCTCCACGGAAGCTCCTGCTTTAAATCAGGCTTTCTCTGCACTACTATTGCAGTTGCTTCTTAAATGATCTCTGTGTGCCAATCTGTTCACTTTCCAGCCCATTTTCCACATAGTGATCAGAATGATTCTTCCTAAAAGCAAATTTACCAAGTAATTTCTTTTTTTGTTAATCCTCCAATAACACCTACAGTTTGCATTCATACATTTAAAGGCTTTCCCTACACAGACACTTTAAGTTAGGACTTCAGCCCCATTTCTTCTCACTGGGATTCTGTTCAGGCTTTCCAACTTTCTTTCTTTTTTCTTTTATTTTTTTTATTTTTTTGAGACAGAGTCTCACTCTGTCGCCCAGGCTGCAGTGCAGTGGCGCAATCTCGGCTCACTGCAAGCTCCGCCTTCCGGGTTCAGGCCATTCTCCTGCCTCAGCGCCCCTGAGTAGCTGGGACTACAGGCGCCCGCCACCTCGCCCGGCTAATTTTTTTTTTTTGTATTTTTAGTAGAGACAGGGTTTCACCGTGTTAGCCAGGATGGTCTCAATCTCCTGATATCATGATCCGCCCGCCTTGGCCTCCCAAAGTGCTGGGATTACAGGCGTGAGCCACTGTGCGCTGCGTCTTTTTGTTTTGTCTTGTCTTGTCTTGTGTTTCTGTATTTTCTTTTTTTTTTTTTTTTGAGACAGAGTCTCACTCTGTGGCCCAGGCTGAAGTGCAGTGGCGTGATCTCCTCTCACAGCAACTTCCACTTCCTGGGTTCAAGCGATTATCCCGCCTCAGCCTCCCTAGTAGCTGGGACTACAGGCACCCGCCACCACACCCAGCTAATTTTGTGTGTGTGTGTGTTTTTAGCAGAGAAGGAGTTTCACCATGTTAGCCAGGATGGTCTCTATCTCCTGACTTCGTGATCCACCCGCCCCTGCAGCTTCTCCAAGTGAACTCGAGTGCTGTATCATACCTCGGTGCTTGTCTCATTGTGTTTCTTCTATGCAGAATCTCTTATATGACTTGTTTTTATTAAAGGAGACAGCATAGCTAAGAGCGTGTGTTTTTGTCATTTTTCATCCTTACATTAGACTGTTTCACTTCTCAGCTGCTACATACCATTTGAGAACATTTGGGCAAGTGCATTAACTGCTCTGAGCTTTAGTTTTCTCATCTGAATATAGTAGTAACAGTGCTCAACCTCTTGGGGTCATTGGAAAGATTAAGGAAGAAAAATACCACTATTCTTTGCATAGTGCCTAAAATATAATACCAAAGGAGAGTTAGCTTTTATTATCTTGGGAGTTTTACTCATCCTTTAAAATTCAGGACACATTTTTGTGCCCTTGAAATAGTCGTCCCTGACCACCTCCACTTTTGAAGTGTGATTTAAATATCCCTTTTCGGCTGGGGGCGGTGGCTCAAATCTGCAGTCCCAGCACTTTGGGAGGCTGAGGTGGTCAGATCACTTGAGGTCAGGAGTTTGAGACCAGCCTGGTCAACGTGTTGAAACCCCGTCTGTACTTAAAATACAAAATTGGCTGGGCATGGTGGTGCGCATCTGAAAATACAAAAACCTAGAGAGACATGGTGGCCCTCGGGAGGCTGAGGCAGGAGAATTGCTTGAACCAGGAGATAGAGGTTGCAGTGAGCCGATATAGTGCCACTACACTCCAACACTCCAGCCTGGGCAACAGAGCAAGATTCCATCTCAATAAATAAATAATAAATAAATATCCCTTTTCTTTAATGTTCCCTATAGAGCTTTTCATAATGTAACATTAACTTTTACAAATTATTTTAAACTATAACAAAGGAATAGGTTTAACTGATATTAAAAACAAGCTGAAAGACTGACAAATCCTGTTCTTCTCTGTATCTCTAAATAATAACCATTTTCTTCAGACTTGATTCATTAATTTAGACATAACCTATGGAATTCCAATAATGCTAGATAATGATTTTAGCTCTTACAACCCATTGTGTTTTTTCTATTCTATTGTGATACTTATTTCACAATTTTTAAAAATCCATATTTAGTTTTCATTATGATTATGTAAATATGATATACAATTAAATAGGGTACTGTGCTATGAATATATTTACATTTTTGGGGAGATTGCCTCTGTTTGTCTGCCCTCCCCTCCCCTCCACTCCCCTCCCTTCCCCTCCCCTTCCCTTCCCTTCCCCTCCCCTGCCCTTCCCCTTCCTCGTTCCTTCCCTCCCTCTTAGTTGACTGGTAGGGGTATCAGTTAGAAATTTGGCTATTTACTTGTAGAATTGCCCCCACCACCTCCAGAAAACATCAGTATCTCTAGACCTTCCCTTGAGAGTAGGTCAATGTTTCTAGATACTTCTTCCAATATTCTGCCAGTAGCTAGGGGTGTCGAGTGATATCAAGTTTGACTGCCTGTGTTCTGTGCTTGGGTGAGGGTTGGCTGTCTTACTGTTCAGGAGGAAGTGTTATTTATCCCCTTGTTTTTAATTTGGGGCCTTACCCTTGCTCTCCTCTCTGCATTGTGTTTCCAGGTTCAGGGTCTCTCTGGTTCAGTTATTCCACAGTTTATTACCCTCATATCCTTCCAGCTGAACTCAACTCCCTGGGGTGGAGCTGGGGGATATTGGTATATAATTTCCTTTTATACCCTTTTTCCTCTAATACCTATGCATTAAATCTCAGTTTCTCCAGGATAATGCAGGCAAACAGTTGGCTTTTATGTGTGCAGCAAAAGTGAACTCTTAACTCTATCTTTCTGCAGAATCCTTGGCATGAGTGCCCTGTGTGCTAGGATGAATTCTAAGATAGTCCTAATGACTCCTGCCTGCTGAGGTTGCCTGCATAATCCCTTTCCATTGAGTGTCAGTGGGACCTGTGAATGTGATAGGGTAGCACTCCCGTGAGCAGCTCATACTACATGACAAAGATAAAGGGATTTGCAGATATAATTGAGGTTCCTAATCAGTTGACTTTGAGTTCATGAAAAGGGAGACTATCCTTGATGGCGTCCGACACAACCAGGCGAGCCTTTAAAATATGTCAGAAAGATTGCAAGTGAGAGAAATTTTTCCTGACAGCTTTGAAAAAGTAAGCTGCCCTGTTGAGATAGGGTCACATGGCTGGCCACTGAAGGTGGACTGTAAGAGCAGAGAGTGACTCCTGGCTGATGAACAACAAGAAAATTAGGATCTCAGACCTACAGTCATAAGGAACTAAATTCTGCCAATCACCTGAGTAAACTTGAAAGAGGATTTTGAACTTCAGATGAAAACACAGCCTAGCTGGATTTCAGCCTTGAGACACTGAGCACGTATCCCACTTACACTGCAGCCAGACTTCTGACCTATAGAAACAGCGAGATGATAAATGGATGTTGTTTTAAGCTGCTGTTTGTGTTGATGAGTTATACAGCAATCAAAAGTTAAACCACTATGCTAAGTGCATGATATGGAGAATTTTTTGACTCTTGCTGCTGACCTTACATTTTAAACTGGTGACTTACTTTTTATTCCTAATTCGAATAAGAAAAATAAAGGCAAGATTGAGCATATATGTAATAAATTATCCTAGAAATATTCTCAGAAAAGCTCAGGCATAAATTGAGAAAATGCTGAGCTAAATTGCATCAGATTATGAGGAAACACGAATACTAATATTAACATTGCTCCCTGGATACCTGGACTACTAAAGTTTGGAAGTCCTAGGATTCAGGAAGGAAGAGGTTTCTGGAGATCGATATGCACATGGCAGAAAACTCAGGCAAAAGTGAGGAAGATGAGCTATGAGAGGTACCCAAGAGGGAAGTACTCAGTGGACATTAGGAATAGTGAGTCTGATGTGAATGCTTAGTTATTCCCTGTTTAGTGTTGTGATTTGCCTGTTATTATTAATATTTGACAACTTCTGTTTCGTATTTTTAAAAAGTGTACTCCAGATTCGATTTATTTCATACATGCATCTCTCTCACACACACACACACACACTCACACACTCTTACTCTCAGACAGTAGACCACCAGACCACCACGATGCTCTGGAAGTTTAGCCTCACGAGAAAAACACATTGCCACCACTCCTCACACACATACCCTATTCTCATAATCATCTGGACATATGGCTGGGAATATAAAATCATTTATTGAAAACAGCCTCATTTCAAACCATCTCACATAAAATGAACCCTGATATAAATTGATCACCTTTGTACATGGCTGGCATTAACTTCAAATATTAAAGCATTCTAGAGTAAAAAGAAAATGAGTAGATCTGGTCATCTGGGGAGCAGACATTTTTTAGCATTGAATTAGACATAACTTACAAGAAAATTAACGTTTGATTAATGAAATTTAAGGCTGTGTGACTATTGTTCATATGTGTGGAAGGACCATGAAAAATGAGCAGAATTTTTGGTCTGTGTAGGGCAAGAAAAATGGTACTGATCAAACAGGGTCTATGGACTCTGTTTACCTTATAGGAAGTGTGCTTTCAAGGCTAGCCAGTCAGGCTTGGGCTAGTCTCTGGGATGAAGCAACACATGTTACTTCATGTCAGCATAAAAACAAAGATAAGCTCCTAGAAAAAAAATGCAAATATAAAATCCTTGTGTGAGGTCGAATCTGTAAGCGGGGTAGTGAATAAGTTAAAAGCAACATCTGAGGATGAGGTAATGGCACCTGCCAGGGTTTTAGATAAGCACAGACTGTGTGGAAAAGGTTAGAAAGTTGTCCACAGTAACTGAAAACTTTCCTGCAGTTACGTATAGGACACATGAAAGGGCTGGAACATAAGAGATTGATTGTATTTAAATACATTTTTATTTTAAGAATGGTTGATGAGTAAGTTGGAAATAAATGCATTCAGCGGGACAGAAACATAAAGACTTGTACATTTTTAATGACGAGTCAAATCTGGAAAGCTTGACGAGCAAACATAATTTTAGCACCTGTTGATCAACTACGGCGTTGTTTTATAATGTGGAAGAAAAACTCAAATTTGTAGAGAAGGCCTTTAGTATTTCCAAGAATTGCAAATAAGAGTGTCCTCTATATATCATGCACTTTATGTTCCTTATTTCATTTAATCCTCACGAACGCTATCTGAGATGGGGACTTTTACCATCCCCATTTCCAACAGGAGTCAATTGACCTAGAGTCCGACATAGTTAGGTAAAAGCAGGAATGAAATCCTGACAGTGTAAGGCAAGAGCTTAGAATTTTTGAGCACTACATTGTACTGTCTCCCAGGAAAGCATATGCCAATTGGCAAACAATCTGTTGCTAATTTGCCACTTAGACTTCCTAGAATAAAATTGCTGACCATCTTTCTTTCTGTGTGATTCAAATAGGATGGCATGACTATTGGCGTGGTGACTAATTTTGTGTCTGTGATTTTAAAAAAATAGCACAGTGCTCACACTCTGTCTTAGTGCACATACTGTGCCATTGCCCATTTACCCAATTCCGTTCCAAAGATCCATCACATGATCGGGTGCGGTGGCTCATGTCTGTAATCCCAGCACTTTGGGAGGCTGAGGCAGGTGAATCACCTGAGGTCAGGAGTTCAAGACCAGCCTGACCAATATGGTGAAATCTCGCCTCTACTAAAAATATAAAAATTAGCCGGGCATGGTGGTGTGCATCTGTACTCCTGGCTACTCAGGAGGCTGAGACAGGAGAATCTCTTAAACCCGGGAGGTGGAGGTTGCAGTGAGCCAAGATCATGCCACTGCACTCCAGCCTGGGCAAGACAGCAAGACTCCATCTCAAAAACAAAACAAAACAAAAATTCATCACACTGACAGCTGCTTTTTTTGATTGGTAATGGATTGAACAGGATTTCTGCTATAGGAAACAGTAAATGAGACAGCAGCCTTATTATCATGTGACTTAATTTTACCTCTTTCTCTTGGTGCTATGTTTTTGACATTATTTTAATGATAGCTTTTTCTATCAAAATTGAGTTTCTCTAGTTACTTGACATTCAGAAAGAAGGTTGAATTCTTTGTCAAATGCATATTTATTGCAAAGGTGGTAGTGGAGTCCAGGGTTAGTAGGAATGCCTAATAATGAAAATCAATTTGACCAATCATCTCCAAATTCAGATACTTTGAGGGGATTGTTGAACTCCATATATGCCCTCATGGCACCTAGAAATAAAGAGAGACCAAACTCTAGGCATTATAGAGCAAGTAATAGGAGCATTTTAATTGAAACTTATGATTACTTTGAGAATCAACTGAGTAGTGCCCAGTAGAAATCTAATAAGTTCACATACATAATAAGATCCAGAAATAAAATGTAAAGAGCACCAAAAGTCATTCAAATTTCAAATGAATTCACTGCTATTCTTATCTAATCCTCCACGTCATTCTTATGATTTCAATACTGCCATGTGGACGTAGCAACCATCTCTGGAACTGCACAACAGGTAAGCTGAAATAGAGAATATGGAACTGGTGCTGAACTATAATCCAACCATTACCTCTTTTCTTAAAGAAGTAAATCTCATTGGCTGCTGGGCTCTGTGTACATGATCTGAAAGCTCTGTGGCAGGGAGGAGTCTAAATCAAAAACAGAGCTCCCCACATCATTCATGACCATAGACTTGTGCCCTCCCCCTTGGAAGAGATCTTGGAAATCTTAAAAGTGGAGATCTATGAATAAAAAGTCACAGATCAAAGGGTAGAAACATTTATAGTCATGAATATTTTTAAGTAATTCATGTAAAAGCTTTTACATCATACATTTTGCTTAATTTGAACATCCTGTTTTGGATCCTATGAGGGGCCTATGGGTTAAATGTGATACAAATATTGGCAGTTGAAGTAGGTGGAGTTCTATTGGAGAACAACTTGTAGTGGTCTAAGTGGTCACTCTGAGGCAGAAAGCAAATATTATAAAATAATTTGGAAACTATGCATTTAATATGATAGGAACATAAGCCATCAGCAAATACTCTTATTATATAAGCTACCATGTTTGCTCCTTTTAACTACTTTATGGAATTGTGACTCAGGGAAAATAGAAAAATAATATGGTAGCATAAAAGACTCACTTTAAGAGCAGAAATCTCTGTTTTCTTAATATTTATTTATTGATTCATTCATTTATCAAATATATGTTGATTGCGTATTAATATAGTAGACATTCCAAATGTCGCCTTCCTGTATAACCCTGAACAAGGCATTTGAATTCTGAGAGTTAATCTTTGTTTTTGTTTTTGTTTTTTTGAGAGAGAGAGAGTCGCTCTGTCGCCCAGGCTGGAGTGCAGTGGCGCGATCTCGGCTCACTGCAAGCTCCGCCTCCCGGGTTCACGCCATTCTCCTGCCTCAGCCTCCAGAGTAGCTGGGACTACAGGCGCCCGCCAGCATGCCCGGCTAATTTTTTTTTGTATTTTTAGTAGAGACGGGGTTTCATCGTGTTAGCCAAGATGGCCTCCATCTCCTGACCTCGTGGTCCGCCCACCTCGGCCTCCCAAAGTGCTGGGATTACAGGGGTGAGCCACCGTGTCCGGCAATCTCTTCTTTTTTATACTGTGAGAGAGAAGGATGACATAATTCTTATAATAGAAAAAAATACCTAAAATATAGTGTGCACACGTATGTATGTTTGAATAGCAATAAATTTAGAAAATGTTTAGAATAGCAATTTACAAATGCTGTATAGCACAATATGCACTATTAGCATAACTATTTTAAAAGAATTAGAAATACCTTGTTAATTTAGAGAGGGAAAAAGTGGAGGGAATGCTGGATGTCACATTTCCCTCAGACTATTTCCCTAAAGAAACGTTTATTAGGATAATGTTCAGTAATAAGCCTTTGTATTTTTTGGATCAATTTCCCCCTTGAAGTCAGTAAAATTTCCCTTGGGTGCCATGCTGGTCTTCTGAACCAGATTCTGACTGCCTTGACCGTGGGTTCCCATGGTGTTCCTTTCCATGTCCACCATTGATTGGCTTTTCACCATGTGACAGTGGTCTAGTTCACAGAGGGAACACTTTGACTAAAATGGCATTACTGAGAGCCAGATTGTTTTTACTGTTGCTGAATGGTTTTCTTATATTTGCAGATCCAGTTACACATAATTTTAGCTCAACTGTTTCCTTGTTAAATCTGGAAGCTTAAGTATTACTATACCATTTGTTTCTCTCCCTCTCTCTTTTTCTATTCTTTTTAGTATCCCATTTGTAGATGAGGGAACTGAGTCTCAGTATCAGAACCAGTAAATCATTTCAGGAAAGGAGCTCAACACTAAAATGTTTCAGTGTCTATTCAACTGCCTAGTGATTCTCAGTCAGGTGCTACATCTTGTTATGGGTGAGAATAAGAATCTCAGTGTGTGGCGGTATATAAACAGTTTTAAAATAGGTAAACACTCAGACTAAAAGAAAATTCATTTGTTTTAGCCATATTTAATTTATTTGAAAATTGTAACAGAGAGAATGAAGTTTTTGTGTTAATCTAAGGAATATATATTAAGTCATTTGAGTCCACCTTAGTAATTTTTATCATGTAAATCTCATGTTTGTATTGTTTTTGCTGGGCATTTTTATTTAAATATGATTATTGCTTTTGGTTAAATATATTTTTAAATGAAATTATATCATTGCCATAAATGGAAAACTGGGATAGCTTGTCATAAAAATAAGGTAGCCAATAAATAGAGATAAATACTGAAAAGAAACATAAATGTATCCAAAGACCTCATACAATTGTCACCTGCTTGCTTGTACTTGGAATGAACCACACTTTGAGAAAGTCTGAGTTTAGAAAATTTGAGAAAGATTGTATTATTCTACACTGCCTCTGCTAGTGAGGTTCAATATTTCCATACCTTATTAAAACTGACTTGAATTTATAGGGCCCATAATTTTGTGTGCTCTGTAATTTGTGAAAATTGTTTATTTCTACCTGTCATGGTGTGGTCTGCTAATCGTTATCTAAAATCTAACCTGTTCTTATGTTCAGTAGTAGATCTATGTATCTATCTATCTATCCGTCCATCCATCCATCCATCCATCCATCCATCCATGCATCCATTCATCCATCATTTATTTTTCACACCATCAGTTTAAAAGGAAAGTATTTGTGTTAGGCTTTTTCTTTCTTCTTTTCCATAGGCTGCAATGTGGGCACGGTGGCAGTGAACTATCTGAATACATGAAAATAACACCCTAGGGAATCAGAGAAAAAAAGAAGGGGCTTGGCTTGTGGGATGACCTTGTGGAGAAGACTGCTTACCCCTCTAGATAAAGTTATATTTATCAGCATAAACTTTTATGAAATACTATTCAGCAATAGAAAATGAACTACTGGATAAACAAACTGTGATACGTCTAGACAATGGAATATTATTCAGCAGTACAAAAAAAGATGAACTATCAAGCCATGCAAAGATGTAGAGGAAACTTCATATTACTAAGTGAAAGAAGCCAATCTGAAAGGGCTGCATATTCTATGATTCCAATTATACGACATTCTGCAAAAGGCAAAACTATGGAAACAGCAAAAAGATCAGTGGTTTCCGGGAGTTAGGAGGCAGGGAGGGATAAATAGGCAGAGCACAGTGCGTTTTTAGCGCAGTGAAACTATTCTTATGATACTATAATGACAGATATCTGTGGTTATATATTAAACAAAACCCATAGAATGTATAACATCAAGAGTCAACCCTAATTAAACTGTGGGCTTTGGATGGTAACGATGTGTCAGTATAAGTTTATCAGTTGTAACAAACATACCGCTGTTTTGGGGTATTGATAGTGGAGGAGGTTGTGTATGTGTCAGGGGTTGGGGTATATAGGAACTCTGTACGTTTTGCTCAGTTTTGCCGTGAACCTGAAATTTCTGTAAAATTCTATTAAAATAATAAATATTTTATACATAGTATAGCCTGTAAAAGTTAAATGAGAGGATTAAACATATTCAATGTGTGAGACAATATAAAATTCCTAGAAACCACTATTTTGGTTCGTTTGGACCAAAGTATCTCAGTAGCTTGGAAAGTTTAGTTGTCTAATTCACAAACTTAGCACTTCATCTACTCAACAGAGACTTCTAGAATTAACCATCTAGGAAGCTGGCCAAGATGCAATTGGAATAACAACAGGAAAACCAAAAATGATTTTCTAGTTTATACATTATATATACAGTGTACATCACTACTGTAGAATGAAGAATCAAAAATTAATAACCTCTGCAAATGGAAGAGTCCACACAGAAACCAAATACATTTCTGCAAAGCCAGTGACAATTAAAGTTACATTGAATGTAAAGGCATTAATATTCTTTAGCCAGTATATACCCTGCTAATGTCTGGTGACAACTCTCTGATGTTCTCTCTCACTTTTTCATTTGAAAAAGAGAGAAAGTTCCTCTTTTACATAAAGTGAGGAGCCTTTAAAATTATTTTTTCTCTTCCTCCTTTTTCATAAGTGTTTTTCAGCCACCAACCTAGTTTATATGACAACACATCCTTTTGAGAAAGTCATAAGGTATTTACTTATTGTGTACCTACTGTATGCATTATTAGAGTGGTTATGACTAAGTGATCAAGATGAAATACATGAGATTCACTGTGATCTCCATTTGAAGTTTCAAAATTTGCCAACTACAGAATTGAAAATCCATTTAAGTTATCAAAGAAGAATTGTCATTGTTAACAGACAACATAGTCATTTATGTAGAAAATCATTTGAATCCACAAAAATGATACTAAAACTACTAAGTGGCCGGGCGCGGTGGCTCAAGCCTGTAATCCCAGCACTTTGGGAGGCCGAGATGGGCGGATCACGAGGTCAGGAGATCGAGACCATCCTGGCTAACATGGTGAAACCCTGTCTCTACTAAGAAATACAAAAAATAGCCGGGCGAGGTGGCAGCGCCTGTAGTCCCAGCTACTCGGGATGCTGAGGCCGGAGAATGGCGTGAACCCGGGAGGCAGAGCTTGCAGTGAGCTGAGATCCGGCCACTGCACTCCAGCCTGGGCGACAGAGCGAGACTCCGTCTCAAAAAAAAAAAAATAAATAAATAAAACTACTAAGTAAATTTAGCAAGCCTACAAGACAAATGATCAGTTTTAAATACAAAGAGATAGCACTGTACACCTATCAAAATGGTTAAAACTAAAAACATTGACCATATCTAACATTGGTGAGTATGTGGAGGAACTGAAACTCTTATACACTGCTGGTGGAGGTGTGAAATTGTACACCACTTTAGAAAACAGTTTGACAGTGTCTTAAAACATTAAGCATACTTCTACAATATGATCCAGCCATTCTACTTTAGATATTTACCAAAGAGAAATGAAAGCGTAAGTCCACATGGAGACTTGGATACAAATGTTTATAGCAACTCTATTTGAAAGTATCTAAAATTTAGTAACAGCTTAATGTCCAAGCACTAAGTAAATAAATAAACTCTTGTGTATACATCCAATGATATTCAGCAGTGAAAGGAATAAACTACTGATGCACACAACATCACGGAAGAATCTCAAAGTAATTATGTGAAGTGAGAAGCCACACATACAAAGAATATACTATATATGTTTTCATTTATGTAAAATTCTAAAAAGTGCATACTAATCTATGGACACAAAAAGCAGGTCAATGACTGCTTGGGAATAGGGAAGGGAAGAGATTGTGAAGGAGCATGGGGAAACTTTGGGGTTTTATAGATAGGTTCAGTTTCTTGATTATGGTGTTAGTTGTTGTACAGGTTTATGCACATATCAACACATACCTGTCCCCAAATCTCTTCTTCTGACATAATTCTTTCTGATATCACTACCTCTTATCTTTCTAACCCTTTCTCAAGGACGTCTTGGCATCTATATCTCAGTTTCAGTTGGCCATCATTATGCCAAATTGCGAGGCATGGTTCTAGGGTTGTATTAGGCTACATTTCAGACATCTCTGGCAGAATAGTAACTCCCAATCCTTGCTAATATACGTGACAGGAGATAATTAGTTTTCTACTTGTGCTGTAACAAATAACCACAAATTTAGTAACCTGAAACAACACAGCTTTATTACATTTTTTTGTAGGTCACAAATCAGTACAAATCACAAGTCTCACTGGACAAAATCAAGTTGTCAGCAGGCTGAGTCTTTCTGGAGGCTTCAGGGGAGAATCTGCTTCCTGCTATTTGAGTTGTTGGTGGGATTTAGTTCCCAGCAATTATAGAACCAAGGACCCTATCTTCTTACTGGTTATAAAATGAGGTCTGTTTCCAGCTTCTAGAGGTTGTTGCATTCCTTGGCTCGTGGCTCCATTTCTCCCTTTTTACAGTCAGCAAAAACGAGTTGAGTCCTTCTCTGGTCACATCTCTTCAGACCCACTCCTCTGCCTTTCTCTCCTACTTTAACGACTCATGTGATTAGATTGGACCAATCCAGGATAATACCCCCATTTTAAGGTTCTTAATCTCATCCCAAAACCCTTTAGGCGTGTAATATTCACAGGTATCAGGGATTAGGGAACAAACATCTTTAGTTGGGGAGGGGTTTCTTTGACACACTCAGATTCTATTATTCCTTTGGTGTATATGCTATTTCTTCCTAAAGCAGACACTATTAATTTCATGCTTTGCCTTGGTGTCCACTTAATCACACAGGATCTCCAGGTAAGGAAGCGATTCTCTGGTAAGAGAATTCTCTTGCTAGCATGATTTTGTCCAGGGAAATTGGGGCTTCCAGATTCTCAACCTCACATTAATGCATAAACATATTGTGATATATACATGAAATGTTATTTAGCAATTAAAAGGAACAAACTATTAATATTCTAAGAAAAGCAATGAATCTGAAAAGTATTATATGAAAGCATAGAGGCTAAAAAAAAAAAAAAAAAAAAAACCCTGTACTGTATAATTCCATTTATGTGACATTCTGGAAAATGCAAAACTATAGAGATTAAAAAAATAGGTCAGTAGTTGCCAGAGGCTAAAGGTGAGGGTAAGAGATTGACTTCAGACGGTCATGAGGGAACTTTTTAGGGTGATAAAAAGTATTTTGGATCTTGATTGTGTTGGTGGTTGTATAAGCATGTGAATTTGTCAAAACTCATTGACTTGTACACTTACAAGGGGTGAATTTTATTGTATATAAACTACACTTTAATAAATCTGATTAAAAAAAACACACACACAAGTATCTCAGGCTTATCCATTGAATGTCCTCTTCCGAGGCCACAGAATTGTACTCCTTTCCTGCTGGGTTCTGACTGTGACATAGGACATCTGTTGAAGCTTGCATTTACTACCCTTTAATGCTCTGCCATCTTTATAATTAGATTAGGGAGGAGCCTGGTTTTCAGCACAGTCACCCCTGCAGCTGCAGTTTAATGTCTTTTTCAAGCTGCCGTAGAGGATCTACGGTTTTCACAGCATGCTTTGAGTTTAAGTTGGCTACTATGATTCTTCTTTTTTTTCTTAAGACTTCCAACAAATAAAATCAGGTTGTTCTACAAATATAATTATTGTCAGCTCCACAAAGCATTAATGGCCGCAGCGATCACATAACCCAAGGCCTTACCTTCTACTTACATCTCATCCTAAACAACCACAGGCAAGAATCTTCGTAATTCTTATTTTTACTCAATTCCAATGGTAATCCTCATCTCAATTGGCAGCATGAATAGGGATCATCTTACTGCCCTCTGACTGGGGAGTGTTCATGCTCCAAAATTCTGTCTTGAGGGTCTGCTGTTTCGGGCCACATTTGATAATGACTGGGTTAGTACCACGTTCCCAGAAAGCTGATCCTGGGACAAAGGCTCCTTTGTGATATGTGTGAGAGGTTTATTGGAGAGTATGACCTAGGAAGGGGGATTAAATGACCTTAGGGGTAAAGCAGGAAAGAAGATGGAGTTATTACAAAGGTACATCCTTGAGTTGGATATTGCTACATGCTACTGATTACTTCATTCTGCCGTGCTGTCTAAGCAGCCATATGAAAAACATTTTAAGATTACTGTGCGCTTGGAAGAATAGGAGGAGAACATTTATCTGTCAGTTTCTAATTTTCGTTAAATGAATATTTGCCTTGGTGTTAACTCCTCATAATTTCTGGGTTGCATATGTAGATATTGAACAGGTTGCTTTGGTGTCCTACTCTAGGGCATCAAAAGGGAAGTTCTGGGGTTTGGGATTAAAAACAAATGGCATGGGTAGCCAGGGACTAAGTGCTATCATTTGCACAGTGTGAAGCTGATAGGAACATATGCAGAGCTGGTTGATAGGATGAGGTGTAAGTAGAAGGTAAGGCCTTGGGTTATGTGATGGCTGTGGCCCATTAATGCTTTGTGGAGCTGACAATAATTACATTTGTAGAACAAGCTGATTTTATTTGTTGGAAGTCTTAAGAAAAAAAAAAGAATCATAGTAGCCATTGGAATATTGGACAACAGAGTCCAAAAGAGTGTAAATTGGTGACTGAAAGGTGTTTGATATACTGTCTGATAGAGCTGTCATAACAATTACATGACTGTGTGTAAAGCAGTTCAAACAATGCCTGGTATTTGTATACATAGTCAATAAGTCATTTCTATTATATGTCATCATGGACCTAATCAGGGTAGAGGATTTCATTGATGTCTCTTCTAGTCATAGACACTAAGAAATGGTGTATATTGTCTTACTTCAAGATGCTATGACAAAGTACTATAGATGGCGTGGCTTATAAAAAATAAAAGTTTATTTCTTAACAGTTCTGGAGGCTGAAAGTCTGAGATCAGGGTGCCAGCATGGTCATGTTCTGGGTTGCAGACTGCCAGCTTCTCACTGTACTCTCACATGGTAGAAAGAAAGTGAGCTGGCTCTCTGAGATCCATTTCATATGGACACTAATCCCATTCATGAGGGCTCCATCCTCATGACCTAAATACCTCCCACAGACCTCATCTCCTAATACTGTCTTACTGGGGTTAGATTTCAATATATAAATTTTGGGGGCATACAAACATTCTGCCCACAATATATATTCATTTCAACAAATAAAATATGTAGAGTATACAGATCAAAACTACAGAGAAATGCTAGATGTGTTTCTGCCTGAGTGTTTTCTGCTCATGGTCTGAGCTTGGGTAAAGCCTATTAAATTCACCACAACCATTTCGTGCAAAGCTGTTTTTCGAGACCTAAAGATTGTTAATTTAATTTGCTTTTAGCAATAATCTCACTACCAATTTTGGTTATTGGATAAACAGGTAATATTTTCCTGTCATGTCAGCCTTGAGGGTCATTTCTAGATATTTATTTCAAGGGAGCCCATATCCTCATTGTGTGTCAAGTCTTATCTGACACTATAAATACACTGCTATATTAAAAATGCAGTACATTTAAACAGGTAAGGTAGGACATCATTTTTAAGGATGAAGGGAGGAAATTGTATCATTGTAACAACAGCAAAAAATTAAAATGCACTTATTATATTTTAGACTCTGAGGCACAAATGACAGTTAAGTCTCTACATAATTTATAAGTCTGGCTTGTATGGCTCTACCCATTCTTCATGGCCAATATACTTTCTGATTCATCAGTGCCTATGCTACATTAGTTATTAAATGTTTTGAATAGCAGCTGTGGAAGTAGCTACATATTAGAATTAATATTTTATAGCAAAGAAAGCTGAGGACTTGTTAGATTAAGTAATTTGATACAGATTAAGCCACTTAGCTTTAAAGTGACAAGATAAGATTTTAAGTTCCTTTTTTGTATCTCGCAAACTTTCTACCACATCCTACTGCCTCTGATCTAAACACATCATGCTACTGTGCAGGTAGTTGAAGCATGAAAACATTGCACTGTGGATTAGCCATGCATATGGGTGAGAATTAGGCTAATAAAAATTCACTGAAAGTGTTTTGCCCTGAAGAAAGCAAGGTGCCTGCCATTTCTTGGAGTTTATGTGTTGACAGTGTTAAAAAAAAAAACTGGGGGGTACAAAGAAGGTTGTCTTGCTTCCTACTTTATAGCCTCCATCTGGTCAGGAAAGGAGTAAATTGACCACATCTGCTGCAAATCTGTAGCTGTGCTATTGGGCCTTTCAGCTTTGTCACTAACTCTGTCTTATCCTCTAGATCTGGGATACTATATCCTGTACAGGAGTGTGCCAATTTTCACAGTTTTTATACTCTTCTCTGGCATTCTTCAAACTCATATTCTTTTGGGCATCCTTTAGGATAAGAGTTGGAAAAATTTCTATTTAAAGCAACAGATAGTATGTTAGGCTTTTTGGACCAATAAGACAAATTCAGGATAATATTTAAGATATATAATGAGTGAAAATAAATGTCCACAAAATTTTTATTGATAAAATTCAAAATATAATAATAATAATTAAGTACAAATTACTTTGTGATATAAATCTACTAATGAGAATAGTAAAATTATTTGGGGGAAAATAGCATTTCATTTAGTTCAGTTTCGAAATTAGCATTCCCTATGATCAAATGTTCATCTATAGAAACTATCTTAACTCATAGGCTGTGCCAAAACAGGTCGTAAGCCAGATAGCCAGATTTATCCCAAAGACCATGTTTTGCCAACTCTTGATTTAGGAAAAGCTTGAATTTCTGTTGGAAGACAGGCAAAAAATATGGATATTTTATAAACTGGTACAGGGGGCCATCGTGAGTAGATTCCAATAAAGATCTTTACTGAGGTCTTGTGTGTGCAAAGGCAAAAAAGGAGGAGTTTATAGTTTGTGGACCCAGTGATGTCTATCTCACATATTGGTTTCCAGGCCTAGCTACATGAAGTCAGAGGTTTGTGTATGTGAAAAGTGGGACATCAGGCACAGGTTATAGAGGCATACTGTCGAAGGCTTTTGTGGTACATGGAAAGTACAAGTATTTTTTCTTGAGTGCCCACTTCTGTGTCAAAATGTGTCTTAGAGTGGGGAATAAGAAATATTCTTTCCACTTTTTCATCAGCATTAGGTGGCCAGGAACAATGAGGATGCAGAAAATATAATTATGGGGGGCAATAAACAGTGGCCTTGACACAAATATATGTGTTTTCACAGAGAGAACCAACAATAGTGGCATAGTAAGGCTTTGTTGTTAATTAGCTTGGGATAATGAACATAGATGGAGTCATGAAAGTAATATTCCATTCTACAGAGTCAACTGTGAATATTTTTTAGTGCAAGGCTAGTACACAAGCATTCCAGAAGGTCAAGGATTTTTCCTTATGGTATCTTAGAATGATGTTAAAAAGAATCACATCAGTGAATTCCACTTCTGGATGGCAGCATAAGAAGTTCCATGGACCCACTCCCCAGAAAAACAAAGTTGGTAAACACAATAAAAAAAAAATCCAGTCAATTAAACTCTCTGTAAAGTGTCCTAAGGGAATAAAGCAAATAAATATTTACTGGAGAAAATCTACTAAAACCCATTAAGAGCAGCCAGTCAGTAGCATTTGATCCACAATCCTCCCTCTCGAGACCATCCCCAGCTCAGTTTAGAGGAGCTCCATTATGGATAGATGAAGCTAAGTGAGAAGTCCCTTTCCCTTCATCTTCCAATCAGTGCTTACAGTATCTCAATAGGAGGACAAGGTTCTAGCACTTTTCATCTCTTTCAACTCCAAGTTAAAAAGATAAAATTCCTGTTGAGTACAGGGAAAGGCTGGGGATCCCTTTCCCCCACTAAGCTCATCTTCATAGTGCAGAGGCTCCATCCCAGGCAGGCAGGCCAAGAATACAGGGACCTCCAGCTGTCCTTGCTTTGGGTCATACATTGGGCAGAGATTCTACACTGAAAGAGGCATGCAGAGACAACCAGAGGTTTATTGCCTAAATTAGTGACTGGAGAGGTTGCCTAAGGGGAAAGACAGTGAATAGGAGAAGAGAGGTCTGTAGCTCTACCCACATGAACTGACATTATTTGAATCCAAATTTGAAGAAGTTCAAGCCTAAGGGCTCTTTCTAAAACAATAGCTCCTCTTAATTAAGAGCAATAAGCTAAACAATAAGCAAGTTATTTCTTCAGTGAGAACCAGAGAAAGAGACAGCCAAGAATAGCCCTCCCTGGGGTCAAAACAAAAGACTGGCTTCAAAACCAACAAATTTAATTAGATCAGACTCTTGAGCAATTTATGCCTTAGGGCATTGTAGGAAAAAAAAAAAAAAAAAGCAATAGAGCAATTAACCTGTAATTAGTGGAGTTCAGTGAGTGGGGTGTATTACCAAATGAAGCAGATAGCTTGGTAACAATATTAAGTGATATTAAGGAAATAAATAGGTAAAGAGAGCCCTGCTTAAACATCCCATCCCAGGATGATGGTACACATGATGAAGGTGGTACCATCCAAGGAATACACCAAAGACTTCAAGTTGTGGATGGAACGTAAATTACTAACATAGACTAACCATTTCAAAAAATAAATAAGCAAGTAAACAACAAGTACCCAAAATAGCTATATACAAACAAGTACCCCAAATAGCTATATTACCTAAAATATCCAGTTTTCAACCAAAGTTATGAGATGGGCAAAGAAATAGAACACATGACACAGAGGAAAAAAAAATCAAGCAAAAGAAACTACCTGTGAGAGGGATGAGGTATCAGATTTAACAGATAATAAAATTACTTCAAAGTAGTCATTATAAATATATTGAAAGAACTACAGGAAACTATTATTAAGGAAGTAATGTAGGAAGACAATGTCTCAGCAAATGGATGTTTTCAAAAAAGAAATGTAACTTATAAAAAATAACAGATGTAAAGCATGAAGCTGAAAACTGTAATAATTAAAATGAAAATTCATTAGAGTGATCTAGCAGAAGAAGGTGTCAACAAACTTGGAGACAGACTGATAGAGAATACCCAATCTGAAAATCAGAGAGAAACTAGAAGACACTGGGACAATTTTACATCTACCAAAATATGCATAACAGTAGTACCAGAAGGAAAGGAGAGAAAGGGATAGAGATAATTATTTGAAGATTAATAGCTGAAAACTTTCCAAATTTGATTGAAGACACAAATCTATGCATTCGAGAAGATCAGTGGACTCCAAGTAGGACAAATCCAAAGAAATCAACGCCCAGCTGAATCATAGTAAAGATGTTGAACATCAAAGGAGAAAATTCTGAAAGCACTAAGGGAAAGACTATGCTTTAAGGACAAGGGAATCCTAATGAGATTAACAACTGACTTCTAGTCAGAAACAATGGGGGCCACAAAGCATGAGATTGCGTATTCAAAATCCTAGGAACACACACAAAAAAAGTCAATAAAAATCTTGTATCTAGCAAAACTATCTTTCAAAAATGAAGGTGAAATAAAAGCATTCCCAGGTAAGCAAAAAAATTGAGAAAATTCATTCCTAATGGGCATGCTTTACAAGAAATGTGAAGGGAAGTTTTTCAGGCTAAAATCACATAAACATAGGTGAAAATTAAAATCCACATAGACAAACAAACTGTACTGGTAATAATTATGTAATTATAAAAGGGTATAAATATATATTTTGCTGCTTCTCTTGACTAATTTTGAAACCAATTGTATGAAGCAAATGTATACAAGTGTATTATTGGGTCTATAGCATAGAAACGTAATATATTTGACAACTAAAGCATAAAGGAGATAAGTAGAATCAAAACTGTATTGGAAAAGGAAATGACTTAAGATGGTAAGTTGAAATTTTTATTGAAACGAACAGATAAAAAGAGCCAGAAATGATAAATAAGAAAAATGTTACTTCATAAATATATATTTGAAGTCCTTTCTTTTCTTAGCTTCTTTAATAGACATAAAATTATATAAGCTAGTAATTATAACAATCTATTGCTGAATTGGTATCATATATAGATAAAATATGTATAACAAAAAAGGAAGAAGAAAGCATAAAGTTATATAAAGGAAAATTTTTTGTGTCTTGTGAGAATTAAATTAGTATAAATATGAACTACATTCTTAAGAGTTAAGATGTATAAGGTAACCTCTAGAGAAGCCACTAATAACAAAAAGGATAGTGAAAAACAGTCACTAAAGGAGTTAAAATACAGCACTAGCAAATATTCATGAATGAAAAATAATGCAGCAAAAGAAGAATAGAGGAACAAAAAAACCTGGAGCCATATAGAAAACAAAAAGTAGAAGATGGCCGAATAGGAACAGCTCCAGTCTCCAGCTCCCAGCGCAAGCGACACAGAAGACAGGTGATTTCTGCATTTTCAACTGAGGTACTGGGTTCATCTCACTAGGGAGTGCCGGACACTCGGTGCTGGTCAGCTGTTGCAGCCCGACCAGCGAGAGCTGAAGCAGGGCAAGGCATCGCCTCACCTGGGAAGCACAAGGGGGAAGGGAATCCCTTTTCCTAGCCAGGGGAACTGAGAAACACAACACCTTGAAAATCGGGTAACTCCCAACCCAATACCGTGCTTTAAGCAAACAGGCACACCAGGAGATTTTATCCCACACCTGGCCAGGAGGATCCCACGCCCACGGAGCCTTCCTCATTGCTAGCACAGCAGTCTGCGACCTAACGACAAGGTAGCAGCAAGGCTGGGGGAGGGGCACCCACCATTGCTGAGGCTTAAGTAGGTAAACAAAGCCCTGGGAAGATAGAACTGGGTGGAGCTCACAGCAGCTCAAGGAGGCCAGCCAGTCTCTGTAGACTCCACCTCTGGGGACAGGGCACAGCTAAACAACAAAAACAAAAACAAAAACAAAAAGCAGCAGAAACCTCGGCAGACACAAACGACTCTGTCTGACAGCTTTGAAGAGAGCAGTGGATCTCCCAACACGGAGGTTGAGATCTGAGAACAGACAGACTGCCTGCTCAAGTGGGTCCCTGACCCCTGAGTAGCCTAACTGGGAGACATCCTCCACTAGGGGCAGACCCACACGCCACACTTCACATGGTGGTGTACACCCCTGAGAGGAAGCTTCCAAAGCAAGAATTAGACAGGTACACTGGCTGTTCAGCAGTATTCTATCTTCTGCAGCCTCTGCTACTGACACCTAGGCAAACAGGGTCTGGAGTGGACCTCAAGCAATCTCCAACAGACCTACAGCTGAGGGTCCTGACTGATAGAAGGAAAACTAACAAACAGGAAGGACACCCACACCAAAACCCCATCAGTACGTCACCATCATCAAAGACCAGAGGCAGATAAAACCACAAAGATGGAGAAAATGCAGGCCAGAAAAGCTGGAAATTCAAAAAATAAGAGCGCATCCTCCCCTCCAAAGGAACGCAGCTCATCGCCAGCAACGAATCAAAGCTGGACAGAGAATGACTTTGACGAGATGAGAGAAGAAGGCTTCAGTCCATCAAACTTCTCAGAGCTAAAGGAGGAATTACGTACCCAGCGCAAAGAAACGAAAAAGCTTGAAAAAAGAGTGGAAGAATTGATAACCAGAATAATTAATGCAGAGAAGGCCATAAACGAACTGACAGAGATGAAAACCATGACACGAGAAATAAGTGACAAATGCACAAGCTTCAGTAACCGACTCGATCAACTGGAAGAAAGAGTATCAGCGATTGAGGATCAAATGAATGAAATGAAGCGAGAAGAGAAATCTAAAGAAAACAGAAGAAAAAGAAATGAACAAAGCCTGCAAGAAGTATGGGATTATGTAAAAAGACCAAATCTAGGTCTGATTGGGGTGCCTGAAAGTGAGGGGGAAAATGGAACCAAGTTGGAAAACACTCTTCAGGATATCATCCAGGAGAACTTCCCCAACCTAGTAGGGCAGGCCAACATTCAAATTCAGGAAATACAGAGAATGCCACAAAGATACTCCTCGAGAAGAGCAATTCCAAGACACATAATTGCCAGATTCACCACAGTTGAAATGAAGGAAAAAATCTTAAGGGCAGCCAGAGAGAAAGGTCGGGTTACCCACAAAGGGAAGCCTATCAGAGTAACAGCAGATCTCTCGGCAGAAACTCTACAAGCCAGAAGAGAGTGGGGGCCAATATTCAACATTCTTCAAGAAAAGAATTTTAAACCCAGAATTTCATATCCAGCCAAACTAAGTTTCATAAGTGAAGGAGAAATAAAATCCTTTACAGATAAACAAATGCTTAGAGATTTTGTCATCACCAGGCCTGCCTTACAAGAGACCCTGAAGGAAGCACTAAATATGGAAAGGAACAAATGGTACCAGCCATTGCAAAAACATGCCAAAATGTAAAGACCATCGAGGCTAGGAAGAAACTGCATCAACTAACGAGCAAAATAACCAGTTAATATCATAATGGCAGGATCAAGTTCACACATAACAATATTAACCTTAAATGTAAATGGACGAAATGCTCCGATTAAAAGACACAGACTGGCAAACTGGATAAAGAGTCAAGACCCATCAGTCTGCTGTATTCAGGAAACCCATCTCACATGCAGAGACATACATAGGCTCAAAATAAAGGGATGGAGGAAGATCTACCAAGCAAATGGAGAACAAAAAAAAGCAGGGGTTGCCATCCTAGTCTCTGATAAAACAGACTTTAAACCATCAAAGATCAAAAGAGACAAAGAAGGCCATTACATAATGGTAAAGGGATCAATTCAACAGGAAGAGCTAACTATCCTAAATATATATGCACCCAATACAGGAGCACCCAGATTCATAAAGCAAGTCCTTAGAGACTTACAAAGAGAGTTAGACTCCCATACAATAATAATGGGAGACTTCAACACCCCTCTGTCAACATTAGACAGATCAACGAGACAGAAAGTTAACAAGGATATCAAGGAATTGAACTCATCTCTGCAGCAAGCAGACCTAATAGACATTTACAGAACTCTCCACCCCAAATCAACAGAATATACATTCTTCTCAGCACCACATCACACTTATTCCAAAATTGACCACATAATTGGAAGTAAAGCACTCCTCAGCAAATGTACAAGAACAAAAATAATAACAAACTATCTCTCAGACCACAGTGCAATCAAACTCGAACTCAGGACTAAGAAACTCAATCAAAACCGCTCAACTACATGGAAACTGAATAACCTGCTCCTGAATGACTACTGGGTACATAACGAAATGAAGGCAGAAATAAAGATGTTCTTTGAAACCAATGAGAACAAAGATACAACATACCAGAATCTCTGGGACACATTTAAAGCAGTGTGTAGAGGGAAATTTATAGCACTAAATGCCCACAAGAGAAAGCTGGAAAGATCTAAAATTGACACTCTAACATCACAATTAAAAGAACTAGAGAAGCAAGAGCAAACACATTCAAAAGCTAGCAGAAGGCAAGAAATAACTAAGATCAGAGCAGAACTGAAGGAGATAGAGACACAAAAAACCCTCCAAAAAATCAATGAATCCAGGAGTTGGTTTTCTGAAAAGATCAACAAAATTGATAGACCACTAGCAAGACTAATAAAGAAGAAAAGAGAGAAGAATCAAATAGACACAATAAAGAATGATAAAGGGGATATCACCACCGACCCCACAGAAATACAAACTACCATCAGAGAATACTATAAACACCTCTACGCAAATAAACTAGAAAATCTAGAAGAAATGGATAATTTCCGGGACACTTACACTCTCCCAAGACTAAACCAGGGAGATGCAGAATCCCTGAATAGAACAATAGTAGGCTCTGAAATTGAGGCAATAATTAATAGCCTACCAACCAAAAAAAGTCCAGGACCAGATGGATTCACAGCTGAATTCTACCAGAGGTACAAGGAGGAGCTGGTACCATTCCTTCTGAAACTATTCTAATGAATAGAAAAAGAGGGAATCCTCCCTAACTCATTTTATGAGGCCAACATCATCCTGATACCAAAGCCTGGCAGAGACACAACAAAAAAAGAGAATTTTAGACCAATGTCCCTGATGAACATCGATGCAAAAATCCTCAATAAAATACTGACAAATCGGATCCAGCAGCACATCAAAAAACTTATCCACCATGATCAAGTGGGCTCCATCCCTGGGATGCAAGGCTGGTTCAACATACGCAAATCAATAAACGTAATCCAGCATATAAACAGAGCCAAAGACGAAAACCACATGATTATCTCAATAGATGCAGAAAAGGCCTTTGACAAAATTCAACAGCCCTTCATGCTAAAAACTCTCAATAAATTCGGTACTGATGGAACATATCTCAAAATCATAAGAGCTATTTATGACAAACCCACAGCCAATATCATACTGAATGGGTAAAAACTGGAAAAATTCCCTTTGAAAACTGGCACAAGACAGGGATGCCCTCTCTCACCACTCCTATTCATCATAGTGTTGGAAGTTCTGGCTAGGGCAGTCAGGCAAGAGAAAGAAATCAAGGGTATTCAGTTAGGAAAAGAAGAAGTCAAATTGTCCCTGTTTGCAGATGACATGATTGTATATTTAGAAAACCCCATTGTCTCAGCCCAAAATCTCCTTAAGCTGATAAGAAACTTGAGAAAAGTCTCAGGCCACAAAATTAATGTGCAAAAATCACAAGCATTCTTATACACTAGTAACAGACAAACAGCCAAATCATGAATGAACTTCCATTCACAATTGCTTCAACAAGAATAAAATACCTAGGAATCCAACTTACAAGGGATGTAAAGGACCTCTTCAAGGAGAACTACAAACCACTGCTCAGTGAAATAAAAGAAGACACAAACAAATGGAAGAACATACCATGCTCATGGATAGGAAGAATCCATATCGTGAAAATGGCCATACTGCCCAAGGTAATTTATAGATTCAATGCCATCCCCATCAAGCTACCAATTAGTTTCTTCACAGAATTGGAAAAAACTGCTTTAAAGTTCATATGGAACCAAAAAAGACCCCACATTGCCAAGACAATCCTAAGTCAAAAGAACAAAGCAGGAGGCATCACGCTACCTGACTTCAAACTATACTACAAGGCTACAGTAACCAAAACAGCATGGTACTGGTACCAAAACAGAGATATAGACCAATGGAACAGAACAGACTCCTCAGAAATAATACCACACATCTACAGCCATCTGATCTTTGATAAACCTGAGAAAAACAAGAAATGGGGAAAGGATTCCCTATTTAATCAATGGTGCTGGGAAAATTGGCTAGCCATAAGTAGAAAGCTGAAACTGGATCCTTTCCTTACTCCTTATACGAAAATTAATTCCAGATGGATTAGAGACTTAAATGTTAGACCTAATACCATAAAAACCCTGGAAGAAAACCTAGGTAATACTATTTAGGACATAGGCATGGGCAAGGACTTCATGTCTAAAACACCAAAAGCAACAGCAACAAAAGCCAAAATTGACAAATGGGATCTAATTAAACTAAAGAGCTTCTGCACAGCAAAAGAAACTACCATCAGAGTGAACAGGCAACCTACAGAATGGGAGAAAATTTTTGCAATCTACTCATCAGACAAAGGGCTAATATCTAGAACCTACAAAGAACTCAAACAAATTTACAAGAAAAAAACAAACAACCCCATCAAAAAGTGGGCAAAGGATATGAACAGACATTTCTCAAAAGAAGACATTCATACAGCCAACAGACACATGAAAAAATGCTCATCATCACTGGCCATCAGAGAAATGCAAATCAAAACCACAATGAGATACCATCTCACACCAGTTAGAATGGCAATCATTAAAAAGTCAGGAAACAATAGGTGCTGGAGAGGATGTGGAGAAATAGGAACACTTTTACATTGTTGGTGGGATTGTAAACTAGTTCAACCATTATGGAAAACAGTATGGCAATTCCTCAAGGATCTCGAACTAGAAGTACCATTTGACCCAGCCATCCCATTACTGGGTATATACCCAAAGGATTATAAATCATGCAGCTATAAAGACACATGCACACACAGGCCTTATGTTTATTGCGGCACTATTCACAATAGCAAAGAGTTGGAATCAACCCAAATGTCCATCAGTGACAGACTGGATTAAGAAAATGTGGCACGTATACACCATGGAATACTATGCAGCTATAAAAAAGGATGAGTTTGTGTCCTTTGTAGGGACATGGATGCAGCTGGAAACCATCATTCTCAGCAAACTATCGCAAGAACAGAAAACCAAACACTGCATGTTCTCACTCGTAGGTGGGAACTGAACAATGAGATCACTTGGACTCGGGAAGGAGAACATCACACACTGGGGCCTATCATGGGGACGGGGGAGGGATTGCATTGGGAGTTATACCTGATGTAAATAATGAGTTGATGGGTGCTGACGAGTTGATGGGTGCAGCGCACCAACATGGCACAAGTATACATATGTAACAAACCTGCATGTTATGCACATGTACCCTAGAACTTAAAGTATAATAATAATAATAATAAAAAACAAAAAAAGTAATCTGGCAGATGTAAATCAACAATATTAAAACCATTAAATGTAAATGGATGGATACGGTATTCAATATTTGAGTGACAGGTACACAAGAGGCCCAACCCTCACCATTACACACATGATACTTAAGTAATAAACAAGCACATGTACTCCCTGAATCTAAAATAATTTTTTAAAAATTAAAAAATTTAAGTGGATTAAACAATCCAGTTAAAGGGCAGAAATTGTCAGAATGGAAGAAAGAAGATCCAACTATATGCTGTCTACCAGAGATACACTTAAGTTTTGATGATACAAATGGTTGAAAAGAAAAGAGCAGAAAGCATCTGAAACCACCTTTGCAAAACTATGACAGTAAAAGTAGTTTGACTTAGTTGACTCCATCTTGCTTCTGACATCAAGCTACCTTTGGTTTTTCCTGGGCACAACCCAAGCTAACTTCGGGAGGAATTTAATTAATAGTTAGACTTGAAAGCAAGGATGATAATAGTCCCTCCCCAAAACTAACCCCCTCCCTGCTCAGGTATTGAAAAGTACCTTTGTAAGACTAATGAGACTGGGTGCAGTGGCTCACGCCTGTAATCCCAGCACTTTGGGAGGCCGACCAACATGGTGACCCATGTTTGGGTCTCATAAAAATACAAAATTAGCTGGGCATGGTGGTACATGCCTGTAATCCCAGCTGCTTGAGAGGCTGAGGCAGGAAAATCATTTGAATCCCAGAGGCGGAGGTTACAGTGAGCTGGGATTGTACCACTGCACTCTAGCCTGGGTGACAAGAGAGAAACTCCCTCTCAAAATAAGATAAAATAAGACTAAGAAAGATCACAAAAATGGGATTATGAAAGGTACCTGAACTGTGCTAAGGTGTAGGAACAGTTTTCTATAATTCCTCACTGTTCAGGGGTTATGTGGCCAGAGGTCACAAGACTTGTGACCTTCTCAATTGCTCTTGTAAATAACATCTTCATTGTGGAACCTAATACTGGTTATGTTTAGATATTTTTCAGACTGATCCCATCTGGACTTGTGACTCATGACTCAGTGGATCCTGTGGCCCACCCAGAAGGAGGCTCAGTGCATTAGGACCATTTTTTACCCTCCTGTGATTGTATCACCAACCAATCAGCAATTCCCATTCCCCAGTTCCCTGCTCACCAAATTGCCCATAAAAACCCTAGCCTCTGAGCTATTAGGGACACTGATTTGAGTTATAATTCCGGTTCTTCCACGTGGGCCAGCCTTGCATCAGTTAAACTCTTTCTCTACTGCAATGCCATGGTCTCAGTGGATTGACTTTGTGAAGCAGGGAGGAACAACCTGTTGGATGATTACAAATCTGTTACGCCAACAGCATTTATAAGAAAGCTCAAGTTGTTATATCAGAAAAAATAGACTTTAAAACAAAAAAGTTAACAATTATAAACATGTATAAACACAGTAACAGAGTCCTAAAATATTTGAGCCAAAAACTGACAAAACTGAGGGAGAAAATAGAAAATTTAATAATCATCAATGTCATCATACTTTATATATATATATAGACACACACACACATATCCCAAGTAGCTGGGACTACAGGCATGCACCACAGGCCTGGCTAATTTTTGTATTTTTTTGTAGAGATGGGGTTTCGCCATGTTGCCCAGGATGGTCTCAAACTTGTGAGCTCAATGGACCTTCCCACTTTGGTCTCCCAATGTCCTGGGATTACAGGCATGCGCTAACAGGCCCAGCCATACTTAATTTTTAGTAAGAAATGGAACAACTAAATAGAAGATAAACAAGCAAATGGAAGACTTACTAATAAACACAAATGATACTTCACAGACATTCTTTCAGTCATTTTTTATTTTAGAACATGTGAAAACGGCCGGGCGCGGTGGCTCACGCCTGTAATCCCAGCACTTTGGGAGGCCGAGGCGGGTGGATCACAAGGTCAGGAGATCGAGACCATGGTGAAACCCCGTCTCTACTAAAAATAGAAAAAATTAGCCGGGCGCAGCGGCGGGCGCCTGTAGTCCCAGCTACTCGGGAGGCTGAGGCAGGAGAATGGCATGAACCCGGGAGGCGGAGCTTGCAGTGAGCCGAGATTGCGCCACTGCACTCCAGCCTGGGCAACAGAGCAAGACTC